>NC_034592.1:18485572-18582284 GCF_900095145.1 Mus pahari | reverse complement strand
TACAGTGTTGCTGGTTCAGGGAGAGATGGTTCTGTGGATACAGTGTTGCTGGTTCAGGGAGAGATGGTTCTGTGGATACAGTGTTGCTGGTTCAGACAGAGAGATGGCTCCGTGGATACAGTGTTGCTGGTTCAGGAAGAGAGATGGCTCCGTGGATACAGTGTTGCTGGTTCAGGGAGAGATGGCTCTGTGGATACAATGTTGCTGGTTCAGGTAGAGAGATGGCTCTGTGGATACAGTGTTGCTGGTTCAGGCAGAGAGATAGCTCGGTGGATACAGTGTTGCTGGGCAGGTATGAGGTTTGAAGTCCGTGTCTGGAACCCCTGTAAATGTTGGGTGGGCCTGGTGACAAGCTGGCTGTAATTCTAGTGTTTGGAAAGAGGAAACTGAATCTTCAGAGTAAGCTATTGGATTAGCCATATCAGTGGGCTACAGGTTCAACTGAGAGACCCTGCCTCAAAGAATAAGGTGATGGGTGACTGTGGAAGACAGCAGTCATCAACCTCAGGCTCCCACAAGCACACACGGGAACACACATATACACACATACATATCATGCAAAAAGGGTCAAGTAGGGCTTGCAAGATGGCCTCACCAGTCAGAGCACTTAACACCATTCCTAACGACCCCAGGCCCTCATGGCAGAGAGAGAGGGAGCCAAACTTCTCCCAGCTGTACCCTGACCTCTCTGCGAGTGCTAGAGGACACCCCCTCCCAAATAAATAAATCGACACATGATCTTTTATATGGTCTTCATCTCGTCATCCGTGGCATGGTGCCACCAGGCGTGAGTGGTTACAGGAGTCACACATCAGCTTTGCCTTTGCACGAGGACAGCAGTGTCTCCTTACACTGCGACTCAGCCCCACAGTCTGGTGGAAAATCCCAGATTCTGACAACTGCCAGCTCCAGGCGACCCCAGGGAGAGGACGTCACGCCAAAGGTGATGAATCACAGAGACAGTCAGGACCAGTGGCCAGCAAGCCTAGCCACATATCCCAGCTCTAGTGTCCATTAGTTGTGTGACCCCAGGTGAGTCACTAAACCTCTCTGGGATCGGTTGAAGATGGTGACTATAGTCACCACATACAGATGCAAAGGCAGCAAAGCCATGGATGGGGAGGGACAAATGGCTGCTCTGAGCTCAGAAGGTGACCGCACTAGTGGCCACCACATCCCAGCACAAAAGCCCTGCTTCCTTCTGTCAGGTGGACTGCAAAAAGCAAGTTCCAGGTCCAACCTGTCAGCAGCTCAGGTGTGTCCAGAAGGGACCCTTGGGCCATGCCTGCCCAGACTTACCATCACCATCCCTGTACTCTGGGGCCTCACTCCCAGACACATCTACTTCTGCCCAGCTCCTCTCCTTACAGTCCCTAAGGCCTCTTTGCCTGTGGTGGGGTCCTAAGCTGAGCATCCTGTACCTCAAATGCCCAGTGTTGAAAGCAGGCCATCCCTTCCTCAACATCACCCTGCCCCCGGACCCCCACACCACACCCACCCACCTCTGATCTCCCACCAGACATAGGATCTCTCCACATTCCTCACTCCTTACTGCTCAGGTCATGACACCTGCAGAGACCAAGGGCAAAGACAGCTTGTCTGGAGCCTGGAAGCCCCTTGCAACAGCTGTCCACCCTCTTATGAGCAAAGACCTCTGTCTATAAAATGTGAGTGTAATACCAGTCACAGCCTCTAGAGGGCGTTTCTGCAAGTATTGAATGAGCTAAAGCGGAGAATCCGGGTACAGCAAGGATCTAGGGTCAGCTGTGAATATCAGAACGACCATTCATTCATCTGCTAAATGTTGAAATGGGGACTTACAGAGAGGAGCCATTCCACCAGACTTCCTGGGAAACACAGAGAAGAGGAGCTGTGTGCTAGGAGTACAAGCACCCAGAAGTGTCTCCCTACCTTCCCCACCTCTCCCGTTGGAAAATTGGAGGCTCCGGGGGCTAATCCAGGAACAGCCCTCTGTGGTGGTTTGAATGGGAAAACTCCCCCAAAGGCTCATATATTTGAACGATTGTTTATCAGGGGGTGGCGATACTTAACAGAGAGTAGGAGGTCCACCCTGGTTGGAGGAAGTCTGTCACTGTGGAGCAGGCTTTGGGATTTGAGATGCAGAGCTCTCAGCTCCCTCTACAGCACCATGCCTGCCTGTGTGCCACCATGCTCATAGATAATAGACTAAGCCTCTGAAACTGTAAGCCAGCCCCAATGAAATGGTTTCTTTTATAGGAGTTGTGTGGTTAGGGTGTCCCAAAGTAATACAACACTAAGACCTCCTCTATCCCAGGATTGTTCCAGAAGCCACCACCACTCCCAGTCTTCCTGATTTTCCAGGGGCAGGTGTGTGTGTGCGTGTGCGTGTGCGTGTGCGTGTGTGTGTGTGTGTGTGTGTGTGTGTGTGTGTAGCAGGGGTGGATTTCAGGACTCGCCACATGGTTTGACCCCTGAGATCTGCAGAAGTGGGCGGCTAGCCTGGGATCTCACCTGGGGAAAGGACACAATTTCTGAGACAGAAGATGGAACAGACCATGAGCTCTGGTCCCTGACCAGAGGGCCTCTACAAAGTCCTTCCTGGACACCTCCTGGTGGACTCCAAGTTGATATCCTGGCCAGTCCAGAGCCACTAGATCCCGAGTCTCTCAGCAAAGCAAAGATGTCCTCCACGGGATCCTTTGTCCTGGAAACATCCATCCTCCGGGCTTTAAAGGAGGCAAAGGATACCCTGGGGAAGCGGGAGAAAGGGAGACCGGGAAGGGAGGAGACAAAACAATGACCTGAAACTTCGTCCCACGCAGGTACAGTTGTTGTTTGTCTGTTTGTTTTTATTTAATCGTTTTGGCAAAGGAGAATTTACATGCAAATAATTAGAAGAGACATCGGATCGTTTAAATAGGCCCAAAGGCACACACAATCTTTTGGAGACGATCTAAATCGGGATGGTGACAGAGACCCGAGACGGCGTAATCAAGATACGCGTGTATTTCTCTTCCTAGACAAACTTAGTCTTGGGCTTGTGTGGCAACGGGGTTGGGGACGCGACCCCAGAAACGTTCGTTTTTCTGGAGTCTGGCCCAACAGTCGCGAAGAAGCGGAGACTAGTTTCTTTGCTCTCACTCCATTGGTTAGAACTGAACCACATGGCCGCCCTTGCCCAAGGAAGGCTGGGAAATGTAGTCCATACCCCGCCCTGATGAAAAGAAGTGCAGGAGGTAACAACTTTCCAAGAGCTCAGTTTCCCAAACTCAGAGGATTTGAATGCCCTTTCCATGCCCACACTATGGCCAGAAGACAGCCAAGAGGACAAGGTGGATGGATGTCAGGCAGGGTGGGAGAGGGCAGACAGGTTGCTGAGGAGGGCAGGTAGGCAGTGACCACGGCAGGGATCCTCCTTCGCCTCTATACCATCCCTGCCTCCCATTCCTCTCTGCCCATTCCTGACCATGCCAAGTGGTGCCCTGAGTATTTTGTTATGGTGCAACTGTGAGGTGTCGCCTGCAGACCGGTACATTAAACACTGGTATTGGTCCCTGCCTGGTGGTCCTGTTTGGGGATTTTGTGGAACTTTTAACGTATGGACAGCTTAGCTGGCAGACCCGGACCTTAGAGATTACTAATCCCCTTCTGGTTTGGTCACAGTTCTCTGCTCCCTGGTTTGAGTAAGCCTGAGGAGGCTCTGCCTGCGCTCCCACCACCATGTCTTCCCTGCCATGGTAGACTAAAATCTCACCATGAGTGTAAATAAACCTTTCTCCACTATGCTGTTTCTGCCATGTATATTGGGGTGAGGAAGGGCGAGGTGGAAGACTCCCACTGGGAAGGAAACCAGCTGAGCTACCATAGAGAGCTCACTCCCCTGGGCTTGCCTCCACAGCAAGCATACCCATGTGCCCAGCCGGGTTCCCTTGCACCCTGCTATGCCTGTTAACATGGTGCTGGGGATTCGAACCCAGGTCCTCATGCTTGCAAGAAGGCATCCCACTACTGATGCATCTCT
Source organism: Mus pahari (assembly GCF_900095145.1). Lineage (NCBI taxonomy): Eukaryota > Metazoa > Chordata > Mammalia > Rodentia > Muridae > Mus > Mus pahari. The sequence continues at coordinate 18,578,281 of NC_034592.1, read as the reverse complement.
CAGCCCCATCGATTTTTTTTTTTTTTTTTTTGAGACAGGGTTTCTCTGTGTAGCCCAGCTGGCTGTCCTGGAACTCACTTTGTAGACCAGGCTGGCCTCGAACTCAGAAATCCGCCTGCCTCTGCCTCCCGAGTGCTGGGATTAAAGGCGTGCGCCACCACACCCGGCCTTTTTTTTTTTTTTAAGATTTATTTATTTATTATATGTAAGTACACTGTAGCTGTCTTCAGACACTCCAGAAGAGGGCATCAGATCTCATTACAGATGGTTGTGAACCACCATGTGGTTGCTGGGATTTGAACTCAGGACCTTCAGAAGAGCAGTCAGTGCTCTTACCCACTGAGCCATCTCTCCAGCCCAGCCCCATCGATTTTTGACGCATTCGCGGATGCAATACTGTATGGCTCTGTAAGTGGCCTCCAGCCACTTACAAATGTAGTATGGACTACATTTCCCTGTAAGGGACAGTTCCTGAGGACTGAGACCTTCCCCGGTAACCAGCTCCCTCAAGCAGAGACCGTCGGCCCCTTACACACACGCTCTTACTAAATCCTGCCCCGCAGCTTGCTCATCAGCAAAAGACAGGGGAGGTATGATTGGAGACAGCCCACCACAACCCCGGCCGCCGCCACCAAGGGTCTCTGAGAAAAACGCAGGTCTGAGCCAAATCCCAAGAAAACCGTATTCCTAGTAAGATGCCAGGTTATGCTGACACGGCTGGGGACCACACTTTGAGAAGCTTTGGCCAGGTGATATCCTATAGGGTGTCTTGTTGGGCTGTCAGGAGGAGTGCGGCTTCCTCTGGCCCATCCCAAGCTGGTGAGATCCTAACTGGTTTGAGACTATGGGGAGAAGTTGCATCTGGAGGGGAGGTAGGAGGAGATGCGAGGCTCTGATCTCTGACTCAGACCAACAGGCCCCTGCTGGGTGTATGGATCCACACTTACACAGCAGTGTGGCCCCTAGGTGACCCCAGCAGATGGGGCATGCAGGAGGGGGTGTTGCAGGGTGAACCTGTGACCTGCTCACCTGCTGCTCCCTGGTCACCACGACACCCTTTTATTTTTTTTTTAATTTCCTTATTTATATATGTGAGTACAGTGTCGCTGTCTTCAGACACACCGGAAGAGGGCGTCAGATCCCATTACGCGTGGCTGTGAGCCAACATGTGGCTGCTGGGAATTGACTCGGGAATGACAGAAGTTCGATCGGCGCTCTCTCCAGCCCCACCACCACCGCACTCTTAACCCAGCAGACAGAGTTGATGCCTGGCGTGGGATTTCTCTGGGGTTCCCTCAGCAGACCACACCCAAAGCGAGATTGAGACTGTCCTGGGAGAAAGAAGTCTAAAGCAGACAGAAACACAGAAACAGACAAAGCACCAGGCCCACACAGGGAGGCGGGGAGGTCCAGGAAGCATGTTTAATCGGCCAGACACAGACAACATACATGGGGAGCAGGGAGGAGACCCAGACATGCGACAAAGCCTTGGCCTGCACCACCAGGCAAGGGGCTCCCTATGTCCCCCAAGACATAGACAGGACGGCACCCCAAAGAGAGACACCGAGGGTGCTGGGGACACAAGCGGGGAATCCGTCGGGAGCTGTAGGACCCACTAGGATCACCAACCCACACAGCGCTGGCCTGTCACCCCTGCAAGGTGGCTGGCCTCTTTCTGAGGCATGGAGAAACAGATCCAGTGGGTAATGTAAACTCCTCCAACGTCCTGGGAAGGAATCTGGAGACTTGGTCCGGGAATGCAGAGGTGAAGGGTGTTGGGTGGGGCCCCCACCCTAGGAAGCAGACAAAACCTGAACCTAATGCCAACACAGAAGATGGGACCAACTGTTTATTCAACAAAAGCCTTTTATTCATTCAAAAATTAACCATTGAATTTATTCTGCAGATATTTTTTTAAAAAATTAAAGTTGGGAGGACAAATCTTCCCACTGTGCCCTTATGCCAACTACCTTGCCAGTCCCAGCTGACCTAGCAGAGGGGTGGGTGGAAGGCATGCTGCCAGATATGTGGGGCTGGGGGCCCAGGACCTCTGGAATCACAGCCCCCACCTCGGCCTTCCCACCTCTAGCCTCACCTCTGGCTGGACCACTGCATCCCCGGGTGCCACTGCGGCTCATCACCACCAGGGGGCGGGGGGCATGCATCCTTGGATCAAGTAAATACAGAAACACACTGGAAAGAATCTTGGGGGCTTTCTGCTTGGCCAGCAGTGGGGGCTTTCTCAGGAGAGATGCCATGGATCCCCAGGGACTGCACACCCCACTATCTCCTAGAAGAGACAAGGTCCCCTGAAGTGCAAATGAAACACAGCTTCCTAGGAAATCGACTGTCAAACTGTAGACCATTTAAAGAAAGAGATGTCTGTCAATGTTGCATACATTTGCCTTGTTATTTTAAACCTGGCTAGATACTGAAAAGTCGTGATAGGCTCCTAAGTCACCGTCGACACAAGGTGGGCAGCAGATGCTGGGAAGAAGGGGGTCACAGCATTCCTGGCCCTAGAGAGGAGGGTCTGCCGAGGGACCAGGGGCCTGGCCTCACTGGCTGGACCACACCCCTGAAGAAAGCAGCATCAGATGGGGTGGGGCCTCTGTGGAAATGAACTTGGAGAGACCCCGGGCTGCACAGAAGAGGTCTGGCCTCCGATTCTGGGCTTGCTGTGTGCCTCAGCTAACTGCTGGTGAAAGAGAGACAGACATCAGTCAGCACTCGGCCTTGAGCAAAAATAGTGTCCGACACCCTGCCAGGAAAAGTCAGCCCAGGGCTGTCTCAAAGTCCGGGGCTTGGACCCAAGGACATAAACCGTGAAGACCAAAAGCCACGCTAAAGGCTACAAACCAAGAAGCGGAGAAGCTGAGAGGGAGCCAGGACCCACAGACATTAGTGAACACCTTAGCCGAGGAGCCTCTCCTCAGCTAGGAATCGCTGGGTCTTGATGCCACCAAAAGTGTCTACTGACAGAGGGGACAACTGAGTCTCCAGAGACCAGAGAAAGGTCCTCTCAACCTACAACACCACATCTATTCTCCGTCCTAGAAACCCTGTCAGGGACCAAGCAGGAAGATGACCCAAAGAGGTCTCAAAGAGAATTGCCTGTGTGGCTGGAGCCCTGTGGGGTCTGGTGGGCTAGCAATGGGCACAGCATGAGCAAAGGTCTACCCAGGAAGAGGGTGTGTGCACGGACTGGCTAAGCATTCCCACCCACAGGGATGGACAGACAGGCCAAAGCCACCTCTTGATGGGGGCCATCAATCCTCCAGGGGACAGCTGCTCATCCACAGGGCATTAGCAAGGAAGATTTTGGTCTCCCAGAAGTATGGTGATTACAGGAAAATCAGAGCAGAAGAAAAGTCCGGGGACCACTCTCCCCCTCTCAATGGTGGGCTACACAAACTAGAAAGCAAGAACTGTGGGCTCAGGTCTGCCTCTGCAGCTGGGGGGCTCACCCCAGAAAGCTCCCCAGGGGGAGAATGAACCCAAAGGGGAGAATGACACAGTCAGCCCCTGGGGCAGACCACACACTCCGGCAGCCGAGGCTGTGCCCAGAGGCTATATAGGGGTTATACTGTCATTCATACAACCTGTGCCCTCCAGGGTCTAGAAAGCACAGCCATAGAACAGCGTCACAAACACAGGAACCCTAGCTCTGGGCTAAGAATCACACCACATCGACAAGGCCAACCACCAGGCCTCCCAGCCCTGCTGACGGAGAAGGGAAAGACCACAAAGTCCCAGAGAAGCCATGCTTGCCCGCTGCTCCTGGTGATAAGTATGGGGCCATCTCTCTGGCTCTGGACCCAGTCCTGAGGACCAACATGGCCTGGTTTCATCCTCCTTCGTTCTCAGATTCCGGGTAGTGAAGAAGCCTACTGCAAAGGGCAGAGGCAGGAGAGCAGAGGGATTCACAGGCCACACCCACCCAGCCTCTCAGCATCAGGGAGGCCGAGGCCAGCCATTTGCAGGGAGGCCCACTTCATATGCTCTCCACTGTGTGACAGACACTCTCTCCCAGTTCCCACTCCCAGAACAGGCTCTCCGTTTTCTTTCTGCTGTGAACATCAAATTTAAAGTTGCAAAATTAAATAATAATAATAATAATAATTAAAAAAAAACCTCAAGTTTGTTCTTGAAAAAAAGTGTTATGGATTCCAAGGAGAGCCGAGGCGAGGGGTGGGGACTCCAGGGCAGAAGCTGGGGGAACAGTACATCAGCCATTTAGCAATGCCCACCTTCGCCTCTCCAAAAATGGGACACAGTATCTGAGAAAAAAAAAAAAAAAAAAGAGGAAAAGTTTTTGGCTTCTTGGCCGCTGCAGGCCACCATCCTCCCAAGTGAGGCGGGCAGGTGGGTGAGGGTGTGCACATGTAAACGGAGGCCCAGCATCCTGGGAGTTTCGGACATACAAGGTATAGCAGCAAGAGTTAACCAATAAATAAAAGGTTCGATTAGATATGAGTATAAAAACCCTCGGTTTCTCCACAAAATGCACAATACTGTTATCACGTGAGCCGCTGCCACTAACACCCTAGCCTGCCAGTGGCCTCGCTGCCCCTGGCCACCACTGCAGGGGACCAGGCAGAGATTGAGTTCTCTGAGACAGAGGCCTTCTCCCAGTGGTCACTATCCTTTAGAACAGAAGGTAGTTTGTTTTCTTTTACAATGTCCGTTTGAAATAAAAAAAAAAGAAAGCACACAGGCCGGACAGCAGGAAGAATGGGGCGGCTGCCAGGGGAGACAGCCGGGCGCTCAGTTTTGCAAAGGGCTGGAGCCTTTCCGTTGTTTCGGTTTGTCGTTGTTTTGGACAAGCGGAGGTTGTTGACGATTGGAACCAGTGGCTTCAGGCGGCAGGTGGATGCAGGGCAAGGGGAAAGAGAACCAGGGCCTGGAGGCTCAAGGGCGGCTGGCTTTGTGGAGATGAGGAAGGCTGGGTGGGCACAGGGGCGGTGTCAGGCTGCGGTGGCCTCATGGCACAGAAAGAGGCTTGTGGTTCCCACACATCTGCAAGACAGAGGGAGACAGGATGTGTTAGCCGCTAGCTGTGGTGGCTGAGGGTCTTTTAGGGCCCAGCTTCTCAACTCCAGGCGACAAACTTATTTGGGTTTTGGAAAGGGAATGTGATGGTAATGAGTGGAGAAGATCTATAAATGTGCCACAACCAAAAAATTAACTCAAAATCACCGATGGCATGAGTCTGAGGCACTTTGGTGGCTCTTATCCATGGAATATCCCCTAACTTGACTGCCGCCTCGACTCAGAGCCTTTCTCATGACGTCACAGCATACGCCAATGCTGCCTGAAACAGCTTCAGGCATGTGTTATGAAATATAGTGGTTTTTTTGTTTGTTTGTTTCTGTTTACTGCATCTATACATTTTTCTGTTCTTACAGAAACATCACGGGTTAATTACAGAAAAATAAAAGCAATAAAATTATATGCATAACAAAAACTGCTTTTAAAAATACAATTCTTTATGATTTATTAGCTGTAAATGTTTGATTTAATGTTTATTTTGTATACTTGCATACCAAAAGTTATGTCAAAGTTTCTCAGTGAAAAGATGGATCACAAGAAAAGAAAGTGTGAGAAGCTAAAGGACACTAGAGGGCGCTAGAGGGCACTAGAGGGCCCTAGAGGGCGCTAGGGGGCACTAAAGGGCCCTAGAGGGCGCTAGAGGGCAAGTCGGCATTCTGGGCTGGAAATCCGGAAAAGTGCGTGGAGTTGATTCACCACAGATTCTTCATATCTATCCCCGAGAAATAAATAAGATGCTCACCCTGGCACACTCCTTAATAGTGAAGGACCGACCTGAGCATCCAGTATCAGGGAACTAATCGGATAAAATATTTACAGCCCTTAAAACCACTGACAGGGCAAGTCACTAAGGACCCGATCAGAAGCAGGGTGTGGGTGCGCTCCTCTTCTGCTCATGAGGATGGCCATTATATATTGGAAGGAAAACATGAATGTCAACAAGAGCATAGGGAAATCGGTGTCCTTGTGCCTTGACAGCGGGGATGTAAAATGGGGAGAAATGGCATCTGAGGCTGACCTGCCTGTGTCAGTGACATACGCACCAATGTGTCCTTAAATGGCTTTGATTTACAGCTCCGAATGTTTTATAAGGCTACATCTGAAACTTGATGAAACTGGCTCTTCATCAGGATCTGGGGTAACCTAACCCCGTATTCCTGGGCCGTGCTGTCTCACATTTTTGGTCTTAGAATAGACTATTTCTTGTTCCCTTTAAGCTTGTGTGTGTGTGTGTGTGTGTGTGTGTGTGTGTGTGTGTGTGTGCGCGCGCGCGTGTGTCAACAGCAAAAAGATACACACAGGGCTGAAGCAGTGGCTTGTCAGAAGAGTACAAGACTCTTGTCTCAAACAAACGAACAAGCAAACATTGTGGAATAAACTATGACCCACGCTATGGTAGGATAGACCTGGGAAGTGCACTAAAAAGAATCCAGTCTCAAAAGGACATTTCAAAAATAGATAAGTCCAGAGACAGAGAGCAGAACGGCTGGCAGGGAGAAGCTGGGCAGAGCCTGACTTCAGAGACGCCAATCTGTTAGCACCAGGAGGAGGTGGCAGGCACATAACACTATGAATACATACTAAATGCCAGTGAAGTGTTCAGTGTGCATGCGTGTGTGTGCGTGTATGTGCACGTGTGCATGTGTGTGCTGGTGTGTGAGTGTGTGTGCGCTCTAAGGATTAAAACCAGAGCCTCTCACATCCCAGCGAGTACTCCCATACCACTACATCACCACCTCTGTATTTTTTATGCTAAGACCAAATCTGTTTTTCAGTTGTCCAGGCAGGCCTTGAACTCAGGACTCCTGCCTCAGCCTCTAGACAACTGAGATGACGGATGACGAGGCTGGGGAAGACGGGGATGATGGTGATGATAAGACAGCAGGGACATGACAAGGAGGCAACAGGCCCATGCGACCGGGCCTGGCAGAAATGCCCACTTCAAAATGGTTCCTTCCATACTGAGTTCCCCTCCCGAACTCTTATAAAAAGCCCAGAACCTTCCCTGCAACCAGTCGGCCTCTCAGCCATGCTGATATGGAATAACAGGTGTCCTAGAGGCCTCCTGATTGGACAGCAGCAGAATCCCGCTCCAGCGCAGCGGGCCTCCTGATCTGTGGGGGTCAGACAGCAATTTGCTTTCTCTTAGGCATGGGAACTGGAGAAAGGAGGCATTTAATGGTGTCCCTAGAAGGAAGCAGGAAGTCTCCACAGAGACTGTATTGACTGGCTCATTTCATGTCAACTTAACACAAGCCAGAGTGGCTTGAGAGGAGGGGCAGCTTCAACGGAGAGAACGGCTCCGTAAGACCAGGCTGAGGCAGGCCTGTGGAGCACTGTGGTAACTAGTAATTAATGGATCATGGTGGCTCGTACCATCCCTGCGCTGGTGGTCCTGGGTTCTGTAAGAAAGCAGGCTGAGCAAGCCATGGGGAGCAAGCCAGTAAGCAGCATCCCTCCATGGCCTCTGCTTCAGCTCCTGCCTCCAGGTTCCTGCCCTGTGAGAGTTCCTGTCCCGACTTCCTTCAGTGATGAACAGTGGAAGTGCAAGCCAAGTAAAGCCTTTCCTCCCCAGGTCGGTCGTGGCATTTCCTCGCAGGAATGGTAACCCTGACTAAGGCAGCGGGAGAACAGGCAGGACACGGTGGTCAGGAGTAAAGGGAGGAAGTGGATGGGGCAGGGCTGTTGCAGTCATGGCTCCCCTTCCTGTCAGCCTTTGTGATCTGCAAACCTTTCTGACCTGTAGTTACTCTTGCTACACCTCAAAGACTGCCCATCTTTTACTGACAAGCTTGTTGTTGCTTTGAAATATGATCTTATACTGTTGCCCAGGCTGGACTGAAACTCTCATGTAGCCCAGGCTGGCCTGAAGCTCCCAAGTAGCCCAGGCTGGCCTTAGATTGGAATGAGGCTAACCTTCACCCCTCAGCCTCTTGAATGCTGAGATTCCAGACGTGAGACTACACACCCACAGGAAGCTCTGACTGAAATGTAACTCCTGGAGGATGATGGACACATCGTTGCATCTGCTGCTAGAAAGCTGCAAATACCTTTAAATCCATCTCCTAGTGATGGAGTTTTAAAAAGTTATCGGCTACCTTTGAAGGGTGTCGGAAAAACAATTAATTCAGGGCTTGAGGGATGGCTCATTTGGCAGTTCCTGTCAAGCAAGCATGAGGACCCATTGGGTTCGATCCCCAGCCCCTGTGTGAGAGAGAGGAGCTTGACCACATGTGGGCGCTGGGGAACTGGAGCCACGCAGATGCCCAGGCTTGCTGGCCAGGCAGCCTAGCCTAACGGCTGAGCTTCAGGCTCAGCAAGGAATGTGGATCTCAGAGGATGATACCCGATGCCAGCCGACGGCCACACATAAACACGAGGGCACGCACACAAACCCACTCATTTTGGAAAGTGATAAAGAGAAAGAAGCAATTGTAGCTGTTTAAAATCTGGTTATCAAGGTCACCAAATCACAGTCAGACTTAAGTTCCCAGCAGTGTGGGGCTCGTCCTCTGGGCTCAGGGAAGGCGGTGGGGCGCACAGCAGGCTGTCCTCTGGCTTCCGTGCTCATGCATGAGCAGACACACAGGAAACAAATAAGTGTAATGTTTTAAAAATGAGCTAGGGACTGGAGAGATGGCTCAGCAGGTCAGAGTACTGGCTACTCTTCCGAAGGTCCTGAGTTCAAATCCCAGCAACCACATGATGGCTCACAATCATCACAATGAGATCTCACACCCTCTTCTGGTGCATCTGAAGACAGCTACAGTGTACTTAGATATAACCAGTGTACTCGTATACAATCAATCAATCAATCAATAAATAAATAAATAAATAAATAAATTGAGCCAGGCAGTGGTGGTGCATGCCATTAATCCCCAAAATCGGGAGGCAGAGGCAGGCAGATCTCTGAGTTCAAGGCCAGCCTGGTCTACATGAGTTCCAGGACAGCCAGACTATGCAAAGAAACCCTGTCTTTAAAAAAAAAAACCAAAAAATTAAATCAATAAAAATAAATAATAATTCTGGCTACTGTAACTATGTCTAGGTCAGATGGGCAAGTTTAGGAAGTAAACTTTTAATTTATCACATTAATTTCAATGAAGTTTTCTTTGCAGGCAACAATTCTAATGTCTTGTTGATCAGAAAGTGTTTCTGTGTAAAGCAATATTGATAGAGAGGCTGCAGAGATGGCTCAGTGGCTCAGGCTGCTGATCTTCCAGAGGACTCGGGTTCAGTTCCCGGTACTCACACCAGCGGCTCACAACGGCCCCTGGCCTCAGCTCCGGGAGGTCTCATGCCACTTCTGGCTCCTGAAGGTACATGCACCCACATACACACACGCATGCATGCATGCATGCACGCACACACACACATGCATACACACGTGCGCACGCGCGCGCACACACACACACACACACACACACACACACACACATATATACACACACAAATATTTTAAGTAATGTTAATGGAAGCTTTAAATGGAGCGCAGACCTTTTTTTTTTTTTTTTGGTTTTTCGAGACAGGGTTTCTCTGTATAGCTCTGGCTGTCCTGGAACTCACTTGGTAGACCAGGCTGGCCTCGAACTCAGAAATCCGCCTGCCTCTGCCGCCCGAGTTCTGGGATTAAAGGCCTGCGCCACCAGGCCCGGCTGAGCACAGACCTTTGAGCTGGAGAAGGGGCAGAACATCCTGCCCCTCTGCCCTCTGGCCCCACTGCCAAGTCTTCAATCTGACTTCAACACAGGAATGTTTACTTTCACGCTTAGCAGAGGCTGGATTTGGGCGTACCCAGAGTTGTGCCTGACTTGAAGACCCCCAGGAACCCTGAAGACACAGAGAATACTATGCCTGTCCCGTGGGTGGGCTGTCACCTCCAGCACTGCCTCAGGACCCCTCCAACTCACCACAGCTCTGGGCCTGGACTATACCAGCCCGTCGTAGAGGGACAGCGCCTGCACAATGGAGGGGTCGGCCTTGGAGCCTTCCTGGAACTCCTGAAGAGTCAGCTTCCCATCAGCGTTCTGCAAACAAGAGAAGTAGGTGGCTGAAGGTGGCCATCTGCCTTCTGGGACAGTCTGCCCATGGATGGTCTCATCAGAAATTCCTGAGTTTAACTGGGTTTTCAGAGGAGTGGAGCAGACAGCATCGGATACCTGACACGTGTCTCTCAGTACCCCATCTGGGGACCAGGGAGAGACACAGTGACAGGTCTGAGGAACTTAGAGACACCCGCGATTCCGGGCTTTCCATCAGCCAAGTGATGGTACTGTCTCATCTCCTGCTCTGTAGTTAGGCTCAGTGCCACAGGCCTATGCTCCCTGCTACGTGGAAGACTGGAGCAGGAGGATGGTGACTTCAAAGCCTTGGGCTATATGGTGAGTTCAAGGTCAAACTGGACAGCTTACAGACCCTGGAACATACAGAAAGAGCTGGTATGGAGCGCAGGGGTTGGCAGTGGGTATCTCAGTGGCAGAGCGCTTGTCGAGATCTTATTTTAATTCCCAGCTTAAAAAAAAAAAAATGTCCAGTACCAGGGGCAAAGGTTTGCCAAACAAACGTGAGGACCTGACTCTGATCCCAGCAACCATGTCTAAATGCCAGGAGCAGTGGTACAGAGCTGTAACCTCAGGGAGGGAGACACAGGATGAACCTCGTGTCTCACTGGTTGGCCAGCCTAGCAAACTCAGTGAGTCCCAAGTCCCAGTGAGATGTCCCGGTGGGTGAACTTCTGGGGAAGGGTACCCAAGGCTGGCTCCTGGCCTACTCATATATGTGCATGAGTGTGCAAGCATGCACACATACAGGCAGGTCACATATAGTGGTCAGTCCTTAGGCCTAATGCTCCATGTGTTTCCCCAGGGTCTCTTGAAAGCCAGGTCACAAAAAGTCCCAGGAATCCCGAGAGGGAGCCTAATTAGAACTTGGGCCTCAGACACTATTCACGCACTTCCCAGGGAAGGCCACGCAGGTGTCACCCACCCTGGCAAGGCCAGACTTGTGATGGCTAGGAGCCTATATGTGTGATGCCCCCTGCTCCCGCTACGCCCTCAAGTCTTCGGGGTCACCCTACAAAGGAGGAAGGAGCTGCATCTATCCCCTGCAGTCTGACATGGGAACAACTGGCTTAGGGTCACCACTGAGGGACCCCACAACCATATCCCTGTAAATCCAAGGTCTATGGCATCCCAAAACCAGAAGACTATTACTATTGCAGGACAGGGGGTGCCGACCAGGTTCATAGCCTTAGCAAAATCAGTTTGGGTTCTGCTGAGAGAAGGCTGCGGCTGCGGCTGCGGCTGCGGCTGCGTCCTGCACTCTCTGAAAGTTTTCCGAGGACAGCAGGAGTCCTGTGCTGCCCCTCCCAAGTGTTAATCTCCTTTCCTAATTAAGAGCTCAGAGCTCTCTCAGGCAAGCCTGGGACCCTGCAGCGGTGGGCAGGAAGCCTGGCGGTTTGTATTCTCATGGAGACTGGAGAGGATATTCTTTCACCCCATGGCTTCACATTTCCATGTAAAGCAAAGTTATTTTAGTTTGGGAAAAGAAAAAGTTTCTGGTTGGGGGTACAGCTCAAGTAGAACACAGGTTTTGTATGTGCACAAGGCCCTGGTATGACCCTGGACAACCCCGGAAAAACAGAGGAAGGCCTTCATAGAGTCAATGGAACCCCAGAGTTCTGCAGAAAAGAGAAAGCGGTCTGTGGAGGTGGCCTGGTGACCCCCAGCATCCACACAGAAGTCAGGCATGGTGCCATGTGCCTGTAACGCCAGCCAAGGCTGAGACCGGAGAGACCCAGGGCCTCACTGGCCAGCCAACCTAACTGAATCAGTAAACTCCAGACTCAGTGAGAGATTCTGTCTCAGAAAGGAGCAATAGAAGATGCTTGCTGTCATTCTCTGGCTGACAGACAGACAGACAGACAGACAGACTAACAGATGTGTGAGAGCGCGCGCACACACACACACACACACACACAAATGGGAGTACACATGTATATATGACAGACACATGCACCCAAGAGCAAGAGGCTTCTCAACCCAGGGTCTGTGGCTAAAACACATCAGGTCTGTGAACACACAGCTGAGCGGGTCAGACCATTCCCAGAACCTCAGATGATTTCAGAACCAGTGGCACCCAGGACTTTGTCGCACAGATACTGCCTGGACCAAAGTGTCAACTTAGGCAGGTATGCATGCATGCCCACCATCTTTGTGCCATGCCGGGGATGAAACCCAGGGCCTTGCACACAGTAGGCCTCCACCACGGAGGCACACCCCAAACTACAACACAGATTTCCCTTAAACCATGCCTCAGAATCCACCTCCCACCTCTCCCGCCCAAAATAATAACCTGCTTCCTGGCCACTGTAAGGGTTGTTTTTTACACACTTGAGGCCATTACTGTGAGAAGTCAGGGTTCTGTAGAATGTCAAAACAGTCTAGGGGGGAAAAAAATGGAGGCCACGGGCCCTGGCTAATTACAAGGAACTTCCTGGAAGCTTCCTGGGAAACTCACCAAAAATCCTGAATGGCTACTGGCTGCGAGCCAAGTTGACTGGCCTGAGCCGGTCCCAAGGATCAATGGCAAAGCCTGGCCAGGCCCAGGGTCCCTACGCACCACCTCACCTTGTCCATCATGGCGAAGATCCGGTCCACCCTCTTCTCTGGTGTGTTCTCTTCTTCTGGGAGCTCCACGGTGTTCCCCTGCCAAGGTTGCAAACAGAAGGCTGAGCCAGTGCAGCCTTGGGCTCGTGGCTAAGTAAGCCCTTGCACTCTGACCTTTGAGCTCATAACTAAACCCTTGCCTCAGTGTCCTAGGCTGGTAGCAATGAGGGTCACACCTCTCTCCCATTCTCCAGTCCTACAACTTTTCAAATGGACAACTCAGGCATTGGCTGGGCTACCCACCTAGTCCCTGCCTGACCAGCAAGTGGGGATGCCCATGGCTACTCAACCAGCAGTGTTTGGTTGGCCTGGATTGTCCTGAGACAGAGTGACTCTGGGTTTCCCCCGGACCCCGTAGGTCATCGGTGGCCTTCTTGCCACCCCTCCCCTCCTGGGACTCACCCTTGCATGGCCTCCCTCCACCCTCCTGGGACTCACCACCATCTGGTAAATGGCGTCCACTATGTCGAGCATCTCGTTTCTGGTGATGTAGCCATCATTATCCAAGTCATAAAGCTTGAAGGCCCCTGTGATCAAGCAGCCAGGTGAGGGTCATCCTGGCCTAGGGCAACAGCGGCTCCTTTCCTCCCCCTCCCTGTGTCTCAACACAAAGCCTGAGATTGGCCTTGCCACCCAACGTCAGGCCAGTGTATACTGATAGGAGGGAACACTCATACACCAGTGTAACCAGAGCCAAAGATAAATAAGCTTTGGCATGGTGGCACATGCCTTTAATCCCAGCACTCAGGAGGCAGAAGCAGGCAGATCTCTGAGTTTGAGGCCAGCCTGGTCTACAAAGTGAGTTCCAGGACAGCCAGGGCTATAAGGAGAAACCCTGTCTTGAAAAACAAAAACAAAAGATGAAATACACACAAAATTCAGGACTCTTATGCAGAGGCTCACATCTCTAATCTATGTATTCAGAAGGTGGAGACAGGAAAATAGTGGGTTCAAGAACATCCTGGGCCACATAGAACATTCTAGACCAGCCAGGGCTATATAGTGAGAACTTGAAAAAAAGCAAGGATTGAGGTTGTAGTTCAACGGCACAGCACGGGCCTAGCACGGGCAAGGTCCTGAGTTCTGCCTCCAGCTCGGCAAAAAGAATAACAATAATAATTCTTTTAAATATGCAGGTATTGGTCTAGAGGGACTGAGGTGGAGGCTGGAGTGGTCTGTTGAGGGCGTGTAGCCCCCAGAGGTTGGAAGTCACTGGAGGAGATAGCCAGGTCCTCAACCTAGGTCATTAGTCCACCATGGTGGTAGAGCGCTCTTGGTCCCTGACACCATGGTTCTGCCTTCCCTGCGTCTCCTCTCTAGGTCTCAGAGTGGGCAAGAGGAGGGTGCGCATGAGGAAAGCCCTCTTCTGCTTCTAACACAGATGCCACTGTGGGTGGGAAAGCACCCACCAAGCAGAAAATCCCCTGCTACTCCCGTGTGTCAGCCAAGGACCGCCCAGGACACGCATATCCTTGACTGAGTGGCTCCTCCCAGCTTTCCAGAGGCAGCCTTTTACATACAGTCCTGAGCTCATGTCCGTCTGCTATGGCCATCCCTCTCTGGGCTCACCAGCTCTCAGCCCGCTCCTCTGCTAGCCAGCACACGGCTCACAGCTCCTCCGCTAGCCGGCACACGGCTCACGGCTCACGGCTCCTCCGCTAGCTGGCACACAGCTCACAGCTCAGCCAGCAGCACCTCCTCCTCCCTGCCTCGCCCTCAGCTTTGGGGAATTTGAGAGCCCTGTCACCGTGACAGATTGATAGCCACTACTGTCATCCATCTTAACCCTGGGTAGACCCTCAATTCTCACCCAGTACCACACCTGATGTTTGCTGATTGAGTACGTAAACGGGAGACATCAATATGGCTGAAGACCTGGGTCCAGCGGGGATCTGGATCCTGTGACCCGCCACCCACAGGATCTGCTGTCGCAGTACTGCATCTGCCTGAATGTTACTCTTGTTCCCACCCACACCCTAGACCCTGCAGCCTGTCCCACCAATGTGGCTGTGGACTCTGCCTCACAACATCCAAATTCCTCCCTCTGGGACCTTTATCTGTCCCAGAAGGGCAGGGTGTCCTCTTGCTCTGGCCCTGCACAGATGGCCTGGCCTGCTTCCTTGGCCACATTGGGCCCACCTGCCCAGGGCCCACTGCCCAGGCCTCTGGGAACGCCCTGACCTCCCAGAGCAGGACACCATCTGTGGTCACCGCTGCAGGTGTCTAGCGCCTCCTCCTGGCAAGGCCTGGGAATGCATCCTTCTAGCCTGCTGGGGGATGGGGGACTTACATCGCAGCTTCTCATCCAGGGTCCCCCTTGAGGTCACCGACAGTGCCTGGATAAACTCGGAGAACTCAATCCTGCCATCCTGAGGTGGGGGACAAATGGGAAGGCTGTGATCAGCACAGACCTCATGATGGGCAGTAGCAGACACAGGCCATCCAAAGGATGGAGGGAAGGAATGAGGGGCAAGAGGAGGGGGAGAGAGGAGGCAACGCTGGAAGAGGGATAGTAGGCAGTAGAGACGGAGACACTGACACCTGCTGTACCAGTAAGTACTGAAAACTCCTGCGCAGTGGCACTCAATGAAATTGCAGGGCACAAAAACTCTAAGCCTCAGCTTCCTCATCTGTGAAATGGGGGCTTTGAAAGAACCCACATCACAGGAAATGGTGACCACGACTGTAATTCCAGCACTTGGAAGGCAGAGGCGGTAAGACAGGTTTAAGGCCAGCATCAGGTACACAGAGAATCCAAAGCCGGCCTGTGTGGCCTGGCTAGATTTTTGTTTGTTTGTTTGTTTGTTTTTATCTACTCGATACAAACTAGTCATCTGTGAAGAAGGAACCTCACTCAACTGAGAAAATGCTCCCACCAGATCGGCCTCTGGGGCATTTTCTTTTCTTTTTCTTTTCTTTCTTTCTTTCTTTCTTTCTTTCTTTTTTTTTTTTTTTTTTTTTTTTGAGACAGTTTCTCTGTTTAGCCCTGGCTGTCCTGGAACTCATTCTGTAGACCAGGCTGGTCTCGAACTCAGAAATCCGCCTTCCTCTGCCTCTCAAATGCTGGGATTAAAGGCATGCACCACCACTGCCTGGCGCATTTTCTTAGTGATTGGTGTGGGTGGACCCCCCCGGCAGGCGATCTGGAGTGCCGGCTGAGCCAGCCATGAAGCCACTGGTCTTACTACTCCTAGAGGATTCTCTGTTTCATTTGTATCCATGAGAACTCACGGATATGTACGTGTGTGTGCATGTTTTGCCTTTATACACGTATGCAGCTCTCTGTGTATTTGCATGTGCAAGCTTGTATATTTATGCACAAGTACGTGGAGCGCTGAGTGTGTCTGTCACACAGATGAGCATGTGTGGGGGTGGGGGTGCCACATGTATGCACGTGTCAGTCTTGGTCTGTGCTGGTGTGTGCTGGTGTCACACCTCTGTGTGTCATGCTCGTGCGCATGCAGGCGCCCGGTCCTGAGTGGGGAGTTGGGCATGGGGCAGTGAGCTGGGACACAGCCACTGGAGGAGCTCAGACTGGGGCAGCCGCAGTCACCTGCAGCTCACCTTGTTCTCATCGAAGACGTTGAAAACAAACGTGGCGAACTTGGTGGGGTCTCCAAATGGGAAGAACTGCTTGTAGATCTTCTGGAAGCCAGCAGCGTCCAGCTGCCCACTGGGGCAGTCTTTAATGAAGCCCTTGTACCTGCAGGTGGCAGAGCAGGTGGTAGAGAACGTCACCCACCAGGAGCCTCTGCCAATGAGACCCAGGAAAGCCATGCACCCCTTCCCGGTCGAAGACACAGGCCCCATGACGTCGGTAACAGTGCCCCGTGGCACTCAGATGTCACAGGCATGGGCTCGATGGCTTTGTGACCCTGGGCAAATCAGTCCAGCTCTTTGAACCTCACATGAACACTAGAAATCAGAGGCAGTGCAGGAATTTGCCTGGACATGGCACACAGAACTCCTGGCCTCCCTGACTGACACTCCTCACAGGACAGTTACAATGACTCCCACCATGATCTCCAGGAAGCCTTCTCACTCCTGGCTGCAGAGTGCCCCGACACGGACTGGCAGCCGGCACCTGCATCACCCTACCCCATCCCTGCTCTCCGGGAGCCACACACGGGCCTGAGAAGACTTTGAATTTACTCCTCTACCTGGACATGCCCACCCTTGCCCCAGTACCCAGCACGAGACCCTCCCAATACCCACTTGAGAGGCCAAGCCCCGGTCTAACTCACCAGCTGTGCAAACCTAAGCAAACGCCTTTGCCTCTCTCACAGCGCTCGTGTATGAACCGTGATGGTCACCACGCCCATCTAGCTTGGGTGGCATGATGGGTGTCACCCTAGGGAACCTGATATCTAAAACTCACCAATATTGAGCAATGCTACAAAGCCATGGAAGAGAGCTCCTAGTGTCACTGCCAGCACACTGGCGTTTATGTGTGGCTTTAAGTTGGTGCCTGTGTGTAGCTGAGGCCTCCCCTGTCCCCCAGGTGGGGATGCTGTCTTCCGATGATCATTCCTCCCACACTGGAGCCAGAGCACCTAGCCTCAACCAGCAGCAGCTTCTAGACCAGGGACTTTGTCGCCTTTATTGAACTAGTCTTATGGACAAGGGACCGAGAAAGCCCATTTCCAAGACAGAAAAACTGAGGTTGCAAGAGAGGAAGTTACTCACAAAGCCATTCAGCCCTCCCTGGTGCTGTGATGGGGAGGGAAGGTGAACCGAGGAGGCCGATACTCAGAAACCTGGATCACTGACTTTCCTATGGTCCCCTTGCTAATCACCAGAAGGTTCCATTTGCCTACCATCCTCAAAGTAGAGGATTCTGGGAGTCAGGAGCTAGAAGCCTTCTGTGACACTGTGACTCCTCCACCCACAGAGCCAGTCACAGTGCCATGCAGCGTAGGACAATGATCTCATTTTACAGATGAAGCTAACACAGCTGTCCATAGCCATTCACAGCCTCAGCTCTCTGCATGCCTTGCCCTATGTTGGTCATTCTTGGCCCGCTGGCTTGTTTCCCCACATCAACCCAGCACATAATTTCTCCAGATCCACAGAGGCCCCTGCATTTTGTTCTGGAAAGTCCCAAAGGGCCTACTTGCCCCAGCAACTCTGAGGAGGAGGGGGTGGGGCTGTGGACCCTGTGAGCAGGCCGCACACCAGAATGAAGCAGAGTCGGGCTGTGAGGGACCGGACACTGGGTCGGGGCCTCCTTCATTGAGTCTATCTCCAGCTTCGTTCCCTGGGCCAGGATGTGCAGAGGGTGAGGTTGGCTCCTGACTGCCAGACCCAAAGCCAGAACTCCAGAATCCACAGGAGAACCCCCTGCCTACCATCCCACCCCCCCTCACATCCCTCCACCCTTTCAGCTTGTCTGCTACTTGAAGGCTGGTGACAATGATTTAAAAGCAACAAGAAATGTCAGCTATGGTGGTGCATGCCTTTAAACCCAAGAGGCAGAGGCAAGCAGATCTCTGAGTTTGAGGCTAGGCCAGTCAGGCCAGTCAAGACTATACAGTTAGACCCTGTCTCAAAAAGAATAAAGACAAAGCAAAGGGAGAAGATAATCCTGAAGCTGTCTCCTAAGCCCAGCCCAGAGAGCCCTGCAGGAGGCCCAGAGTGAGCTCCTGAGTGGGAGTGGCTCCCCGCACTGCACCAGCAGGAGTCACTGACATCAGCTGTAGGGGCTGGTGGCAGAGTGCCAGTCTCTATTGAGAATCCAGTTATCCCTATAGAGGCTGTCACTGAACCCCACCCCATCAATAGGAGGCTGAAGAACCTACCCCCCAACCCCTGAAGGGATGCTGGAAGCCGAGAGTACCAGCCTGCACAGAAGGCCCCATCATGCACTTTCCATCATCCCCTGATGTTCAGTATCCCCTGAGCTCTGTAAGCTCTGTGGCCTTACTCACCGATCTGTCACCTGGCATCAGCTTGTCTAGCCCAGCTAGGGTAAGAGTCCTGATCCACCCTTAGCCAAAACCCCCATGACAGACAGCCATCGTGGTAGTTCTCCAACTCACTCAGCCGTGCCTATACATCCGGCTGGTCTGAGCTTACAGCCTCCACATGGTGTCCAACAGACATCCAGAATCCAGAAGTGTCTGCCTGGAAAGGTGACTGAGACACTGGGTAGGGCTGAGATCAGAAGCCCAGGCGTCCGGGTCTGAGCCCCATGGACCAGGATCCTCTAGTCAACCTAGAGAATCCGTGCAAGCTCTGTGCATAAGCATAGCAAGCCAATGGTGTGCGTGAGGCGCTGGAGCCCAGGGAGGGAGAGATACTAGCCCAGGGTAACCCAGGCTGTTAGCAGAAGCAGAGCGCTTACCGTTCAGCCTCCCCACCTCCCGGTCTCTTCTCTGGAAGGAGATCCAGGGTGTGCCACCCCCATGTCAGCGCCGGGGAAAGCGATTAGACCCAAACATTATATAACCCCACTATTCGTCTTTAAGTGGAGGGGACCTGCCTTGACTAGAATGGCGAGGGAGAAGACTGGAGTTCTGTGGTCACTGGCTGGCTTCCAGTCCTCTACTCGACACTGTAAACTGTCACATTGGGATTACCACCTTCTGCTTTTGTGCACCACTGGCTGGCTAAAGAGGGGACTCCACGGTTGGTGAGCGGCCTGACCTACAGTCCCTCCTGACCACACAGGACACATGAGCCCCGACTCTTTTCCCCTCCCTCCGGTGCCATCAGGCCAGGCCTCCTGCCCTCTATTCTGCTGGGGCAATGCTGCTGCAAGCTGCCAGAGCACAGAGCCACAAGCTAGAGGACCAGAGGGCAGACCCCACAGTGCCTCGGTATCCCTAGCCACCCCATGCCATTCTTTCAGGGGGTGTTCTGGGCACCGGAGTATAGCTGCCCGTGTTCCTAACTTGCAGCATTCCCAGCTTCCTCCTCCAGACTCAGAGAGATTTCCTACAAATGTCTGGTTTGCCTGAACTCCAGAAAAGGCTGCGCCTGCTGAGGGCTGAATCCAAAGCTTGGCCCTGAGCTCTTCAGGTACGATTTTGCCAAATGGTCCAACCAAGCCCGGAGGCAGTGACTGTGATACCCATTTTCTAAACGAGGAAACCGAGGCTAGCGGAGGTGGCTCTTTTCTCCTTAGCTCTCCCCCTTTTTCCAAGCTGGCTGCCTCCTCTGAAGAAGGCTCCACCTCAGCCCACCCAGCTCATACAGAGTCCTTGTCCCTCTTGTTCCCAGGGTTGGATCTGGTGGCAGCTCTTGCAGTTGTGCCTTGAGACTGTCGAGTGTAACTGATGTAGTGACAGATGTCTCACAACAGGAGTAGGTCCTCAATCTCCGGGGACTCCTGGTTTCTTGGTGAATGTTGAATGGAGTCCATTGTCTAACAACTTTGCCGGTCAGCCCTGGAACCTAGAATCCACAAAGGAGGCAGGGACAGGCGGAGGGCTGTCCCCTGAACCCTTATCATCTCTCCAGTGACCTGGGATGGTTAGCGGGCTCGGTAGCTCTCGGGGCCAGCACTTCCAGCCTGGGCGCTGGATGGAATGAGAGTTCTCAACACTGTGAGCTCAGGTCAGGCTGGGTAGAGGGCTGGAGGGGCAGGGGTGGCCCGTGGGGCGCCACAGTTACAAGAGCTCACTGCAAACGGGGACCTCAGGTGATTGGCAATGTCGATGTTTCATCAAGGGAGTCTCAGTGCCAAGAGGACAGATGATCTGGGGGCTACCTCATGGGCCCACTCCACTCAGAGAAGACAGGAGTGTGTGTGTGTGTGTGTGTGTGTGTGTGTGTGTGTGTGTGTGTGTGTGTGTGGTCACCATCACTTTTGTGACCTTGTCTCTAGGCTTGCTGTTAGGCAGACTGTATTAAACACACAGGGACAGGGAGTGTCAAAACAGCTTCAAGTCAGGTGTGGTGGCACATGCCTGCCATCCCAGCACTGCAGAGCTAGAGGCAGGAGGATTAGATCAAGGCCATCCTTGTCTACATAGCAAGTTTGAAGCCAGCCTGGGATATGTGAGCAGCCCCCCTCACTTACACACACACACACATACACACACACACACACACACACACACACACACACACACACACACAGAGCTATCTATAGGGAATGTGTGGAAGCCAAAGGCCAAGTGTCAGGCATCTTTCTCAATTGCTAGCTACCTGATATTTTGAGACAGGGTCCCTCACTGAACCTGGCACTAGCCAACTGGGTGGCCAGCAAGCCCCAGGGGTTCCTGCCTCCATACTGCCACACCACAGACATATACTGCTGTACCCAGTATATTTTTTTTAAAGATGTATTTATTCTTGTTTTATGCATATGAGTGTTTTGCTTGCATGTGTGTATGTGTACAACAAATGTGCCCGGTGTTGAGAAAACCAGAGGACATCAGTTACCAGGAAAACCAGAGGACACCAGTTGTTACCAGGAAATAGGGATACAGACAGTTGTTTGCCACCATGGGAGTACTGGGAGCTGAACCCGGGTCCTCTGCAAAAGCAAGGAGTGCTCTAAACCACTACGCCAGATCTCCAGCCTGCATCTAGCTTTTCACATGGATTCTTAGGCCGCCGAGTGAGCACCTCCCCGAATCTCAGCTTCAGTTTTTCTTAAGGAGGGGTCTGTCTGGCTTCTAATGCAACCCTGGTTTGGCTCTGCATCTCTCGGTCCTTGACTTGTATATGACCAGAATCAGGTGGCTCTGTCTCACTTCCTCATCTCTGAGGCAAGAAGTCCATGCAGCACCTGCCTTGAAGGCCCTGAGCGAGGTGGGTAGACAAGACCGCTGAGAAGAAAGAAATCTGTCAGGCAGCCCAGACCCCCACGCACTGGGAGGAGAGGCCAGCAGAGCCACCTTCTACCCACGCCGAGTCTGCAAACTCCAGGGCAGGAGGGTTCCAGCCATGTGACACTGTGGCTGGTCTGTTTTGGGGACCAGCTCTTAGGGAGGTGACAGCTGCATCAGGTCTGGGGCAGGGAACCTATCACCTTACAGAATCCTAAGGCCTGTGACTGCCACCTGAGTCGCTCCCAATGGGGTGTGCATGTGCAGCAGGGAGGAAAGGGACTCAAGGGGACGCCATGACAGAGAGGTCCCAGCAAGGCCTCCCATCCCCAGGAGCGGGGGCAAGGCCCCACACCACATAAGGCTTGGTCTCCCATCTCCCACACAGCCTAGCCAGCTAGGGTATTTGGAGAAACTTGTCCTTGGGAAACTGTCCCTGTCCCCTCATGCCACCATAATTAAGGCAGCATCTGCTTCCCAAGAAGCAGAATCTGGATGGAGCTAAATGGATAGATAATGGAGCAGACAGCTGGGAGAGGAGCAGGGAGGGGTGCAGCGTGGAGGGGTGCAGGGAAGAGGGGTGCAGCAGGGAGGGGTGCAGCAGGAAGGGGTGCAGGAAGGGGTACAGGGAGAGGTACAGTGTGGAGGGGTGCAGGGAAGAGGGGTGCAGCAGGGAAGAGTGCAGCAGGAAGGGTTGCAGCAGGGAGGGGTGCAGCAGAGAGGGGTGCAGCAGGAAGGGGTGCAGTGGGAGGGGTGAAGCAGGGAGGGTTGCAGCAGGGAGGGTTGCAACAGGGAGGGTTGCAGCAGGAAGGGGTGCAGTGGGAGGGGTGCAGCAGGGAGGGGTGCAGCAGGGAGGGGTGCAGCAGGGAGGGGTGCAGCAGGGAGGGGTGCAGCAGGAAGGGGTGCAGCAGGGAGGATTGCAGCAGCAAGGGGTGCAGCGGAAGGGGTGCAGCAGGGAGGGGCGCAGCAGGGAGGGTGCAGCAGGGAAGGGGTGAAGGGAGGCCACCTTGGGAGATTGTTCCTTTTGTCATCTCTTCAAAGGCCTCCCTGCCTGGGCCCACCCCTACCTTCCCTCAGCTCCCTGGAGGAGGAGGGTCTCTCCTCCCCTTTCCTCCCCACTGGCTTCACAGTCCCCTCACAGCAGGAAGCCAGCAAACAGAGTCACTAAGCATTGAAGCATGAAGGAGAAGCAAGCGAGATCCAAACTCCAACCCGCCCCACACTACACACTGCACACAAACACACTCACAAAGCTGTGTGTTCTAGGCAAGTGTCTCCACCTCTCCAAGCCAATCTCTCTCTGTAAGATGAGGCTATAACTCAGGACTCCCTGAGGGTGCCAAGTGTTAGGACAGTACCTATCCACAGGAGCCCTGGGGACAAGAGGGTACCTGGGTCCTCACCACAGTCATGTGGGATGGTCCAGCAGGCTCTGCAGAAGTGCTTGCAGATACGCCCCCTCCTGTGTCCACCCTGTGTATAGGCACTCACGACCCACGACCCACGACCCTAGCACCTTCCACCTCACTCGGCTCCTTCCACTCAGCATGATGTTCTGGTCACCTCGGAGGCACTGCAAGCTTTTAGCACCTGTGGTATTCCTCGGCTAGCTTCCCCGAGGTGCCTCTGACCACCCACAAGGATTAACCCAGCTCTGTGGACACTGGGGTGGACCTAAGATAGGGAGCCTGGGACACAGGCAGGCTGCAGATGAGGCTGCCCTCATCCCTTCAGCCTTGAGCCCTTTTCCTCCCCCAAAGAGCAGACTCAGTCAGGGTCATTTGGGGCTAGGGCTAGGTGATGGGGTCCCTGCTGGCTGGCACAGGCAGACACACACACACAAACACATACACACACACACACACACACACACACACACACACACACACCGTGCCCCTGCCACCCAGGTCTTGAGTTCTAGAGCTCTAACCTTGGTTCCTCTAGCATCCTCTGTGTGGCACGCACAGTATCACTTGGGGACCCTGAACAGCAGTGAGATGTCAGTACAAAACAAGGTGACCCACTATGGTGCTGTAGATATGGGAACCTCTGACACCTGACCAACAAGCCGAGGTGTGGGATTGAGGGACATAGATAGAGTCTCCAAAGGGGCACCAGTGGGACTTAGAGGTGGGTGGGTGCTTGAGGAGACCCAGGGAGGGGAGGTCTGAGCCTTAGGCAAGCTGAGACGGTGTGCCCTAAAGGGGCGTCAAGAGACCCGCCCATCTGGTTCCAGCTCCAGTTCCCCAGGCACTGGCTGAGGGTTGGGGTGCAGAGAGCAAAAGAATCACTGGGAGACAGTGACCACAATGGAGGGATCTTATTAGTTTGGGGCTAACAATGAGTCCTGGGCATTGGTGAGACAGGTGCAGGAGGTCCCTGGTCTAACCTCTAATCCAGCAGGATGTTAGAGACAGTCCCATGCCATAAAAGGAGTTTTAGGTTATCCAGTGATAACAAATGGGCTTGTCTTGTGTGGTAGCACTTCTATAATAGCCCAGAACACTAGAGACATATCAGAATGTTACAGTCACCCATTACTGATGTCTGCCTAAACACAGTAGGTGCTTCCCTCAGGGGTAAGCCTAAATCAAGCAAAAGTCAGGAAGCTCTGGGGAGGGAAGCAAACAAACTGGAGGAAACCCCAGCTTCAGGAGAGTTCAGCAGGGCTGGACCAGCAAGGGGAGCTCATAACATCATAGCCTGCCATCTGCAGTGCCTGCTCCACAGAGCCCAAGGGCTGCATAGGAGATGGGGAGATGTCCACACAAAAGCTAGGGGAGACAGGGAGATGTCCACACACAAGAGCTAGGGAGACAGCATGGGGGTGGGCTCTGGAACAAGGACAAAGGAAGCAGGCAGACCTAGAAATGGGCGGGCTTGTGCAATGTTCCTGTGGCTAGGTAGGAACTAACCAGGAGATGGTCCAGCCCCCCATAGGTCAGCTTCTCTCCACACCTCCCCTCCCTTGCCAGAGCCCTCAGGCCCATGGTTCTGGCTCTGCTCACCTAGCAGATCTCCAGTGAGAGCCAGAGTCGGTTTCTGCAGCATCGATGTGCAAGTTTAGGAGAAGCCCTGGAGGGTCTGGGCTCTCAAACATAAAGGTCCCCTCAAACATAAAGGTCTCAAGCGCATCTCCTCACTCCCTCCTGGGGTTCACCTTTCCTGTCTGCTTCATATTGCACAGGCCCAGAGCAAGCATCACTAGTACATCACAGATCTCACTAATCCCTCACTGCTACATTTCCTATGTGCACTTCGACATCCCTCTTCAGAATCTTTCTTAACACAGAGTGTCAGATAGACTGGAGCTACCCACCCTTCATCTTGTGTTTTTCTTTTTTCTTTTCTTTTCTTTTCTTTTCTTTTCTTTTCTTTTCTTTTCTTTTCTTTTCTTTTCTTTTCTTTTCCTTTCCTTTCCTTTCTTTTCTTTTTGTTCTTTCTTTCTCTATCCCTTCCTTCTCTCCCCCCCTCCCAAGACAAGGTTTCTTTATAGCCCTAGCTGTCCTGAAACTCACTCACTCTGTAGACTTGACTGGCATCAAACTTAGAAACCTGCCTGCTTCTGCCTTCCTGAGTGCTGGGATTAAAGACATGAGTCACCACTGTCCAGATTCATTTTGTATTTTCTTTCTTTCTTTCTTTCTTTCTTTCTTTCTTTCTTTCTTTCTTTCTTTCTTTCTTTTTTCCGAGACAGGGTTTCTCTGTGTAGCCCTGGCTGTCCTGGAACTCACTCTCTAGACCAGGCTGACCTTGAACTCAGAAATCCGCCTGCCTCTGACTCCCAAGTGCTGGGATTAAAGGCATGCGCCACCACGCCCGGCTCCATTTCATATTTTCTGAATGAGGGAACTGAGTCCCAGAGTGGAGAAAAGACTTCACAAGGCCCGGAGTGGCTTAGTGATGAAGTCAGTAGTAGATGCTAATCTCCTGACTTGTGTGTCATCTGTGTGGCAAGCAGGGTCTTCTGTCGGCCTGTTGGATCATTTTGATTTTGTCTTCTGCAATTTCGCCTGCTTGTATGTCTGATTATTACATGTGCGCTGGGTACCCAGAAGAGTATGTTGGAACTGAAGTTACAGACAACTGTGAGCCAAGGTGTGGATGCTGGGATCCTAACCCAAGTCCGCTGGAAGAGCAGCCAGTGCTCTTAACCACCGAGCCATCTCTCCAGCCTCCAGTTTGAGTCTTAATGGATACCACAAAGTGGGGCTGGGTAGATGGCACAGCCTGAAAGGTACCTGCCAGGTAGACATGAGAACACCAGCTCCCCAGCACCCCTGTAAAAAGCATGCATTTACAAGCCTAGTACTGGAGATATTGTGGAAGCAGAGACAGGAGCTCTCTGGAGCAATCTGGACAGCCAGCCTAGTCAAGTTGGAGAGGCTTAGGTAGCAGTGAGGGACCTTGTCTCAAAAAACAAGTTGGCCAGGTGGTGGCAGTGCATGCCTTTTCTCTCAGAACTTGGCAGGTGGGTCTCTGTGAGTTTTAGGCCAGCCTGGGCTACATAGTGAGACTCTGTCTCCAAACAAACAACCAGAGATTGCTGCAGAGTAGTTAGAGGCACTCACTGCTCCTGCAGAGGCTCAGAGCTCGGTTCCCAGCACCCACATGGCAGCTCACGGATACACATAACTCTGGTTTGGGGGGATCCAATGCCTTCTTCTGACTCTCACAGACACTGCATGGTATATGGCGCACATACATTCATGCAAGCAAAACACTCAAACGCAAACTAAAAATAAATAAATCATTTTATACTGGAAAAGCAACAGCAAAAAAAGCAAGCTCCTGAAGACTTACACCCAAGATTGACACACGCACTCACACATGCGCTCTCTCTCTCTCTCTCTCTCTCTCTCTCTCTCTCTCTCTCTCTCTCTCTCACACACACACACACACACACACACACACACACACACACACCAGGGAAGAAGTCACTACCCTCCCCCAGTTTGTTCAATGGACACCGCACAACCCCACACAAATGGGGATATTGATCTGTCCCATCCTGTCCCATCTGAAGCCACGCCCACCACAGCGGCCACGCCCACCCAACACAGGAGCTTCCTCTACTCACCACTGCTGTACTTCTTTCTCAGTGACTGCAAGAGAAGAGAAGACCAGAGGTTAGATGGGCGTCCCAGGACACAGGCTGTTGCAGGGGCAGGGCTCCCTCCTACCACCTTCCCCACAGCAGTCTGCCCCCATAGGAAGGTCAGCCTGCTCTGAGTAAGAAAATACGCCCTTACTGAACAATGAACGATCGGGCAGGTGCTCGCCTGCCCAGGAGAAGACGGTATGCCCTACCTTCCCCAGCGCCCACTCTCTGCTGCTGCTATGAAGGGGCACCTCCAAAACACCTTCAGAAACCTGGGTTCCCTGCTCAGAAGGCAACTTAAGGTACATTCTTTCAGCCAGGTGTGGTGACCGGGAGCCTTTAATCCCAGAGTTTGGGAGGCAGAGGCAGGTGGATCTCTGTGAGCGCAAAGCCAGCCTGGTCTACATCCTTTCTCAGCTCTGTCCTGGGACAGGAGGGTCGGAGTGGGTGCTGCTTCCAGACCTGGGATGGGGCAAGGAGACTCTTGAAGGCCAAGCCTCTCGGAGCCCAGACCTCCTCACTGCCCTGCAGCCCTCTCAGCGGACGGTCCAGGTCTTTTCTCTCAGATATGACCAGATATGGCAGCTGAAAGGATCTGCACATATGGCCAAGCTCACGCCAAGCCAAGTCACCACTTTTTACTGAACCATAGAATGAAGGAAACCAGGCTTTTTCTTTTCTGCAAAGTATTGAATCGGTTTGAGCTGAGACTGGACCACACTTTCCAACATATCACCAAATGAGAACAACAACATCCACCCAAAACAAAAAAAACCAAGAAACCCTCCAGAGCGCAAACTCTCTGCCTGGGTGACTACTGGGACCTCTGTGCCTCGGTTTCCCCATGTGAAGCAGGTGTTGAAACAGTACCTGCCTGGGAACTGTCCTAACGGGCACACGGGGCCCTGGCTTCCCACTGTGGCACTCGGAAGAGCTGGGCAATAGTGCTAGTGAGTGACTGGGTGGATGACGGTCTACAAGTCCTTGCCAGACAGCAGGTGAGAACGGAGCCGGGACACCTTCCTGGGGGAGCGAAGGGAATGTGGCAGACTCGGGGAGACCCCTCTACAAGAAGTGTTCCAAACAAACTCAAACTAGCATCTGCTAACCCCTAGGTGCCATCTGTGCTGTGACTCAGCCACAGCCCCCAGCTGTCCCCAGAGAGCAAGCTCCAGCCTGGCTCTAAGTGGGGCACAAGAGACTTGGAAGCAGCAGGCAGGGCTTCAGACATGAGGTCTTTTGCTCAAACCCAGGGTCAGAAGCCTGGGTGGGCGTGGGGGGTGGCCTTAGTGCCCCCTCACCTGCACACTTTCCAGCAGCCCCTGTGGCTCCTGCAGAAGGATTTAACCAGGGCAGTCAGCTGATAGACTGGGACCCCGGCAGCACAGCTACATTTCCCAGAGCAGATTTTGGCAGAGGTTACAAGGTAGCAGGCAAGGCTTGGGGGGATGCAGAGGGAAGGAGATGGAGGAACAACACAGCTGTTGTTCTAATTTGTTTTCTGTTGCTGTGATAAAATGCTGACCAAAGCAAGCAATGGGGAGGAAAGGGTTCATTTTACCTCACAGTCAACGAGGGAAGTCAGGGCAGGAACTCAGGCAGGAGCCTGGGGGCAGGAGCCGAAGCAGAGGCCACAGAGGAAGGAGTGCTGCTCACTGGCTTGCTCTCCAAGGCTTTCTCCACTTGCTTTCTGCCCAGGGATGGGGCAACCCATTGTGGGCTGAGCCCTTCCACACCACTCACCAATCAAGAAAATGTCTGAAGACTTGCCCACAGGCAGACCTGCTGAGATATTTCATCAACTGTTCCCTCTTCCAGGTGACTCTAGCTTATATCAAGCAGACAAACAAACTAACCACCCCCCCACCCCCCACCCCCCGCTAGACTGCACTGAGTGGCCCTGGCCCTGCCACACCCATCATATTTTCGTGTAGCTGATGCAGATGGCAGGAAGTGGAGACACAGGTGACCACCTCTGGGGACCTGACCAGCTGAGCTCCAGGCTTGTGGGCTTCGCGTGCCTCTGAAGACTGGCTCTCCACTTTGAGCTCTAGTTTCCTCGTCTACAAGGAGGCCTGCTGTCCTCTGCCTGTACAAGAGTCCCATAGGTAGGTGGGACAGCCCCTCCCATCTTCCCAAAGAGGAAACTAAGGTTCAGACAAGCCTCCTCATGTGCTGTGAGCAAGGTCACCAGAGGTCACTTTCCCAAGAGCTGGATGGTGCCTTGCTCCAGGGCCCAGAACGGGATGCTTCTTCCAACCTTGAGGAGACAATGAGCTCTCTGACTATATGTGACCTTGGTGAGGCGTGGCATGGTGAACCACCGATGGCAGGAGGGGGAGGCAAAGGCTTGAATGGCAGGTGACCTCGGCTAAGTCTCAGGATCGGAGAAACACTCCTGCGGAACTCTGATGTCCTAGCGTCCCACCTACAATCTTCCAAAGCCCACCCAGGGCCTCTGCTTTCTGCCTCCCGGCCTGCCTTACCCCCAGCTCAGCCTAGAGCTTCAGGTCTACTGTTCTCTCAGCAGAATTGTCCCTAACACATGACACGGAATGACCAGCAGGCAGCTAAGCCTCTGGGACGTGAAATGAGATCGGAGAGAAAAGTCCTATCTAGTTTAAAGCAGCTACTTCAGCTTCATCAGACATTTGAAGTCACCAAGTGTCCCCTGCCTCTAAGATTTCTAGAAATCCCAACTCTTCAATTCCTAGAAACTCAGATGATCATGGAGGATGGCAGTTAGGGAGTCCCACCCACCCCAATCCTTCTGTCAGCCAGGCAGGCCCGTGCCACCACAAGTCAGAGGTGTGTGCAGCCTATACATTTCAGGAGCTTAGCAACAAAGAGGCACAGCCTACACACTGGCAAGGGGGGCCCACAGTCAGCCTCTCCTATGGTCTCCTTCGAGGAGGTGCCCTGTCACCTATCTCAAGATTCACTGACTTTTTAAATTTTTTAAAGGTTTGTTTTTACATATATGGGGGAGGAGCTCAGGTGTTGGGGTCAGAAGAGTGATACCAAGTCCTCTGAAACTGGAGTTGCAGTGACTGTGAGCCACCATGTGGTTGCTGGGATTTGAACTCGGGACCTCTGGAGGAGCAAACCAGGGCGCTCTTAACTGCTGAGCCACCTGTCTGGCCCATGGCTTCCAGTTTCATTTCTCCTTTGTTTCTGCTCGACTCTCTAGCTCTCCCCCGCTCTAAGCAATACTGTCCACAATGCCCCCTAAGTGTGTACTGGTGGCTTAGCTCCCCAAACACAGCAGAAGGTAACAACTAAGGTGAAGACCGAGCGATCACCTTCGATCAGGGTCATGGGGCTATATGACGGGGCCGGGGGTATTGAGAGATAAATCAGCTGTTAAAGAGTTCTTACAGAGGAGGTAGCTTGGTTCCCAGCACTCACATTGCAGTTCACAACTGCCTCTGTCTCGTTCCATGGGACCTGATGCCATCTCCTGACCCCCACGGTCTCCTAAGTATGCATGGTGCATGCACAGCCATGCATGAAACAAAAAAACTTTTTTTTCAAAAGATGACATTCGGTACCCAGGACTGGGCACAGGCACTCTCCTGCCAAGTGACCCTGGGACTGCCCCAGAATGTGGGTTGATTCTAGACCATCAGTCCTACAGCTCCAACCAGTCACAGCCATGAAAGCCCAAACAAGCCAGAGGAGGATGCTGGGAAAGAGGCGAACAAGAAGAGTCTATTAAGCATAACCCTGGGTGCACAGACTGGGGTGGGGGGTCAGGGGCCGGGGGTGGGGGGTCAGCAGAGAAAGTGTGAGAAAAGCTTGTGAGACAATGGGGCTCACAGTCGGGGTGGTAATGTGAAGAGATGCCACGGGGCCTCTGTCAGGATCCAAGGGTAGCAGCTGGGTTGAAGACCATACCCCTGACCTGGGAACAGTGCCCGAGAACTTGGGGTGGTGATGCTGTTGAGTAAACTTGAGGCAGCAGCACCATAGGGGAGGCCGGCTGGGGTAGGGGAGGGGACAGGGGTGAGGAGTGGGGGATGAGTCTAAAGCATCAGCCAAGCGTCCCCTGCAGTCCCCTGCATTCACAACCTGAAGAGAAATGACCATCTTCACCCACAGTCTGTGTGCCCTCCACCATACATGGAAGACCAGGAGGCAGTCTGAGGTCCTACACTCGTGGGATCAGATCATCACAGGCACTTGGAAGGAGTAATCTGGGGTGCACCTCTGCCTTGGCCCTGGGACCAGATACAAGGGGAGCTTCCCAGGACGCAGCTCCCAGCTCCAGCCCATCCCCCTTCTAGCCCTCCTTCTCACTAAGCCTCCAACCAACTGTGAAATTAACAGGCTCTCCCCTCCCGCCCGGCTTCCCTCCAGGGATTGTGCTCAGGGCTCAGCACGCAGGCTTCCTGTACAGAGCTCAGGGCTCAAGGCTCAGGACTCAGGCTCAGTGGAGTTCCAGATTGACGCTTGAAGTTGAGGAGGAATACCAGTGACGTCATTCAGGCAGGCCCCTGGTGCCCTGCCAACACCCCAAGTCAATGAACCTACTTAAGCTCCCTGAGTGTCCTATACCTCGGCCACCAAATGACCCACAGCTGTGGTGGTTTGAATGAAAATGGCCCTCATAGGCTACAGGGACTGGCACTCTGAGGTGTGCCCTTTTTGGAGTAGGTGTGGCCTTGCTGGAGGAAATGCCGCACTGGGAAGGGCTCTGAGGTTTCAAATGCTCAAGCCAAGCCCAGTGTTGCTCTCTTTCCCTGCTGTTGGAGATCCAGATATAGAGCTCTAGGCTCCCTCTCCAGCACCATGTCTACCTGTGTGTCACTCATGCTTCCGGCCATGATGATAATAGACTAACCCTCTGAACCTGTAAGCCAGCCCCCATTAAATGCTTTCCTTTAAGAGTTGCCTTGGTCACAGTGTATTGTCACAGCAATAAGACGGCAGCCCTGCGGAGAACCATCCTCCCAGCAAGCCCCTGACCCTTGATCCTGTTTCCCCAGTAACACCCCAACACACAGCCGATCAGAGGTCTGGCCAAGTGTGTACAAGGTGGGGAGGACAAGGGACCATGAGAGAAGACCCTGGCGTCAGCTAGGCCAAGGCTTCCTGCCCTTTTCGGTGCTGAGGTCACGACAAACACAAGCTTCATTCTGCTCATGTGTCAACAGAACACAGCTCCACCTCACAGGTAAAGTGTTATAGGGAAAATGAACTTAGCAACTTGGATGTGTGTCTAGTGTGTCTAGTACCAGCAGGACCCAATAGAGAGAAATTCTCTCCCCAGCTGGGTACCCCAGGAACTCCACAGAGGTCCTGTCCTTAGAGCCAGCCCAGCTACGGGCTGGGGCTAGAACTTCTTCATGTGTGTTTTGTGTGAGGCACCTGGTTTGGGCTGACTCTTTCTCCAGCACATTCCTGTGGCTGGGCCTGGAAACCCCACTGAGAGCAAAGTTTCTGATGAGCACCAGGAATGGGGGCATCCTGAGGGGTGTGGCACCTTTTGGTCAAGACCCTGTTAGGACCACATGTAGGCTAGATTACCCTGAACCTTAGTATCCTCATCTCTAATATCAAATATGGACTCTCAGCAGGATCCTGTGAAGGGCTTCCTTAAAAGCCTAGAGCTCAGAGGAGCTGGAACACAGAGCCACAGGGAAGGAGGGGGCTGGGCACCCACCATCCCTCTACTGAGGACCAGAACTGCAGAGGGAGAGGAAAACCCAGCCCCCAGGCCACTCGCAGCCTTTCCCCCTCAGGCCTGCTGACACTCTCTTATGCCCCTGCCTAAGGAGAGATGCCCAGGGCACCCAGTGCTTCCTCCCACCTCAGCAGTGACTGACGCTCCCTCAGGCACCTCCTTCTCTCCACGCAGCTCTTGTCTGCAGAGAGTGAACACAGGAGCCTGTCCCAGGAGCCCAGGATAAACGTTGAGTCTGATTTTCATTTCCCTAAAGCAAAATGCCTCTCTCCTGATTGAAGCTCAGCTCAAATACGGTGGGAACAGAACGCCAGAGTTGGCAGTCCCACGGAGCGGAGGTGCCTACTGCAGCGGGAAGGACGGAAGGCAGACTGCTGGTCTTTGTGTGACCAACCCAGATACCACTTCAGTCTCCAGAGGCAAGGACTAACCTCTGGGTCACCCACCCTCACCCACTACATTAGCAAGGGGGTCTTGGGAGACTCGCACAAGAGAGAGAAAACAAGGCCTTTGGGGCCTTCAGCCACCTGACAGTCTCTTCCATCCTGATGCCTTTGGTCACCAAAGAGTCCTCCCTCCAGAAGGACAGTTGGCCTTCCTGTGCCCCACGCCCCTCCCCCAACCAGCCTCAGCGTCCTGCTCCATCTCTCTCGTCTGCCAGCTGGGGACACCCCTGCCATGGTCATGGTCTTCTGGTCTTCTCTTAGATCCAGGGGTAAAGCTCAAAGATCTCCACAGACTGCCCCTCCCTTGCCCCCATTCTGACTCAGTCTACACTGTATGGAAGATTCCTATCCTACTGACCTCACAGCATGGAGTGCTCCCCTCAACCCCCCTCTATGTGGCTACCCCTGTTAGTCTCCTGTTAACTTGACACAAACTACAGCCATGGGGAAGGGGGAGCCTTAGTTAAGGACATGCCAACATCAGAGCTGTGGGCAACTCTGTGGGACATTTTCTTGATTCATCATTGATGTGGGAGGACCAAACCTGGGTAGGTGGTCCTGGGATGTATAAGAAGGCAGGCTGAGCAAGCCCCGAGGAGCAGGCCAGGAAGCAGCATCCCTCCATGGCCTCTGCATCAGCTCCTGCCGCCCGCCTGCCCGGGTTCCTGCCCTATATGAGTCCTGGCCCAGCAGTTAAATGGCTGTAAGCTGTTAAGTCAAAATCAACCCTTTCCTCCACCGGTGGCTTCTGGTGTTTATCACAGCAACAGAAAACAAACTGGGACTGTGGTAATGGCAGCGCTTTCTCAGAGAAAGGGAACACACTTCATCTAACCTAAACACACTTCATCTATCCTGAGGCACTCAGTTCAGCCTGGCCCCTCCCACCTCATGACAGTGCCCCCATCACCACCACCCCCCCAAGGAGTTGTGAGTCCCAGCAAGGTAGACTCCCTGAAAATTTAGTCACCCCATGCTCTCTGGGCTTCATTTTCCCATTCTGAAAGTGAGGCAACTTGGGCAAGAGAGGGTTAAACTCCATGGGCCTCACCCTCCTAGTGGCCACAGTGGCCAGCTCTCCAGCTCCCTGAGCTGCATGGGGACAGGGGTGGATGTCCTGGCAGCCCACCTAGGCTTCTAACTCAATGCATGATCTTAGCCCTGGTGCTTCTCTCCTGCCACGAGGTGACCGACCCTGGCAAGTAAGCTGGGTCCCGTAAAAGCACTTCCCAGGCAAAGCAAAAGGACAGAACAGCCGCTCCCTGTGCTGAAAAGAGCAGGGGGCAGCATGGGGACCGGAAGATGGCAGAGCTCTGGCACGTAGGGACCTTGCCCGGTTCTAAGCTCCAGCACTTGGAATCACTGGCTCCTAGCAGACAGAGAGAGAACATGACAGCACACGCAGAGGGCCTGGCACGGAGCCGGCAGCGCTACTGTGATTACTACCCAACGCCTCTGCCAGGGAGAGAGCATCGGAGCTCCTGTCCTGCCCATTCCTCTTTCCCAAAAGAGGCCAGAGACCGACTCTGCTGAGACATATGCTGACCCACCCAGAATCCCTGGGCCCTCCCTCCACATGACACAGAACAGGGCTCCTGGATCGGTCCTCTTCAGGCCCCTCCAGGAGTCGGGTGGCAACAGCCCAGCCTCCAGCTGGCAGTCGGTGTTTCTACCCATGTTCTCTGTACCAGCCCAGCAGGGCGGCTCTGGGCTGGGCACACCACAAGTCAACAAGAAAGACATACAGGCCCTGCCTACCTCCCCCACACTGCACCTTCTGTGCAACATCCCTCCCCTCCCCCCACTCTGCCCACAGAGATGCTATGGCGACTGGTGGAGATTCTTCTTCGGGTCGGCCACACACTGGGCCCTTCACCCAGTCTGCATCTGGCCTCCACATGGGCAGGAGTCACGGGCTGTGGCTGTGCTCTGTTGTGACAAAGTGATCTCGCTCGTAAGCGAGAACCTCACACCATGTTTAAATCCACAGGCTAAGCAGACTCAACCCCCCCCCCCCCGCCTGGCCTTTCTGCCTCTGGCACCCAACCCCCAGCTCTTTCCCCTCACATCCCTGCAGTCTGGTTGCCCTGTGTGGTGAGTAGGTCGACACAAGGCCCGGCTCCACAGATGTGAGTTCGGGTCTCTCAGTATCTAGGGCACCTGAAGGCTGGACCAGCTCCGCTCTGATTTCTAAGACATGGCCCTGAGCTTGCAGCACCAGAACCCACATTCTCCCACCAACGGCCTTAGTGCAGATAGGGGCGTGTCTACTGGTCATTATAAGACCCCCCATCAATGTACTTGCCCGCCACTCTGAGCCTTGCTTCCTCTTGGGGTAGGATGGCTGACAGAGCCGATGGGAAAATACACGTGGCAGATAGCCCAGCACTGGACACAAGGACACTGCTGTTACTATACTGGGGACAAGTGGTGGTGTCAAAATAAAACACTGGGGCTCTTGTTGCCTTCTGGGTGGGTGCTAGGAGGTACAGCCGGCAGGGCCAGGCCTTGGTGTTAGCACACACCAAAATGGACAGCTTCCGGCTGCTGCCAGGGAGAGGAGCCAGGCCCTAGGAGGAGCACAGATGCCGGGCTGCTCAGATCCATTCAGACCTCAAGTTCCATTTCCTTCCCAGTCCCTCAGACCCTTCTGAGCCCCAGCTGTTTCCATTGGCTGAGCCCAGGGACTGTACCAGACCCTGTGGTGAGAAAATTCTCTGCCAGCCCACTGTAAGAAACCCCTGTGGCTCCAAAGAGGTGACAGCAAACCGCACAAATCACACAGCCAGTGGCAGGAGGAAGGAGATCAGTGACCCAGCCAACCTGTGTCCTAAGCTAGGGGTGGTTGTGAGCTTTCTCCCCACCCCCTGAGCCCCCCTCACCCCTCTAGGGAAAGCATCTGCTAGGCACCAGCTGTATGGCAAGAACAGAGTGACTGTCTAGCAGGCACACGGGGCACTTGCATCAACACAGCCCTTCTTGGAAGAACCAAGCTTTGCCTTGTTGTGGGCCGCGAGGCTCCTTCTTGCCGAGCCTGTTTCTTCATCTGACAGAGGGGATAATAGTACTCAAAAGGACGGTGCTTCGTCCTCCCCGGAGGAGGTCCGCATACAAGTTGAAGGAGTCCAGGAGCTCCCTGGAGGTGATCCCCACAGACTCCCCAAGGAGAGAAGGCTGGCGCAAGAGTTGAGAGACTGCCATGCAGCCATCAAAAGCAAGGTTTGGGGGCTCAGTGAGTGCCGATGGAGTAGACGTGGGACCCTAAGCTCAGATCCCCAGGAGCCACACAAACCTGGGTGTGCTCGCAATCCTGGCGCTGGGGAGGGGAGACAGGGGCATCCCTGAAGCTAGCTGGACAGCCCATCTGGCCAATCAGAGAGTTCCAGGTTCAGTGAGGTGGAGAGGGCTGAGAAGGGCTCCTGATTATTGACCACATGCCTATGTATGCACACGCACACACGCACCCACACACATACATGCAACACACTCATATACACTCATGAGGTAAGTTTTGGTTCAAAGTTTTACTCTGATCAAATATTTCTATACATACTACTGTCTGCCCTATCATTTATACATTTTATTTTACTTCAGAAACAAAATTGTAAACTATAGTGATTTTAATTTCTCTGTAAGTCACACTTCCCCCCCCCCCAAGTGTTGAAGTCAAATTCCAGAAAGATGCACTTTGCCTTGTGGACTCCCGCGGTGGGCTGAGGAAGAAGGGATACTCCCAGCATGCCAGGCGGCACTCATCTTATTACACACCCGAACCACGCTGTGGAACAAAGCGCTACCACTACCCAGATGAGGAAATTGTGTCACCCAAAAGGGAAGCTACCTGTCCAAGTGCAGTGGAGATGGAACCTGGACCAGGGTCTGTGCACCTCCTGAATGTGGTGGAGAAGGTGCATGCTTGAGACGTCCCCAGTGCGTGCTGGGAGTTGACTCCTTTAAATGTGATCCAACTCTTACACAGGTTTAGGCTCCCTTATCAAAAGTTCTGCAGATTAATGGCGTAAGCCTTTAATCCCAGCACTNGGGAGGCAGAGGCAGGCGGATTTCTGAGTTCGAGGCCAGCCTGGTCTACAAAGTGAGTTCCAGGACAGCCAGGGCTATACAGAGAAACCCTGTCTCAAAAATCAAACAAAACAACAGAGGTTCCACAGATCTAGAGCCTCCTCCTCCTCCTTCTTCTTTTTGGTTTTTCGAGACAGGGTTTCTCTGTGTAACTGTGGCTGTCCTGGAACTCACTTTATAGACCAGGCTGGCCTCGAACTCAGAAATCCGCCTGCCTCTGCCTCCTGAGTGCTGGGATTAAAGCTATGTGCCACCACGCCCGGCTGAGGTTCCTCTTCTGAATTGGGGGAGTTTGCATTTGTGCAATGAGACATCCCTCGGGAGGAAAACCATCACACACCTTCGTATACAACCTGAGGGTGGTTTTGTACAGGATTTTTAGGGCAGCCGAATTTTTGCAGCAACCCATTCCATGAGGTCAGGTGTGGAATTTTCCACAGCAGTGTCTTGTCACCGCTAGAAGGTGGTGATTTTCAGAACAGGAATGCTGAGCTTGTTTCCGCTCCTAGGGTACCGAATCTCTGGCCCAAACTAACTCCTCAGTACCAGGTCTTGCTGGTACTAGATAGCAAAGGACCTCAGCTTCTGCTGGCCCATCTACTTGCACCGGCTGGCCCACGTTCAGGTCCTGTCTTGACAGCATCCAACTGTGTAACTGTGGACACACTGACTAAGTTCTCTGAGTCTTGGCTTTTCTTTTAGGACGTAGGGAGCCAAAGCCCACCATAGTTGTGTGTAAGAAAAAGACTGCCGGGAATGCCCCTGACTGTGGCCTTGGGGAGAGAGTATGCATGAGAAACAGCTCTGCCACTGCTCAGTGTCCGGTCCCATCCTCTCAATTGCTGCAAGCTCCAGCCAGCAGGACATGTGTGCCCGAGAATACAGCTAAACAGTACTGGTTGGTGTGTGGTAGGTGCTCAGTCGGTACACAAGTTCCTGCAGACAGTGTTCAATGGCCGCTTGCTGCAATGTCCCCAGCCTTCTTTATTGCTCTTTGGGACACACACATGCACATGCACACACACATGAGAAACACAAAAGAGGGACCAGGGCTGGTCTCTAGTTCAAGCCTCCTCTACTACCTGACTGGGAACCTTCCAAGAGGAGGGAGCCTATAGGGCACGACACCTTCTGTGCCCCTCAGGGAGACGCTGGTGTGGGGTGTTTCCTGCACACTCCTGCACAGGGAACACTTCCCCAAGGTTTCACACAGCCCACTACCAGCGCTTCTCAGACCAAGTCTGCTGTGGCTCCTGCCAGGAAGCAGAGACAGCACACTGAATTCCCTGAAAGATCGTTCACTAAACTTAACCTTTCTTGGTGTGTCTTCTGACTTCAGGCAACTGAACTAACCTCCCTGGGCCTCAGTTTCCCCCTCTGAAAAATGGGAGCAGTGATGCCTTCCTGGTAGGATGAGATTAAGTTCCTCATCTAACAATCGCATCAGGCCAGGCCCTGAGTGGGTCTTTGGAGGTACAGCAGTGACCCCCATGGCTCCTGTCCTCCAAGCTCCTCATATCACCAGGACAGACCTGAAGTACAGAGCTGTCTACTCACCCATGTGGTAAGAAAGAAAAGACCAGAGTGATAAAAGCTCACTTAGTCAGTGCTCGCCCAGTGTGCACTGAGCTGTGTTCCTTCCCAGCGCCCTACAAGACAGGTCATTGTGGTGTGCACTGTGAACCCAGCAGGAGGAAGAGGACCAGAGGGACAAGCTACATGGCAAGTTGGAGGCTAGCCTGGGCTACATGGAACCCTGTCTGGACATCGGGGAGCAGTAACCAGGGTGGAAGGAAAGGCTGTATAGAGGCTTGCCCAGAGGCAGAGAGCAGTCCTGACAGGCAGAAGTGAACAGCCACAGTCACTGTGGAACTGCAACTACGGAAGCAGCTGCCCGCCCAGCTCTGACCTCACAGAGCACAGAGGTGCCTCAGGTGGCCACATGCTGCTGGAACAAAGCCTTAGCCACAGGAGGCTGTTGTCATCCGGGCAGAGGGAACACGACAGGTGTCCTGAAGCATTAGCAACTGCCACTGTTATTAATAAAGGTGTCACCGCAGCCACGGGATAAGCGGAGCATGGCAGGTCCTACTGGTAGGACCTGGGCATTCCTGCCTCTACCCCAGAAACCGCTCTGGTCAGGAGACCTCCTTCCCACAGCCCACCTTCCCACTTCCGCTCACGCCCTCCAGATCCCCTCCCCCAGCCCATGGTTGGTGACACACCAGGCTGACCGCCATTCACAGCCCAGGCACGCCTGATCAGTCACAGCCTGTGGAGCCCAGAACAGGATTGGGGAAAGGGTCCCTAACAAGACCCATCTCTCCCAAAGAAGGGTGCAATGCCCTACCGAGAGGACAACTAGCTAAACT
The DNA here is from genome assembly GCF_900095145.1 of Mus pahari. Lineage (NCBI taxonomy): Eukaryota > Metazoa > Chordata > Mammalia > Rodentia > Muridae > Mus > Mus pahari. The sequence goes on along the minus strand of NC_034592.1, from coordinate 18,539,100 downwards.
GGCAGGGGCCTTGCTGGAGTGAAGTAGCCCCGCCTTCAGCTAGCCCCGCCCACTCCTCCCCTCCCGCCCCATGCAACGACCCTGCTCCAGAAACCCATCGGCAGACGCTGACGTTTAGCTCCAAAAGAGACCTGGAAAGTTCCGGCTATGAATTCGGGGGCGTCAGGCCAGGAGGACTGGAATACATAACAGCTCTAAGCAAATATGCTCTAGTGCTGCTTCTGGAGCTGGCCCTTTAAGAGCCAGGGTAGGGGCGTGGCCCTGACCTGCCCTCCAAGGAGGAGGCACCCCAGTGACTCACCACTGAGCTAGTGGTGCAGAGGAACTGGAGGACCCCAAACTGGCTGGGCAGGAGGGTGGCTGCTGTCAGTCACCCGTCAAAGTGACAGGTGTAGATGGGCAGGTAGAAGCCTGCAGCACCAGAAGTCAGGCTGTGACCTTGACCACTGCACCCGCTGCTGCCTTCATCTTCTGGGTCTATAGAGTATTCCCAGCCTCTTACAGCCTGTTTCCCAAGCTGCTTCTCTGTGGGGGCTGGGAGAGGACACAGACTACAGGGCGTTAGCCACTGTACACCAATCTCGGCAGGCACCTCCTGGAACGGATGCCTCCTGTCCTTCGTGGACGGGAACCTGACGCTTAGGAGGCTGGGAAGCTAAGCGTGTGCTTGCCCAGTGTGCACAAGGTCCTAGAATAGGTCCCAGCGTTTCACAGACCAGGAGTGGTGGTGCCACTATTGAAGGTGGAGCCATGAGGCTCAAAGTTATCCTCAGCCACACAGGGAGTTTGAAGCCAATCTGGGCTACATGAGATGCTGTCAAGAAAAGAAGGAAGGAGGGAAGGGAGAAGGGAAGGACAAACAGGGGAAAGGGGGCTGGGGAGATGGCTTGATGATGGACCTGAGTTCAGATCCCCAGCCCCCCAGGACAGAGCGTGGTGGGTGGGAGGGGCGAGAAGAGGGCGACCCTTGGCCAATGGTGAGCTCCAGGCTTAGTGACAGATCTGTTCAAGAAATCAGGTAGAGAGCGGTTGAGAAAACACCCAGCCTGTGTCTGTCTTCCATATGTGTATACATGCACATGTGCGTGCACACACACAAACACACACACATGCACACACACACACATGCACACACACACACATACATGCATGCACTCTTGCATGTGCACACTCATAGCTGGGCCTGTCTCTGACCTGGCAGCTCTCCTTTCCTGTCCAGCTTAGCATGTGTATACATGCACACGTGTGCACATGCACGTGCACACACACACAAATGCATGTACTCTTGCATGTGCACACTCATAGCTGGGCCTGTCTCCGACCTGGCAGCTCTCCCTTCCTGTCCAGCTTAGCATGCTTGGTGGGCCCAGCACAGGACTACTGTCACCAGTGTCCTCCTTCTCCTAGACCACGTCCAGGGTACAAGTCCTGAGAGTAGCCCTGTCCTGACACTGGTGTCAGGCGAAGCTGCTGACCCAAATCTCCTCTACCCTGGCCTCCTCCTCCTGCTGCCTTCATCAGGGCTGCCCACATCAGCAAAGGAGTACACAAGACACTAAACTGACCTGCCACTTAAGCCCTCCCCCAGGTGCCTATGCCGGGTACATACGTCCCCCATTGCACCAACAGCTTGTCTTGACATTTAAACTGGCCTCACTTCTGTTTCTCCACCACACCTATAAGCCAGAGACCCAACAGTCCATGTTCCCTTGTGTTAGCACCACAGGGTAAACTGAGGCAGGTAGTCTAAAACCACTTTCTCAACCAGGAAATGAGAACTAAAGGGGCAGCCAGAGGAACCCTTTAGCCAGTTGGGGATCCCCTGGATTCTCTGCCTCCCTCCCAAAGCTGCAGGGCATCCTTCCCAGAATGCCCTAGGGCACTGTCAGAGCCGCCCTAGGGCACTGTCAGAGCCGCCCTCGGCTTCTCCAGTCCAGAGAGACAGGCATCCCAGCCAGAGTCCCTAAAGCAGGAGCCTCTATATTGTGATGGCTGCTGCTACTTATAATTAAGATCATGTTCCTCCTGAGCCCAGCAAGGGCCCCATGACAAGCAGTGTGAAGACAATGGTCACCCTGCCTGGTTGGGGAACATGGCAAGAGGCCCAGTGCCCAGGAGCACAGGCTTCGAGCAGCCCAGCTCCCTGTTTGCACAGTGCACACCATGTATTTTTGAACAGAAGGAAAGCATTCGCCTCCCCCCACAGTGCCAAAAATAGCCCCGTCTCCTGCTCTGAGGGGAAGCTTTGGTTCCTACCAAGAGGCAGGTGCAGGAGGGCAGGAAAGAGGGATGAGTGGCTGGCTGTCACCTCAGACCCAACCTGTCCCCCTGGCAAGCCACAGAAATTCACAGAAGACCACCCCACCGACCCAGGAGTCCCAGGAAAAAGGATCAAGTTTAATGTCAGGTAGAGAAGCAGACTCAGGATGGGTTAGAAGGAGCCTGGAGCATCCATTAGCTATTTACTTCTGTCCTGGCTTTCCTATTCATCTTGACAAATGTGTTTGGGGTGGGGGTGAGAGTGGGGGTGGGGGTGGGGAGCAAACCAGAACAGTGAGCCCCAGCTTCAGCCTCACAGCCCACAGCTGCGTGTGTAGGGGGGAAGGGGGTTATACACACTGCCTCTACCGCATCCAAGGGAGACACTGGCAGGGAGCCGCCTCTGGGTGGCGTGTATTCAGCCTCCTCCGAGCATCCGGAGTTCAGAGTTCAGCCACCCACCCACACTGTAGCAAGCCTGCAAGGGGTGTGACTCTCTCCACGGATGTGTGAAGCAGTAAGAGAGAGTAGCAGGCCCCTCCGCCAGTGTTTCTCACACTTGCTCTGTTTGCTCTATCCAACCCTCTGGGCAGGTTCGCTCACTTTGCCCATTTAGCTCCTGGGCTAGTGTGTGTGTGTGTGTGTGTGTGTGTGTGTGTTGGGGGTGGGGGGGGCGAGCTGACATGTCAGAAGTGAGTGGGGAGGATTTGAAGCTAGCCTTGGGGGCAGGGAGTCCCTGAGCTGCAGCTCCCTGAGGCAGATGACAGCAGAGAGGCCTTAGGACTCCATGCCCCTCCCTCCCTGGGATGCACAGAGGAGGCTGAGGGGCCGGGGAAGTAATTACAGGGCCAGTGTGTGCTTCCAAGTCAGAACCGCTTTCTGGTTCCCACGGCAACTTCATGGTTAAACTAATAATAATAAAGCTGGAAAAAGAGGTCACTGTTTGTCCCCCAAAGGCCAGAGCTGTGGGGGACCTGGGCAGCTGTGGGGAACTCGGGCAGCTGTGGCCCCAGGCTAGGGTGAGAGATCAGCACCCTATGCTGAGAACTGGAGCCCAAAATAAGGAAAGGCAAGTGTGCTATTTCTGCCTGGGTTAAACATTCCTGAGAGCCACATTCCTTCACTCCCAGAATCCAGGACACAGGGGCTCTCTCTGAGTCTACCAGTTTCCCGGCCACCTTGGAAAGCCAGGCATGCTGGAGCCAGCCCTGCAGCCTTCCCCAGGCCCCCAACCTGTGCTCCCCAGAAGAGCTTCCCCAGGCAAAATAATTGATCTCCCTAGAGTTGATCTATATGACATCACACCAAAAGGAGAGGCAGGAAGGCGGAGACCTTCTAAGAAGGACAGCCAGATACAAGGCCCTGGCTGGACCCTGGCAATTCCCAGAGGTCACTGGGTAACAGTGCAGACCAGGCCAAGCAAGTGAGCTCGAAGGAAAGGGCCCAGGAAGAAGGGTCTGGAAGTGGGAGCAATGGAAGCCACATTCACCTACCCGTCCCTTAACAACTCTGCTGCACAGAGACCAAAAGCCACAAGATACGGTGGAAGCCTCAAGGACCTGTCCATCACGACTCTATGTCACCTTGTTCCTGAATCCACATCAAATCCATAAGGACTGGGTCTCCTGCTTTATCGTACGGCAGCCGGGCTGTGCCAAACATCAGGCAGGGGCACATCAGTCTAGGGCACGCTGGGTTCCACCTCACCCTTGGACAGCTCATCCCCAGCCTCAGCCTGCCATCAGAGCAGGACAGGGGTCTGGGGACATGGCTCAGCCAGTACAGTGTCTGCTGGAGGATCTGACAGCCAGCACCTGTGTAGAAACCAGGCGTGGCAAAGCTTGTGACTGCAGCTGAGGGGACAGGCAGGCAGGCAGGCCATCGAGCTCTCTGGCCGGCCTGCCTAGCCAATCAGCAAGCTCAGTGAGAGGCCTTGACTCAAGAGGAAAGGTGGAGAGCAAAGAGGAAGACCTGATCTCCGGCCTCCGCACACACATACCCACACTAAGCACACACAAGTGCACGCACACACAAACAGGGTAGAGCACACCCTGTGAAGCTGGGAGTCCCACTCCATGAGGGCCCTTCACGAGATCCCAGAGCTAGGCACACTGCCTTCAGCTGTCTCCCTTGGGTTAGGTGGAGGTTGAGCAAGTCCTGAGGGCTGGAGACGGGGATCAGCAGTTCCTCTGCTTTCTCCTGACCACACCCACCCAATGCTTCCAATATGATGGATCTCCCATGGGGCCTTACCTCTGCCTTCTTAAGGCAGAAAGCCAAAGCAGGAATTGCCCAAATGCCCATGGGAGGCAAGATATCCTGCTCACCGCCTGGCCTCACCCCTGCCCCACAAATCCAGAACACTTGTCCAGTGTCTGATAGTGAGATGGGCGCTCACGGCCCCGTGCTCAGAGATCATAGGAGAGTATGCTCACGAGAGAAAGGGCTTGGTTTTAGCTACACGGGGATAAGATTAGCCTGAGTCCAAGACTGCTGCTAAATGGTTAAAAGACCTTGGTATGCCCCTGACTGCCCGAGCTTCCTTCCCATTTCCTAAAAAATGGGCACCAATCCCGTTCTCGGCCACAGGGGAGCTATGTGACACCACACCCAGTCAATATTCAGGACACCCAGCTTTTGCCTGATACTCCAGTGTCCGTAATCATTCATCCAAGCGGCACTCCTTCATGCCCACCAGTAACTGGCCTCTGATGGAAAGGGCGTGGGGGGTGTTGAGAAGCAGCAGACATATTCTCCAGTTGCAGAGCCGCTGGCTGAGACATCCTTTGGCCTATCTGGCCCTCTCCAGCCACCTCCCTCCAGGTACTACATTTACAACCTGCACAGAGTTACTCCCCCAACCCAGACATGGTATGTGTTCGTGCACAGGCCAAGATGGCTCACCCACTCCTGACACATGCCATGGCCCTGTTACACTCAGAATATGCACATGTGAGTCAGAGCTTGCACACGTGACCCTCAGCCCCTAACCAGCCTGCACCGCCCACACAGGCACCCACACATGCTCACACTTAACCCACACACCCCCACAGAGCATGCTCAGAGCATCCCACCAGCATAGGCTGAGTATTAAATACTCAGGCCCAGGGTTGGATGGGACCAGGCTCAAACTTTAGCTACATCACTTGCCAAACTGTAGCCACAGGCCAGCATCTACCCTCAAGCTTCCCTGTCTTTATTTATGAAAGAGGGGCCACACAGAGCTGCTTTTGGATGTTCCTGAGCACCAAACACCACCCTGAGTCACAAGGACCATGCATCATATGGGTCTCTCACGGCTACCAGGCTTCCACAGACCTAGGGGCGGAGCTGAGAGGAGCTGATAAGTTCAGCTCTACACTATCTCTCTCAACTCCCAGATGGGGACATTGAGACGTCAGGAATCCAGAACAGGGCTGGGGGTTAAGGGCATTTCCTGCTCTTTCAGAAAACCTGGGCTTGGTTCCCAGTATCCACATGGGGGAAAGAGAGGGGACTCACACTGCCTATGGGTTCAGTTCCAAGGGATTCAACGCCCTCTTCTGGCCTCTGCCTGCACATGCCTCACATAAGCTCACCTAGGCACACACACACACACACACACACACACACACACACACACACACACACATGCCAAACCTCCAACGACAGGCACAGCATGCTCCTCTCAATGGACACTGGGTTTTCTCTGGTAGAGCTACTTAGAACAAAGCACTGAAGCAGAAGTCTTCAGTGATGCAGCAAAGACACGCCCACTAAAGTCCAACAAGAGAGCAAAAACCAGAAGGACCCCTGCAGACACACCCACCAAAGCCCAACACAGAGAGCAAAAATAAACAAACAAACAAATAAATAAATAACTGGAAGGGCCCCTGCAGAGAGTCGAGGCCCATCCGTCCCTCAACGCTTGTAGTAAGTGCAGTCTGAGGCGAGGTACTGAGGACCGTGCACATAACTCCGTTGGGAGAGCGGTTGCTTAGCATACACAAAGCCCTGGGTTCCATCCACAACGCTATATAAACCGGGTGGGGTAGGGCTCCCCTCGAATCCCAGCACTTGGGAAGTGAGGCAGGAGGATTAGAAATTCAAGGCCATCCTCAGCTATGTGGTGAATTTGAAGCCATCCTGGGCTACATGCGACTATCTCAAAAACTAACAAAGACGCTGGATGGTGGTGGCACACACCTTTGATCCCAGCACTCAGGAGGCAGAGGCAGGAGAATCTCTGACTTCAAGGCCAGCCTGGTCTACAGAGTGAGTTCCAGGACAGCCTGGGCTACACAAAGAAATCCTGCCTCAAACAAACAAACAAACAAACAAAAGTGACAACATAAACAAAATAAACCCCATCAAAGACGAACAGATGGATGAACAGACGAATGGACGGACTGACAGATGGACAGATGGATGGATGAATGGACGGACAAATGGACAGATCTTGGCACATGTCTCTCCTTAAAGATAAATAACTCAAAACCCAAAATGGGATCATGGCGTTAAAATCATGTTATATTTTTAAAGGCTTTCCTTTTCCCTGTTTCGAGCAAGGTCTCCTTTGTGCCTTCTGGGCTGACTTTGAAGTCCAGCTCTTGGCCTTCTATCTCTGGAGATCTAGAATTACTGCATACCCTATCACAGCCAGCTTGAAAGGCTTTTGGTTCAAAAAAAGCTGACTTGCTTCCCAGGAGGGCGTCCTAGCCAGCTTTTCAGTAACAGTGGGGGCCACAGGCCACCTCCCCGCATTCTCCAGCACTGGGTGGCCCTGTTCTATTCCAAGGCTGCAGTCTCACTGGGAAGGAGAGAAAGTTCATAGTCTCAAGTTCATCTTCTTCATTACTATTAACTAGAATTGCAGACTCCTTGATCTGGAGGACTTTCGGGGCCACGCAGTCAGAGGCCTTGGTGGGGGGAGGGCATTTGTAGGTTCACTAGGCAAGGACTCTACCAACTGAGCCACATCCCCAGCCCATGCATAAAGATTTAGAGCAGAGGGCTGGAGAGATGGCTCAGTGGTTAAGAGCACTGACTTCCAGAGGGCCTGAATTCGATTTCCAGCAACCACATGGTGGCTCACAACCATCTGTAATGAGATCTGATGCCCTCTTCTGGTGTATCTGGGAAACAGTCTGAATTTACCATCAGGTGATACACAGCTGCTGGAAAAAGCCAAAAGGAATGTCTGAGCCCTGGAGGACAGCTGTCACTCAGCAACTGTCCCTTGCAACTCAAGCCACGTGGCTTGAAAAGTACTCAAAGGAGATTGGACAGCTCAAGGCAAAGCAGGCTGCCTCCGAGTCCTACAAGTGCTACAGTGTACTCCTATATATAATCTTAAAAAAAAAAAAAAATTCAAAGCAGAAATAGTCCTCACAGCTCTGTAATGGGTGAGAAGCAACCTAACTGTCTAGTAACAGAAGATGAAATAAAAACATGTTGCACGCATATGTCAAACATTAAAGACAAACAAACAAACCAACCCAACATGAGCCAATGAGATAGCTAAGTAGATTAAAGCACTTCCCCCAAGCCTGGGGACCAGAGTTCACTCCCAGAACCCACACGGTGGCAAGAGAGAACTATCACTGTGTGTCCTCTGACCTAAACACACACTTACGAAGGAAATGGTAATGCAAATCGTAAAACTGACAAAAAAGGAAAGTTACAAATTACAAGTAAGCAAGTCCAAAGGCGCAGAATGGTGCAGACCATCTACGCAGCCCTCTGGGCACTCCTCTAAGTATCTCTAGACTCTGTCAGGCCATCCCCAACGACACCCATAATCCTCCTCGGGTCCCCTTCATTTGGGGAGCTATAGCCAAGAATGTTCTTTCCAAATCTAACCTCACTCGCAGTGTCCCCCAAACCTATTGCCTCCCTCCCACAGCTCCTCACAGATCCTGGAAAATACCCAGGTTCCTGCCCATGACCTTCTGAGGGTGACTTTGGTCAGACCCACTTCCCCCCAGTATCCCCAAAGCCTGTACCACAAGAGTCTCAGACCTCACCCTGGAGATGGGGCTTAGTCCTCAGGTGGTGTGGGCTGCCAGGACAAGGATCTCCAGAGACATCTGGGGCCTGGAGAGGGGACAGGGGGATCCAGCCACATTCCATATAGAGCCATGTGTGACAGGGACAGGAAAGACCCGCAGCCTGAAGTGATCTATGACTGCAGTGCTCCCCTGGCTAGCCAGGCTCCAGAGGAGCTCCTTCTTTTAGCCTGAGTCCTCCTCACACCAGGGCTCCGCATGAAGCTCATTTTCCAGAGAAGGAGGGAGGGTCTCCTCCGCACCACAGGAAAAGGTTAGAGCCTCCCTATATCTAGATTACAGAGCCTAATCTGGCCCACAAAGTGTTGTCTTTTCCTGCAGAACGAGGCAGCCATGAAGTCGGGTGTCAGACAAACACTAGGGACAGAAGAAGATATGTGACTTACCCAAGGCCACACGCAAAGCCCGTGGAGGACATAGCCTGCTCCCCACAGAGCTGGGCTGTCCTCCTTAGGTGCCCACCCCAACACTGACTCTCACCAAAGTTTCTCCACCTGCTTCGTTCCACCCTCAGTGAAGGAAGGAAGACACTCGGGGACAGCAGAAATCCCTTTCTCTGGTCCTCCCCTCTCCCGGGCAGTGATGACCTCTCCACCACAACCCCCTGGAGCCACCACCCCAGCTCCGGAATTTGTCCCAGGATGGATGCCTCTCCCGAGGCCGTTCTCTGATAGAGCTGGGTGCAGAGCAGGTAACACTCAGGAAGGAGTCTTTATCCTGTGTAACAGCCTTCTCTGGGTGCCTGGACAGCCCCAAACCAGAGGCCAGCTGGTAAGTCCCTGCACCTCTCAAGCTGAGCCCATCTGGACCAGGGTGGGGTCCTCTACCTCAAGCCCCAGGGACGCCCACTGAGGCACAGCCACAGAGCACACTCCTTTCTCTCGTTCCTGATCGACTATGTGCTAGAAAAGAGCCAAAGAGGCTCAAGGTTGGCAGGCAAGGTCAAGGCCAAGCTGAAACTGACCAAGGGCACGAAGTGATCTCCTGTCTTAGCTACGGTTTCCGTTGCTGTGAAGAGATGCTATGACCAAGGCAACTTTATAAAGGACAACATTGAATAGGGGCTGCCTTCCAGGTTCAGGGGTTCACTCCAGTACCATCACAGCGGGAAGCACCGCAGGGTGCAGGCAGACGTGGTGCTGGAGGAGCCGAGAGTTCTGCACCCTGTTCAGACTGCAGCCAGGAGAGACTGTCTCACGGGCAGCTAGGAGGAGGGTCTCATTTATTGCCCACCCCCACAGTGACACACTTCCTCCAACAAGGCCACACCTCCTAATAGTACCACTCCCTGGGCCAAGCATATTCAAGCACCACACCTCCCTTCCGTGAACAGAATGTCTCCTCTAGCAATATCTGTGGGATGGGGAAGGTATCTCTACCCTTGCCTACACTGAGACCAGGACATAGAATTTGTGAGCCGCCTGTCCTGTTTCCGCTGGAGGCAAGAACTGTGTCTCTTGTTCCTTCTCTGTGTGCCCGGCAGAGTGAGCACTCAGTGAATGGCAGATAAGGGCCGTTCCAACTCGATCCAGTGAGGTGGTAGATGGCCATGTAAGAGCAAGGCCCTACTGGACCTCAGGGAAAATAGCCCAGGACTCGCTCCATCCCTGAGTTACTGTGTCAAGCACAAAGACTGCGATGGCATGAAGCGCCATTTGCAGAGATGAAACCCACCCACATACAACATTGAAGGCGGGTTCACAAAGAAGTTCAAGGCTGAGGCAGTGGCTCAATGATAGAGCACTTGGCTTATTGTGTGTAAGGCCCTGGGTTCCATCCCAGCATTGGAAGAGGAGGTGTGTGTGTGTGTGTGTGTGTGTGTGTGTGTGTGTGTGTGTGTGTGTATGTGTGTGTGAATAATGCTTTCAAGCAATAGTGACATGGTTTGGGAATAGTCACTGGCTTCTTACCAAGATGCCCCACTACACCTCTGCTCACTTCCTACTACCAAGGCCATACCCATTTTGCAGAGAAGGAAAGCAAGGCTCAACTAGGCAAGAGGAAAGGCTTATCCATCAGCTTACTCAGAGATACAACAGCCTCACCAATCCCGCCGCCTCCCCTCAGTACTCCCACTGTGGCTCATGCCCGTCTGAGTCCTGCCTAGGCTGGGGGGCAGAGGTAGAGGGTCTTCACCTTTGCTAACCTGGTCCCCTTAGAGGTGGAGGAAGTTCCAGAGAAGGGCAGGCGTGCACAGTGCCCGTAGATAATCTCATGTGCACAGGAAGAGCATAGCAAGTTCCAGGGCATTAAGCCTGACAGAAGGTCATCTTGGTCCAGGCGCAAGCCAGGTATGAATCCAGATGTGTGGTCAAGTCCTTGTGGAGCCTTCTCATGAAGCCCTCAGCCCTCCCTGCTTACATACTCTCTCCCCTTCCCTCCTCTTCACCCACCCCTGCCTCCACACAACCCGGGATGGTGTTCAGCATAGACTCAGGTAGGACCACTGGGTCCCCAACCTGGACCCTGCAGCACAGGACAGTCAGGGACCTGGAGTATGTGTCGGGCTGTGCTTCTTTAACTGGGTCTCCCCAGAACCAAGAACCAAAATCAATATATGACTCTTACTCTTGTACTGTGTGTTGGTGTGTGTGTATGTAGATGGATTCAACCCTTGTGACTGCAGCTGAAGGCCAGAGGCCAATGCTGGGCGTTACGGCTCTCCACCTTCTTTTGCTTTTAAAGGTTTGTTTTATTTTCAATTATGTGCAAGGAGCTTGGGGCAGTTGTGTGTTTGAATACAGAACCCATAGAAACCAGAGACTTTGGCTCACATTGAGCTGGAGTTACAGGCAGCTGTGAGCCGCACATGTGGGGGCTGGGAACTGAACTCTGGTCTTTAAGAAAGAGCAGTGCTCGCCGGGTGGTGGTGGTGGCGGCGGCGGCGGCGGCGGCGGCGGCGGCGGCGCACGCCTTTAATCCCAGCACTTGGGAGGCAGAGGCAGGTGGATTTCTGAGTTCGAGGCCAGCCTGGTCTACGAAGTGAGTTCCGGGACAGCCAGGGGTTACACAGAGAAACCCTGTCTCAAAAAAACAAAAAGAAAAAAAAAAGAAAAAAAGAAAAGAAAGAGCAGTGCTCGTTCTTAACCGCTAAGCCATCTGTCTAGCTCCTCTCTACCTTATACTTTGGGTTGGTGTCTCTCAATGAACCCAGAGCTGGCCATTTCACTGGACTGCCTGGCCAGTGAGCTCCCAGGATCCCTCTGTCTGCCTTCCCCGTGCTGGAGTTACAGGCATGAACCACAGTATTTGGCTTACATAGGTGTGTGCTGGGGACCTGACTCGGGTCCTCATGCTTTCACAAAGCATCTCTCCGGCCTCCTGACTCACAATATCAGGTAGGTACCTGACTCCGGGGCTCAGCCCAGACCGACGAGAAGAGCAAATCAAGTAGCAGGGACAGGAGATGGTGGCATTTGGGACTCCTTCCTGGATGATTCCTCCCTCCACTCCCTACTCAGAATTTCCTTGGAAGACAGTAGATGCTTCCATATCTTGTGAGAAAGAAGCCCAAGCAGTGCCAGCCACAGGCACTTTCTGCTTTACCTGATGAGACTATTTTACTTCCACAAAAGAGCTGCAGACCTATTAAGCTCCCTGCCGAGAGAGGGCTGTGGACCACATAAAGACTTGCCTGGAGGGAGCTGGCTTTCACGGGAGCCGAGAGAGAAGCAAGTGAATCCCCCTACCCCTAAATAAGGCCTTAGATGAGGGGAAAGTGCCCAGTCTGCTTCAATCCCTTAACAAAACTGCTCCACATCACAAAAGCCCTTTAAAAATAGCTCAGCGGAACTCCACCAGCCAGTGCCTGACAAGGGTTCTGCTGGCCCCATTCTTCCCAAGTTAATGGCCAGCCCTTCAGAGATGGGGCTGAAGGAAAGGTCTTTCAAATCCAGCACTGGGCCGGGGTGGGAAAGAGAGGCACAGAGAGCTCTTAGCATAAGCCAGGGATGCCAGCTCACATCTCCCAGCTTTGCCTTCCTCTCTATGAACAGCTGGAGTGCCCAGAACAGCCAAATTGTTGATGTACAGCTGTGCTAAGGACACAGCCGATGGTGCATGACACACTCAGTAAGCAGGACCCTGACTTCACTGGGCTCATTGGTGGCCCCCAGCCTCACCATCATGGAGACAGCATGGTACACCACATGCCACGGTTCCTGGAGAAGTCCATGGAGCCCTCTATCCTCCCCACACCCTGAGCTCCTGGCCTATTCAGGGAGGGAGGGTGTCCCACCAGTAGCCTACCATCTAATGGCTGTGAGCCACACCTTCGAGGGTCCAGTTAACCTCACAAACAGCAGCAAGCTAGAAAGGCTACCCACCCAATCTGGAAAGACAGAGTAGGTGGCCTGGGCTGGGAAGGATAGCTCTCCAGGATGTGACCTCCATGGTGCCCAGGACAGGGGCCAGGAGAGCCCGGGCAGTGAAGCCCCCTTTGTTCTAAATCTGGGAGAGTGAGGAGCATGGGGCTAAGGCACTGGGTTGGCCAAGACCTGCCAACGTGCTCAGAAGACCGATAGTGGGGGGCAGGGGAGAGCAGAGGCCACGCACTGCACCAGAGTCTCCATCTACACCAAGCTGTCACTCAACTGTCTGTCTTTCCGGGTGATGCAGAGCGCTCAGCCAAAGCTTCCCAGGACCCACTTCCAGGGCCACTCCTGGAGAGGCTGCGAGGAGGGGGGACACCTGGTGTGGAGGCACTGAAGATGCAGAGGCAGATATGTGAAGTTGGGCAAGTGGAGAGCCACAACTGGGACTGATCTAGTGGACCATGGAGTGGGACAGACCTTCCTTCACTTGTCAGCTCGGGCTATGCAAACCCATTTCCTGGTGCGGCAGAGACAGAGGGGAAGGGTGAGATGGAGAATACAGCTCAACCCTGCGACATCTAAGAGGGCGCCCAGGACCCTTGGCCCCCTACCGTCACTGCCTGAGCGTTCTACCAGTCTTGCCAGCCCTCTTCCTCCCAACACACAGTCACACTTGCCAGGGAGGGGGCGACAGGCCAACCTCGCAAGAGGCAGGAGCCGCAGCAGCATCATTAAGCATGAATCACCCACCCACCCTGCTCCAAGCAGGAGAGCCACACAACGCCCGGGCGCCCCCTCCTGGGACCACTGCCCCCCCTCGCCCCGGCACAGCCCGAGCCCTCGGACAGGAAGGGAGCAGCGGGTGGGCTGCGGATGCCCTGAGGACCCGGAGTGGTCCCTGGAGCACGCTGACAGGCGACACCCAGCCATGGCCGGGGGCGGGGGCGCGGGTAGAACAATGGGCCAGGTGCGGGGCAGGGGCGCGGCCGGGAAGGGCGGAGGGAAGGTCGCGGCGCGATGGGGAATCGGGGATCTGGGATCGGGGCGCACTCACAGTAGGTTTTTCTGGTCAGCTCCTCCACAACTTCAGGCTTCAACTTGCTGTTGGATTTCCCCATGCTCGGCGGCCGCGGCCCCCGCTCCCCGGGCCGGACCCGCTCGGGGCGCCCAGCGGGAGCGGTTGGGTCGGGCCGGGGTGCGCGGAGGCCGGCAGGCCGGGCTGGGCCGGGCCGGGGCCGCGCCTTTGTCTGGCCGTGCCCGCGCGTCCCGTGCGCGGGGCTCCGGCGCGCTGCGCGACCGCGGCTGACGGTTCAAGGGGCCTCGGGGACCCGGCGAGGGCCAGGCCTTGGCGGCACAGGCGGCCACGCCGAGGAGTTGCGCGGGGCTGGGAGCCGCAGCCGCCGGGGCTCGGTTGCCGCGGTGTCCCTGGTTACTGGGCTGCGTAGCACATGCTCGCTACTGCTGCGCCGCCGCCGCCCCTACGCTCCCCGCCTCCCGCCCGCACCGGCGCGCCAGGGGTGGACTCGGAGCCGCCACTCAGCGCCCGGCGCCACCTCCCGCCCAGCTCCGACAGGCGAGAGCTCCGCGTTGAGGCACCCCCTCTCCTTTTGGCTCTCCGGGGACGCCCGGAGGTCGCCGCACCGCCCCCTCCGCTGGTCCATTCCCCCCTCTCCGCAGCAGCGTGGGCAGGGAGGGCCCGGAAAATCGGACGTGAACGAGGCCAAGTCCCTGCCCGGCGCAATTCATTCATTCCACTTGGATGTGTTGGGCGCTGGGGACACGGCGGCTAAGAGGACAGGCGGGATCCCAGACCTCTCTGGGAGCGTCCTGATGTGCTGGCTGGCATGGGTTGCAGTGGGAACACTTTTGCCTGGCCTTGAGGGAAGTGACTTCAGGTTGAGAGAGGAATGGGGTATCAACCTGGAAGGGGTCTGGCCTGGGAGGGAAAGCAGCCTCTACACCCCAGGCTCCAGGCAAGGCTGGGAATGATCTGAGGCCAGGCAGAAAAGCCAGAGCTTCTGAAGACCAACCTGGCAAGTCGCTTCCCCCCCCCCCCCCGGACCTGGCCTCTGTCCCCGGGGCCCAGGAGTTGTGGGGCTTGCTTGGAGTGGCCAGAGGGAACAGAGCCTGCTGATGGGGCTCCATGCCTGGAAGTGTGCAGTTGGGGAGGGACTCCAGGGAAAGGATCGCCTGCTCTCTCCTCCTCCCGAAATGTCATGGTATTGAGACCTCTCCTGACTTTCTGCCCAACTCTGTCCCCTTAACAGCTCAGGAAAACTTGGACCTCTTAGTTCACTGGGGCTTGCTTCTCCCAAAGAATGAGCCTCGGGGGAGGGGAGCAGAAATACGGTCTCAGAAGGCCCAGAGGGCCAGTGGCAACCTCTGTGAGAGGTCTGTGGTAACCTCTGTTAGTAGCAGAGGCCAGTGAGCCAGTCCAGCTACCCGGGGAGTGGGTGGGGGGCAGTAGGATCCCTGATTCACAACCGGCTTAGACAACATTAGGAGGAAGGCATGAAAATAGATCGGGTAGGGGAGGAATGACCCATGCCAGGAGCCAGAGGCCTGGAAAGACCATGGCAGGATGAAGCCATCCCCTCCTGAGCCGGCAGGGATGCAATCAGACAGAACTTCATTTTCTCCCTCTCAGAGGGTGTAAAACCCTGCCTGGGACGATAGCACCTTTCAATCCCACCTCTTGAATGCCTCCAGCCTTCAGATGGTCTCTCTTCCTTGGCTTACATGAGCCCAGGCCAGACCCAGGTCCCAGCTTGTTGGTGTGAAGGGCCCGATTGATACAGGAAGTGAGCAGACACGGATCTGGCACTGTGCCACAGCTAGAGAAATTCTTGCTAGAGGGGTGAGCAGGGTGTCCCAGCTTTGAGGAGCGATTCAAAATGGACACGGAGGGAAAGCCACAGAAAGAGGTGCAGAGCTGGCCAGCCTCACCTGAGCATCCTCCTCAGACAGAAATCATGGACCATGGCTCAGGCAAGGGGGGGGGGGGGGGGGTAACAACTGAAACCTTAGAGAGCTGTGAGCCAGTCCTGTCATGGAGGTAGGAGGACCAGCAACTCAGGGGCAACCGTGGCCGTATAGTGAGTTCAAGGACAAGGACAGTTCTATGAGATTTTAAAGAGAAGCTCTACAGGAACCCAGGGGTCATTCCATGTGTCGGGTGCTAGGCTGAAGACTGAGGACACTGCAGTGAGCAACATGAGAAATGGTCATGTCTCAGCCTACCCAGCAACAACCACGAATCCACTGGTCACCAACACTATGAGAAGAACCAGGACTCTGGGGGATACAGGAGTCAGGGAAGTGCCTGGCACCTCACAGTCACTGACACCGGGTTAGTATTTACTAGGCACCTCCTATGTGCCAGGCCCCAAGGGATGTTGAAAAAAATCCTCGCCTCAATAGAACTCACAATTTAGGATCAGTGGACAATAGAAACCGTGAACAATTCACAAAACAGACACTATGTTACGTAACCAAGGAGAAATGGCTCAAGCAAGGCTAGGCAAGGGATGCCAGGTACAGGCAGGATCTGTGAGGCCCCTGTGAGGGAATCTGGTCAATGATCTGAAGCAGGGAGAAGGGCATTGAGGACCAAGTAAGGCTCTGTGTAGAGCCAGGGAGCACGGCCAGGACAAGAGCAGCCTCAGAGGGTGGATGAAAAAGGACAAGCGGGTGGCTGGGGCTTATAATCCAGTGGGGTCTATTCTGGCTCATGGCTGTGGAGGTTCAAGGTCCAAAGACTTTACTTGGTGGTGGCCCTGCTGGTAGAGCCTTGGGCAAAAAGATAGGGACAAAGGGAGAGAGAGCACTCTCTCTGCCCCTTTGCATAAAAGTCACCAAATTTGCCAGACATTGTGGTACACACCTTGTGATTGGAGCATCTGCCCAGCTGAGGTGAAGGGCTGCAGTTTGGTGTGTATGGGGGCAGGGGTGAGCTGAGATCATAGCTCAGTTGATAAAGTGCTTGCTTCGAAGGCCTGAGGACCTGAGTTTGATCTCCACAAACTGCTGGGAGCTGGGGAGCGATTCAGTGGGGAAAACAGTTACCTCACGAGTGTGCAGGCAGGAATTCAGACTCCTGCACCCCTGTGAATGTGAGGTGGGCATGGCAGCCTGCCTGCACTTCTAGCCCTTGGCAAGATGGCTAGTTGGCTAGACTTAATCCATGAGTTCTAGATTCCATGAGAGATTCTGCCTTAGTAAAATAAAGTGGAGAGCAGCCAAAGAAGACTTGTGATGTCAGCCTCTAACCTCCACATGCACACGCACACATGTGCCCTTGTACATGTGTACATGCACATGTATACACACCCCCACACACACATGTTGGGGGCTGGAAGCCAGGCATGGCGATGGGCACGTGTCATCCCAGCGCTGGAGAAGGCAGAGACAGGCAAACCACTGAGCTTTCCCTGGCCTGGTCTAGTTGGAGCCCATGTTCCAGTGACAGTCCCTGTCTCAAAAGAACGTGAGTGGCTCCTGAGAAATGACACCCGAAGCCAACCTCTGATTTCATGTACACATGTATGTGCCTGCCCACACACCTGTACACACACACACACACACTCACTTTTTTAAAGGGTTGCTGGCTCATAACCCTTCATAACTCCAGTTCTAGAGGATCCGATGTCTTCTCCTGACCTCCAAGGGCACCAGGTGCACACGTGGGGTACATAAATACACGTAAGACGTACATTCACATAAAAGAACAAAATAAATACATCTAAAGAAATCTGAATGTTTAAAAAGCCACCAGTGTGAGCCACAGCAGAGGGCATGGGGTGAGATGTCAGGGAGACTCACTCCAGGCAGCCATGCAATCTAACCTGCCTAAGGTCATTGCCAGGCCAGTGAGGCTGGGCATGACAAGCGCTGAGTAGAGCCTGTACGGGGCTCATGTTGAGGAGAGCAGAGTCAGGCACCAGGAGGACTGGGGAGGACTGAGGGACAAAGGTGGCAGGGACAAGGGAATGTCTGTGACCTGGGCGGCTAGAAGGTAAGGAGGGGGCAGTGCATAGGCAGGAAATGCAGAGCTTGGTGATGGGGGTGAGGCTGAGATGCCGTCGGACACGTGCACAAGTGCAGGACACGGATACAGGAGCCATCGGCAGATGGACAGGCCCGGGCTGCAGGTCCAGGCTGAAGGCCTGGTGGCAGCTCAGACGGGGACAAGGCTACCCAGGGACTGTAAGACCAGGGGGTCAAGTAGGAGGGACTGGAAGATTTGGGCAAGGTATCAGGGTGACTTGGAAAAGGGCCAATGGGGAAGGTGGAAGCCCAGAGCCCCTGGGCAGACAGCAAGTTGTCCCTAGGGGAAGAAGTCCCCTTAGGGTGCTTTGGGATGGGTGGGGACAGCACAGCACCTGTGAAAAGCAAAATTGCTTGAGGAGCAATTGACTGGGGGTGCGGTGCTAAGAGGGCAGCCACTAGCAGCCACGGGGTGAGCAAGGGGTCAGTTGTGGTCCTGATGGGTCAAGGACTGAGTCTACTAATGCATTTTTGGAGTTGAGGCCATTTTGGGGGGAAAAGATTTGTAGAAGAGAGTCGAGAGCTAAAGCATTGGTTCCAAGATGTCTACAGGATCTGCGCATGAGGATGGGGGGCTTCCTGTTAAAGAGAAAAGCCAGGCTGGGAGATAGAGCTCAGTGGGAGAGCTGCCTGGCAGGCATGGATCCCTGCTGTGAAACACTTGGGAGGAGTGAGTCTGAGGCTAGCCCAGGATGTAAGAGATTCCCAGTTCATCTCCACAAATAGGTAAAGGAGAGAAATGATTTCATAAGGCAGTCTCTGACCTCCGCGTGCACATAAAACACTGGGAATAAGTAAAATAAAAATTAAAGCAACCGAACAGCACGTAAATTGGTTCTCTCTCCCCCCTCCAAGGCTCGGGGCATTGGGGAATAGATGTGACTAAGGGATTAAGACATGCTGTTACTCAAGAGGACCTTAGTTTGATTCCACGCATGCATGTGGCAGCTCTTAACCCATCTGTAACTGCAGTTCTAGGAGATCCGACTCCCTCTTCTGGCTTCCTTGGGCGCATATGGGATGCATGTATGCCAATGTAGGAGAACAACTGAATGAAAAAGAAATAAAAAAGGAAGGAAAGAAAGGATTGTTCCTAGGGATTGAGGAGGGGAAACTTATTGTGGATATTTTTTGGTTTGGTTTGGTTTGGTTTGGTTTGGTTTGGTTTGGTTTGGTTTGGTTTGGTTTGGTTTTTCGAAACAGGGTTTCTCTGTATAGCCCTGGCTGTCCTGGAACTCACTTTGTAGACCAGGCTGGCCTCGAACTCAGAAATCTGCCTGCCTCTGCCTCCCGAGTGCTGGGATTAAAGGCATGCACCACCATGCCCAGCTTTGTTTTGTTTTTAAGATGGTTTTTGTTGTTGTTGCTGTTCTCTTTTTTGTTAAGTTTGGTTTTCAAGATATAAGGTTTCACTATGTATGTATGTATGTTCTGGCTGCCCTGGAACTCACTCTATACACCAGGCTGGCCTTGAACTGCCTGCCTCTGCCTCCCGAGTGCTGGAATTAAAGGCATGTGTTACTACACCCACATAAAAAAGGTATATTTTTATTTTATGTATCTGAGTGTCCTACATGTATGTGTGTGTACCCTGTGTGTGCGGCATGTGCTTGATGGGCATGGAGGTGAGAAGGGTGAGCTGGATCCCCTAGAACTGAGGTGTGAGCCACCATGTGGGTGCTGGGAGCAGAACTGGGTCCTCTGTAAGAACAGACAGTGTTCTCAACGTCTGGGGCACCTCACTAGCTGGTCACATCATTTCTCCTGTGCAAATAGCCTGAGGAGGAAGAGGAGGCCCTCCTGGACCACAAGTCCACCTGAGAGCTTGTCCTCTGTCACCCAGACATTCGGAATCAGAATGAGGTGGGCTGAGAGCACAGGTAAGCCTGCACTTGCCCCACCCCTCATCCTTCCTATTGTTTATAAGACCGTCTGGGGGGCTGGAGACATGGTGCAGTGACTAAGGGGGTACTGGTTGCTCTTGCAGAGGACATGATCAGCACTCACATCTGTAACCTCAAATACAAGGTGTCCAATGGCATGTGTGTGTGCGCACGGGCACACAAATAATACTATTAATAAATGAATATTTAAAAAGTCATCGGGGAGTGGGTGCCAGACTGGCATGGAGGGCTGCTGGAAGAAGAGCAGTCAGAGAGAGGCTGGATAACACTTTTAGGAAAATACAGTTAGGAGCTGGGGTGGAGCTCAGTAGCAGAAGACCTGCCTAGCATGCTCCAGGCCCGGGTTCCATCCCAGCACTGGAAAAAAACAAACAAACATAAAACCCACCAGACAGGAAAATTCAGTTCCATGGCTGTGAGCACTGACTAATGATGCAGGGCATAGCTAACTAGACTAGAACTCCTAAGCTCTCCCGCAAAGACAAGGATCGACCATTGAGGGGCTGAGCACACCACCCACGTGGATTTGGTCACCAAGCTTGGTATTTGGGTTTCCTTGTAGGGAATAACCATGCTGTGTGGTACAAGCATAGACCACTGCTACGCGTCAATCAAACGTCCTCAAAAGACATTGCATAAGCCATGGCAGCACGTCCCTGTCCCCAGGGCTGGGCTTGGGCTCAGTGCAGAGAGCTTTGCCTTGCATGTGCCAGGCCCTGCACCCAACCCATAGCACCAAAAAAAAAAAAATTTTTTTTTTGAGGTAGTATCTTACTGCCCTGATCGTCCAGGAATTTCCAACGTAGACCAGGCTAGCCTCAGATTCCAAATCCAAGAGAGCCAGGATTAACAGAGTGAGTCACCAGGCCCAGCCACTTTAACTTTTAAAACAGAGCATCATCAGAGAGCAGGGAAAAGATGAGCCCCTCCGAGGAGTGTGAGGGAAGTGACT
Organism: Mus pahari; assembly: GCF_900095145.1. Taxonomy (NCBI): domain Eukaryota; kingdom Metazoa; phylum Chordata; class Mammalia; order Rodentia; family Muridae; genus Mus; species Mus pahari. The sequence continues at coordinate 18,518,579 of NC_034592.1, read as the reverse complement.
GGTCGACCTGACTGAAACAGGATCACGGAGCGGACATGTCTGTCAAGGCATTCCCAGAGAGATTCAACTGAACAAGAAGCCACCCTGCACATGAGCAGTGCCATCCTGTGGGCTGGGCTACGGGACTAGATACAAAAGATAAAAGAAAGAATCCCAGCATGCCTTGCTTTCTGCTTCTCGCCTCAGCTGAGATGTCAGGAGGCATGCTGTTGCTACTAGGAGCCCTATCGTGGCTTGCCCAGTGACAACCATATGTATCTTCTCTGTGTGTGTGTGTGGTTTTTTTTTTTTTTGGAGGGGGGAGGTGACTGTACATGTTTGTGTGTCACACACACACACATGCACATGCACACACACACACACACACACATGTACATGCAAAAGTGGGAGATCCACACTGGACACCATCTTCAACAGCTTCCTCTTTTCACTCACTCACTTGTTTTGGTTTGGTTTGCTTCGGTATATTGAGTCAGGCTACTACTGGCCTACAGGGTCCACTGTCTCGTCTCTCCCCTGCTGAGGTTATGAGCAGATGCTGCTACGCTCTTGATTTTCTGTGGGGACTGGGATCCAAACTTGGGTGCTCAAGCTTGCATAGCAACGTAGCAAGATGCTTCGCCCAGGAAGACACTTCCGCGGTCCCACAATGTTTCCATACCCCAGAAGCCAAAATAGATTCTTTTTCCTTAAGTTGCTTTCTCTCCCTCCCTGAAAAGGCAAGTGTACAGAACCAAATGAAGATGGTGTCCACATAACCAGAGCTGTCTCCTCCAAGTGACCAAAGAGGCACAAAACAAACTGGAAGATCATAGTGATGATGATGATAATAGTGATGATGGTGGCGACGAAGAAGACAGTGGTGGTGTTGATGATGGTGGTGGTGGTGGTGTTGATGATGGTGGTGGTGNTGATGATGGTGGTGGTAATGATGATGATGGTGGTGGTGGTGGTGTTGATGATGGTGGTGGTGGTGGTGTTGATGATGGTGGTGGTAATGATGATGATGGTGGTGGTGGTGGTGGTAATGATGATAGTGATAATATACCCTTTGGTGATGGTGGCGGTGATAACGATTGTTATCATTTTAGCAATGATGATAGGTGAGAGCATGCACATAACCCAGCATTCCATTTCTAGGGGATCGGTCTAAGACCTATGCAAACATTTGCCTTCAAAAGTATCATTAAAACAGCATCTGTACCAAGAACAGGAGAAGAAGTCTAAGGCTTGGCCTCTCAGTTGTTACCATGGGATGCCATACTACTTAACTACAACATATGTCTGCTATAAATCAACATACAGTGAAAGTACACAGAGTTTCCAGAAGTCTGTAAAATACTCCAGCTGTGTGCAGCAAAGAAAAATCTCTGTACTCCGTGACTTGAATTGACTGTTTCTTTTGTGTTTGCGCTTTTTTTTTTTTGAGATAAAGTTTTGTGTAGTTCAGGCTAGTCTTAAAATTGCCATGTAGCCGAGGATGACCTTGAAGTTCTGATCCTCCTGCCTCTGACCTCCAAATGCTGGGATCATAGGCATGTGCTAATATGTCAGTTCTTAATTCAATTTTAATTATATCATGCTCTTGTATTATTCAAGCTTCTCTGAAGGACAGAATTCACAGAATGAATAGCTGTATACGGACAGGCTGGATGCCACCACTTGTCTCCAGTATGTGCTGGGATACCAAAGATGTCTGCTCTGTGCCAATGAAGGGATGGGCTTGCTAGAGAAAACAAGAGCAAGCAGGTGACAGTGGAGCAAAGGTGGAGCAAGCTCCCTTCCTCCAGGCCTGCCATGGGCTTCCAGCAGAAGGTGTGCTCCAGGTTAAACGTGGATCTTCCCACCTCTGAAGATCTGAGTGAAGCTGGGCTTTGGTGGTACATCCCCTTAACCTAGCACTAGAGAGGCAGAGGCGGGCAGATCTCTGAGTTCGAGGCCAGCCTGGTCTAAAGAGTGAGTTCCAGGACAGTCAGGACTATACAGAGAAACCCTGTCTCAAAAAAATCAAAAAGCAAACCAAACCAAACCAAAACAAAAATCTGGATTAAAGGTATGTCCTCCCACCTCAAAGATCCGAATTAGAATCTGGTTAGAATCAAGTCTTCCCACTTCAAATGATTGAAAATAATTAAGAAAACGCTGGAGCTGGGCAGTGGTGGTGCACGCCTTTAATCTCAGCACTTGGGAGGCAGAGGCAGGCAGATCTCTGANTTCGAGGCCAGCCTGGTCAACAAAGTGAGTTCCAGGACAGCCAGGGCTATACAGAGAAACCCTGTCTTGAAAAAACAAAAACAAAAAGAAAGAAAGAAAGAAAGAAAGAAAGAAAGAAAGAAAAAGGCTGGAGAGATGGCTCAGAGGTTAAGAGGACTGACTGCTCTTCCAGAGGTCCTGAGTTCAAATCCCAGCAACCACATGGTGGCTCATAACCATCTATAATGAGATCTGATGCCCTCTTCTGGTGTGTCTGAAGACAGCTACAGTGTACTTATATAATAAATAAATAAATCTTTAAAAAGAAAGAAAGAAAGAAAGAAAGAAAGAAAGAAAGAAAGAAAGAAAAGAAAAGAAAAGAAAAGAAAAGAAAAGAAAAGAAAAAAAAATCCCTCGCAGGTATGCCCAGCCCTTTTAGTTAATTCTAGATGTAGTCAAGTTGAACCACAACAGTTCTCCAAATTAGAAACTTCAAAAGTATCCTTTCTGATGGGCAATAAACAGTGTCTAAGTATGATATGTGGCAAAAAGTCCCCTCTATCACATGCTCTTGGGAACATCCAAAATACGGTTTCTTTGCTTGCTTAGCAGTGCTGGGATCAAACACAGGGCCTTTTCCCCACATGGATCAAAACATGCTAGGCAAGGGCTTTCCCACTAACCACACCACCTGAGCTAGTTTTATGTCCACACAAGCTGGAGTCATCAGAGAAGGATCCTCAATTGAAACAATGTCTCCTTAAGATCATAGGCAAGACTGTGGGGCATTTTCTTAATTAGTGCTTAATGGGGAAGGACCAGGCCCGTTGTGGTGGTCCTGGGTGCTATAAGAAAGCTGACTGAGCAAGGCAGAGGGAGCAAGCCAGTGAGCAGCATCCCTCCATGGCCTCTGCATCAGCTCCTGCCTCCTGGTTCCTGTCCTGCTTGAGTTTCTGTCCACATGGCATTTGAAGATGAATGGTCACATGGAACTGTGAGCAAAAGAAACTCTTCCATCCTCAGGATGTTTTTGGTCATGGCGCTTCATCACAGCAACAGTCAACCTATCTAGGACTCTGCCTTCTTAATGAGTCACAGGGAGCGCCATCCGAATAGAAGGTTGGAGAAGACAGGAAGTAAGTGTGTGTGTGTGTGTGTGTGTGTGTCACGTGGAGGCCAAAGGTCAACCTCAAGTGTCTTCTTCCATTACTCTCCACCTTATTTTTTGAGACCAGGTCTCTCATTGAACCAGGGAGCACCAGGGCACTAGGGTGACAGATACACACATTAAGGTGACAGATGCACACACTAGGATGACAGATACACACACTAGGGTGACAGATACACACACTAGGGTGACAGATACACACACTAGGGTGACAGATACACACACTAGGGCGACTGACAAACGCACACTCCTGCACCTGGCTTTTTACATGGGTTCAGATCGAATAGTAAGCCGCACACCCCCAGTCAGCCTCTCCAGCCTCCAATTTTATTTACTTATTTATTTGGGCACAGGGTTCAAGACAGGGTTTCTCTGTGTAGCCCTGGCTATACTGGAACTTGCTCTGTAGATCAGGCTGGGCTTGAACTCACAGAGATCTGCCTGCCTCTGCCTCCTGAGTGCTGGGATTAAAACACACACACACACACAACCAACCAACTTTATCTTTTTAAGTATTTTTCATACTCAATGTGTAGCAACAACTTTGGTTTCTTTAGAAATATTATAAGAATGCATCTTCGTTTTAACCCCCAGTACAGGATGAGGGGCTGCCTCGGACTGTCCGCAGCAGCTGACTATGACTTGCCTCGTGCCCTAGCAGGGGCGTGGTTCTGCCAGTTGCAGAGAGTTTCTGAGCCTGTGTGACATGTGGAATTCTGGGAACTTTCAAAGGGTATAGAAATGCTAGGGCCACAAGAGGTGGGATGGGTGGGTGGGTGGGTGGTGGTTGTTTCGAGAGGCTGGGTGTGGTTTGTTAGTAGTCGTACTCAAAGAAGAAGCGAAAGGAAAGAAATTAGATTCAGAGTTTTTTTTCCCTAATTACTCCCTCCCCTCTCTTCTTTATCCTTCTTTCTGTCCTGTGTTAGGGATAAATGGTGGGAAAAAGAAGAACCCACAAGTAGAAAAAGACTGGTGAGCCTGTGGTCAGGGAAACCCACGAGTGGCTTGCCCTCCCTCTGTGGTCCCTGGTCCAGTCTGTGTGTCTTACAACCTGTGTAGGTGTCTGGACACCTCCTCCCCGTGGAGGAAAACCAGGCGAACGGTGGTTAGCCCAGTTTGGTTGTATGGACGTGGGAATTACTGCAGCTAAGTTTCATCTGGAAAGGGGGGAATCACAACATGTCCTCCTGGACAAGGTTGTTACAAGATCACAGGGTCGACATGGAAAAGCTACAGTGCAGGGTGCTGTTAACTGTCGGCACTCAGTTTCACACAATGGTGGTGGTGGTTGTGGTAACGCTGGTGATGATGGCCATGGTGGTGGTAACGGCAGCGGTGGTGATGATGGTGGTGGCTGAGATAAAGATGATAGTGGGGATGATAATGAAGATGATGGTGATGGTGGTGGTGGAGATGAAGAAGATGGAGGTGATAATGGACATGTTGATGACGGTAGAGTGGAGATAATGAAGAAGAAGATAATTGTAGATGGTGGGGTACTATGGAATGAACCCAGGCATTATAAAAGCAGGCCCTCCACCACTCAGCTGCATCCTGTTATATCTTGAGAGAGGAAAAGAAACAGTCAGTAGAACTTTCTGTGAGAGAGGCCTGACTTGCAGTCTGTTACACACTGAAGCCCTTTGAGCTTCTGTTTTCTGGCTACAAGTGAGCACAGTGGTACCCGGGGCACCTGCTGCGTGCAGGGCTATCTGTGGGCCTTAGAACAAGCTTCTGCCTGGGAGAAGTTACTCCATGGGGCAGTGAGCCCAGAGGATTTATGAATGCCACAGAAGCCCATCCGGTCCAGGGGCAAGTGCCCCCTTCTGCCCTCAGGCACCTGCAAGTGTTTGCTCCCTTGAAGAGAGCCTGTAGCCAGTGGGCTGCTCCAGTCCGGGAGTCTGGGGAGGCCTTCTTTCCTGGATGCCATATCTACAGCTATTCAGGTTGTGGTGAGGCTGGATTTGATGGGCAGCTGATGGTGAGTTCCTGGCATTATGGTGGCAGCAACGAAGATCTGAGCTCATGCCTGCCCATGGTTGGGAGGGCACAGGTCTCTAGTATGTGCCTGACTTTCCCAGCCTCACCAATTGTCTTAGTCAGGGTTTCTATTCCTGCACAAACATCATGACCAAGAAGCAAGTTGGGGAGGAAAGGGTTTATTCAGCTTACACTTCCATACTGCTGTTGATCACCAAAGGATGCAGGACTGGAACTCAAGCAGGTCAGAAAGCAGGAGCTGATGCAGAAGCCATGGAGGGATGTTCTTTACTGGCTTGCTCAGTCCACTCTCTTATAGAACCCAAGACTACCACCCCAGAGATGGCATCACCCACAAGGGGCCCTCCCCCCTTNATCACTAATTGAGAAAATGCCTTACAGCTGGATCTCATGGAGGCACTTCCCCAACTGAAGCTCCTTTCTCTGTGATAACTCCAGCTGTGTCAAGTTGACACAAAGCTATCCAGTACACCAATATTTAAGGAGATGTGTTTTTGCAAGGCTACATCCCTGAGCAAGAAAGGGCTATTCTAAGCATAGGAGAATGCTGGGAGGTGGTGGTATACACCTTTAATCGCAGCAGCACTTGGGAGGCAGAGGTAGGTGAATCTCTGAGTTTGAGGCCAGCCTGGTCTACAGAGTGAGTTTCAGGACAGGAAATTGTCAGGGTGGCTACACAGAGAAATCCTATCTTGAAAAACCAAACGAAAACAAAAACAAATGACCAAAAATGAAACCATAGGAGAGTCAGCCAGAATACTGAAGCCACAGCTCACAGGTCACTCTCCAGCCAGGCCCACCTGGCTGTTATCATGGCCTGGGGGGGTCAAGACGTAAGTCTATGTCTCCAGTTTGCTGCATGGACAGGGCTCCCAGAAAGTCTTTCTGGAATAAATACAGTCTTGTTAATAATTCTATCTGAATCACCAGCATTGGCTCTGAGTATGTGATGCCAAGAGCGGCTGCAAGGGGCCCCAGAGACTCGTTACGCAGAGGTAAAACATGATTAAAAATCAATGCAGCCACCCGTGGATGGATTTTATGAGGCCCTGATAGCAGAGGCAGAGCAAAAGCTGGGAAGCCGACGGAGCGGGATGGGGAGCTCTAGGTGAGGTGGAAGAGTTTTCTCTCAAAACCAACATCAGTTCTGCCAGGCCTTCGTGATGGACAGGACTAGGTCAGGGACAAATATCTAAGATGCTGTCCTGTGTGACTCTGGATACCTGGGAAAATCAACTGGTCCCTGGGATCTCACTGCAGAACCCTGTGAGAGGATAAAGAACGCAGGAAGCAGTGACAGTTTAGCCCCCTTGTGTTCAAACTAGGTTAGGGCCCCTCTGTGACAGCCTATGAAATTCAACAAGGTGTTCTGTCCATATTCCTAGGAGAGAAGACACTTCATCCCAGCACCCGGGAGACACAGGCAGGTAGACCTCTGAGTTCGAGGCCGGCCTGATCAGGACAGCCAAGGCTACACAATGAGACTTTATCTCAGAAAGCAAACAAATATTCTTATTGGGTCCCTTCTGGAGGAAGCCTCCTAGATGCCCGAGGGACCCAGGGAGGCCTGCGAGGTTCACCCTCACCTCTTTCAGAGTGGAAGCCCTGCAGTCCAAGTGGCTAAAGCAGACGTTGATTGGTACAACCGAGTCCCATAGAACCTGCCTTCAGACAAGGCTTGATCTGAGCTCCCGGGCTATATATGAGTCTGATGTTTTCTCTGTTCCTGCCTCTGATTATTCCACACTGAGGACACTCAGAAGAAATGCAGCAGCTGAGGGCTCCCATCTTAGGTTCCCACCTCACTAAAGAGGCCCATTTCCTCCCTAGACCCTAGTCTGCCCCTTAAGCCTCCAGGGCTGGGTCCCAGTGACTCGGATTGATCTGAATTTGTCTATAGTCTGTCTGCAGCCCATGTGTGTGTGTGTGTGTGTGTGTGTGTGTGCATGCTCACTTGGTGCTGAGATGGAGATGGGGGTCTTTTAAATGCTAGGCAGGCTCCCTTACCTCATCATCTTGAATCGGTTGGTTGGTACGTGGGATAGGGAGACAAGGGACATTGATTCCCATTAAAGCCAATCGTAAAGCCAGGCATGGTGGCGCACACCTTTAATCCCAGCACTCGGGAGGCAGAGGCAGGCAGATTTCTGAGTTCGAGGCCAACCTGATCTACAAAGTGAGTTCCAGGACAGCCAGGGCTACACAAAGAAATCCTGTCTCAGAAAAACAAAACAAAACAAAACAAAAAAACAAACAACAACAACAAAAAAAAACAATTGTAGTCTGAGCCTAGAACTAGGTACACACTCGAGAAAGCAGAGGTGCAATCTGGAATAATGAATAGGGGTTGAAGGATAGAGAGGCAGGGGATCTCAGGACATGCCCTCACCACATGCCTTGCTGTATGCTGAGCCTCTCTGAACACCTCTGAACTTCCCAACTCCTATGGCCAAGTCATCATGTTCTAGAAAGCTTAATGGTGCTTCCTCCATGCAGCCCTCCTTGACCACATGTCACCAGGGCTGGGCAAACCCATTCTATTCCTGCGGGCACTTGAGCTTGGGATTGCACCTTCCTTTTTTAATTTTTAAAAGACTCATCTTGGGCCTGGAGGGATGGCTCAGTGGTTAAGAGCACTGACTGCTTTTCCAGAGGTCCTGTGTCCAATTCCCAACAACTGCCTGGTGGCTCATGACTATCTATAACGGGATCTGAGGCTCTCTTCAGGCATGCCGGTGTACAAGCTGATAGAGTACTCATATTCATAAAAATTGATAAAACTTTTAAAAAAGATTCATATATGTGTGTGTATTGAGTATTGTGCCTTCATATATGAGAACCATGTGCATTACTGGTGCCTATGGAGGTCACAAGATGGCATTGGCTCCTCTGAAACTGGAGTTGGGGATGCTGGGAACCGAATCCGGGTCCTCTGCAAGAGCAGCACGTGTGCCAGGCGTGGTGGCGCACACCTTTAATCCCAGCACTCGGGAGGCAGAGGCAGGCGGATTTCTGAGTTCGAGGCCAGCCTGGTCTACAGAGTGAGTTCCAGAACAGCCAGGGCATTTCTTGGAAAAAAATAATAATAAAATAAAATAAAAAAGACCAGCAAGTGTTTTTGACTGCTGAGCCATCTTCCCAGACTCTATGCCTTTTTAAAAAAGATTTATTTTTAAAATGTGTGTGTCTGTCTGTCTGTCTTTCTGTCCTGTTTACTGTTCTGTTGTGATTAAACACTGTGATCAAGGCAGTTTATAATAGGAAGCACTTGATTGGGCCTTGATTACAGTTTCAGAGTATTCGTCCGTGATCATCATGACATGAACCATGGTGGCAGCAGGCAGGCACTGCACAGCACTGGAGCAGTAGTTGACAGATTATGTCTGATCCATAAGCACAGGGCAGAGAAAGAATCCATCCTGAGAGACACACCTCCTCCAACAAGGCCACGCCTCCTAAACCTTCCTAAATAGTTATACCAACTGGGAGCCCAGCATTCACACGGATGAGGCTACGGGACCTCTCTCATTCAAACCACCGGAGTGTATGTTATGTGCATGTGAGTATAGGTACCCACAGAAGTCAGCAGACTATTTCAGATCCCTGGAGCTGGAGTTACAAAGAGGTGTGACCCACCCACCTGGGTGCTGGGATCCTCTAGAAGAGCAGTAAATGCCCTTAAATATGGGTTAAAATGGTGTCCCGTGTCCAGTCTGCCACAGGGCTAGGGCCGCTGTGGAGGCGGGACACAGGAAGTTTGACTGCGTGCACCCTACTCCGATGCCAGGGGCCATCAGGCTGTGAGAAGCTGCAAGACCCTACTCTGGGGGTGGGAGATGCAGTCGGATGTCTCCGTGGAACTGCTCGTGTTGGCTCGGGAGTCCCAGCCCACTTGGAGGCTGAGACCAGCATCTGAGACACCACGGATGCTGCTGGATGTCGCAGAAGAGCTGAGAACAGAGTGGGGGCCCGTGGGACTGGCTCTGGTGGGAGGAGATCACTCTGGCTGGGTGTCCTAGGCTTGCTCGGCCGGCCGCTTGGTGGAAACCATGTCTGGAAGAGCTGAAAGGCCTTCCACAGGAGATTAGATGCACAGCTCATTAGGGAAGATCTGCTCCATTGCTCCAGCATGGTGGATCCCAATGATAAAGAGATGGTCTATGGTTTTAAGGCACTTATTGTAGAAAGGCAGAGAGAGGGAGGGAGTAGGGAAGTAGAGGATGGCCATAGCCACATGGGGGGAGAAAAAGAGCAAGAAAACAAGAGAAAAGCAAGCGAGAAGCAGGAGTAAGAGAGGGAGGAGGGGGCAAGCAGTCCCTTTATGGTGGGCCAGGCCCACCTGGCTGTTGCCAGGTAACTGTGGGGGTGGAGTCCAGACAGAATACCAGGAGCTTGGGGCATTGCTCTACATGACTGATGGCCACAGAATTATGGAGCTGGGGCCTCATGTCAGGAGCCTAGTGTCTGGGAGCATGGCAAATGGACTTTCTGTCCCTTACTGAGTTATCTGCTGGGTCTCCAGGGTTTAAACCTAGCTCAACCAGAAAACAAGCTGCCTTTCACGGCCCCACACTTAACCACTGAGCCATCTCTAGATCCTTTAAACAGTTATTTTAAAAAGTTATATCTCTCAGGAGGCAGAGGCAGGCAGATTTCTGAGTTCAAGGCCAGCCTGGTCTACAAAGTGAGTTCCAGGACAGCCAGGGATATACAGAGAAACCCTGTCTCAAAAAAAAAAGTTATATCTATTTATTTATTTGTGTATGTGTTATATTTGTGTATGGGTGTATTCATGTGTGTTGGGATGTATTTGTGTGTGAGGAAGGATGGTGTATTCACGTGTGTGTGTGTGTGTATGTGTGGCGTATTTGTAGGGGTAGGGAGGTGTATTCATATGTGTGTGTGTGTGTGTGTGTGTGTGTGTGTGTGCATGCCTGCCTGTATGCTCATGTGTGGCGGCCACAGTTTTGTCAAGTGATTCTCTGGCTCTCTACCTTGTTTTGTGAGACAGTCTCTCACTAAACCCAAAGCTTGCTTAGCTAGTCTGGCTAGGCAGCAAGACCAAGGGATCCACCTGCCTCTGCCTCTCTAATTAGTGTTGGAGTTACAAGTGTGTATAGCCACACCCAGATTTTTAAGTGCAGGTTGAATTTGGGTCTTCAGATTATACCAAGAACATCTTATTCACTGGGCCACTCCCTGTCCTGTGAACTCTGTCTCCTGTGGAGTTGCTGAGACATTCCCAGGGAGCTGCTCCACTGTGTATCCCTACTTTGTCCTTGTACTCACCATTATCAGTGTCTTTCTGATCACAGTTCTCCTGGGTGTGAGTCCAGCATTGCACAGTGGCTTCCCTTTACATTTCTGTAGGATGCGAATTTCTCATGTGCTCATCGGCTACCTATGTATCTACAGAACTGCCCCATCAATGGACTGGACTAATCAATGGGAACAGGATATGTACATATCTAAGGTCAAGATGGACCTTTTCCCTATTCTAGATACAAAGAGAACTCAAAAGGGGCCAAAGCAGCCTGGTCTACAAAGTGAATTCCAGGACAGCCAGGGCCGTACAGAGAAACCCTGTCTCAAAAAACCAAAAAAAAAAAAAAAAAAAAGGGGGGGGGGGGCAAAGACCTCAATGTAAAAGCCAATACTGTGAAACTCTGTGGCCTCAGGATATAGCTCAGTGGTAGCATGCTCATCTATTGTGCTCAAGACCATGGGTTCTATCTAAATTAACACTATCTAAATTAACTTATTCAAACTCAAAAGGAAATACAAAAATCTTCATGATATTAACATTTACAAATGTTTCCCAGACATGATACTAAAACAAAGGAACAAGAGAAAAATATCAATACATTGGAACATATTTTAAATATTGACTAGGCATGGTTGCCTACATCTGTTGACTTCAACACTTGGACATCAGAGGTAGGAGGATCTTGGCTACATAGCATAAAATTACATCCTAAAAAGTTTAAATGGGGCTGGCACTATGGCTCAGAGTATAATGGTGTTTGCAGTAAACGCCTGGCAACCTGAGTTTGATCTCTAGAACCTACGTAAAGGTTGAAGAAAAGAGCCAAGTCCACAAAGCTCTCCTCTGGCCTCCATATGTGCACTCAATCTGTATACACACACAACACACACAACACATACAAACACACTCACATTCACACATATACACATAATAGACATGTGATACATGCACACACACACACACACACATTCTCTTTCATACACACATACCAAAATTAAGCAAGAAAAATTAATTAAAAATGTTTATGTATCAAGGAACACTACTGAAAATGTAAAAACTCAGGATGGGAAAAATATCTGTAAAACATAGACTTAATTTTGGAGTAAAATCTAGAATATATAAAGAAAATCTACAGTGTAACGAAAAAAAAACCAAACATCAAATTAAAACAGGCAAATATGTTTTGTTTGCCTCATCCCTTGGGGAGAGGAGTGTGGTGGTTTGAATATGTTTGACCCAGGGCCACTATTATGTGTGGCCTAGTTGGAGTGGGTGTGGTTCTAATTTTCAGCCAGTCTGGGTTACATGGTTTTGGTTGTTCATGTAACAGGTATGCAAGGAACGGTGTCTGTCAAGGATGGGGGTCGGGGAGGGGTGGGGAGGGTTCTCCTGTCTCCTGGTCTCCACATCCTTTCAGCACCTTGTTTAGGTGGGGATGAATTCACCGACCTGTATGTCTAACTGTGCACCAGTGCCACATCCTCTTGAATCTTGTCCCATTTGCGTTTTAAAATCAAATCCGGAATCCCCCAACTGTCTTGCTCGTCTTTTGAGACAGAATCACAGTTTGTAGTCCAGGTTGGCCTTGAACTTCTGTCACTCTTTGCTGAGTTTCTGGGATCATGAATTCTAAAATAAATCTTTTTTTAACATTGCTTTTGCTAAACTGGAGCCCTTGAAATGTGTGCGGTGGGGGATGGGAGGATGCACTTACCAACATGTGCACATGGGGAAACCAACGGGCACCAGGTGTCTAAGGTTGTCACTCCACTTTGGTACCAGCTGGTCAGGAAGTCACTATGTAGACCAGGCTGGCCTCAGAATTTGCCTGAGCTGGGAGCGTACCACCACATTCCATCTGACTTGTTGAACCTCAGCTCAGCATTTCAACTAGACCGGATGGGCAGCAAGGCTCTGTCTCTCCAGCCCTGGGGCCATGCCGCGGTGTGCACTGCAGAACCAGGCCTTTTATGTTCATTCTAGAGAGCTGAACTCAGGGCCTCAGGCTTGCGTAGCAAGCACTTTACCCATTGAGCCAACTCACCAGTTTAGGGATAACCTAGCTCGTGAATCTGCTAAAGCAGCCAGCAGGGAGAAAGGCAGGATAGTGCTTGGTCTGTAATCAGGGAGACCAGGAGTATTTTGGCTTATTATTTTTGGTCTTTTTTACTATCTGGGGAGTATTGTCATCTCCACGACATTGCCTCTGGCCATCGATGAGGGTGCTTTTCCCTTTACTTGTCTCTCTCCCCGCGTCCCCCTCCAAAAATGTGTGGCTCCTTTTCAGAACCAAGTTTCATTTATCAGCCTGTTCCTACGTGTATTGTCCTTCTCAGAAGATAGCACTGTTTTCTTCTGGTCTATTAGTCACTTCTGATCTATAGTGTACAGAAACATGAACCGTTTTGGTTTTTTGAGACAAGGTCTCACTGATGCAGACTTGGCTGTTCTGGAGCTCAGAGATCTGCTTGCCTTTGCCTCGAGTGCTGGGAATAAGGGTGTAAGGATGTGAGCCACCATGCCAGCTGGACTTCTCTTTTTTTAAGGAATATATATATATATATATATATATATATATATATATATATATATATATGATTAGTACACTATCACTGTCTTCATATACACCTGAAGAGGACATCAGATCCCATTACAGATAGTTGTGAGTCTCCAGGTGGTTACTGGGAATTGATCTCAGGACCTCTGGAAGAATAGTCAAGAGTTTTGACCACTGAGCCATCTCTCCAGTCCTCAGCTGGACTTCTTTACAATTAATTAAAATTATTTCTTAGATTTTTTTTGTTTGTTTTGTTTTTGTTTTTTGAGACAGGGTTTCTCTGTGTAGCCCTGGCTGTCCTGGAACTCACTTTGTAGACCAGGCTGGCCTTGAACTCAGAAATCCACCTGCCTCTGCCTCCCGAGTGCTGGGATTAAAGGTGTGCGCCACCACGCCTGGCTAGAACTTTTTTTATTTCCAGAACTATTGTACTGGCTTCTCAGCCATATTTTGTTTTTAAATTTTTATTGGATCTTTGTGAATTTCCCATTATGCACTCCAATCCCATTCATCTCCCTGTCCCTTCACATCTGCTCTCCACCCTTGAAACCTCCCTACAAGAGAAAATAAGATAAAACAATAAATAATAAATAAACAAACAAACATCTTGTTGTGAAAGCTGTAGTGTGTCACAGTGTGTCCCAGAGTATACCCTTTTGTGCACACATCTTTACTCGCAATGAGTCATTGGTCTGGTTTGAGGCCTCTGGCTTCTGCTACATTATCTATTTTGGACTCATCTCAGACCTCCTGTTGTTGCCCTGTGACATGGAGATCTTTGGAACTGGAGGACTGGCCTTTTCACGCACTCCAACAGATGATCATAGACGGGGTAGATGTTAGAGTGGGCCAAATCAAAGCCCCATATCTGAGCCTGAAAGCCAGGCTGAGTTCACTACCACCTGTGCAGTTCTGTGCCTGCTCCACCAGGGCAAGCTCTCTAGCACTGCCCCAGTTAGCTCACCTAGTGCCACAGTCCTCAAGGGGCATGGTCAGCTCTCATGCTCTCGAGGACAGTTTCTTGAACTCTCACCACCAGGGTCAGCTCTACTGTGCTGGTCAAGTGAGTGATGGGGTCAGTTCTCCCAAGTGTGGTGGCAGTGAGCAGCTGGGTCAGCTCTAAACAGTGCCTCAGGGCACAGTCTGGAAGAGAGACATCTCCATGGCCTTTGATGATAACATGGGCCTGGAACATCTATACAGACCCCAGCTACCTTAGGACCACAGACACAGACCTATGGCTCCTGGCAGCAGCCTGGGCCCAGATGTCCCTATGGCCTCAAGTGGCAACACAGGCCACTTAGATCAGCATGTCCCCCCCTCAGCAGCATGCCCCTCAAATATCCACATGGTTTCTAGTGGCAGCCCAGTCCAGACATCTACTTGGCCTTTGGTGGTAACCTGGACCACAGACACCAATACAGACCCCAGCTGCAGTAGGACTGTGGAGCTAGACATGGCCCTCGGTGGCAGCCAGGGACAGGACTTCACCATGGCCTCCTTACATCTGCCTGTTTCTCACTGCTTGAGTTTCCAGTCCCACTTTTCTCCAGTGCACAAACCCCTTGGTTTTGCTTTTTCTTCCACCTCTCCACCACATATTCTACTGTTCCTATCACAGGTCCATTCGTGTATTGACGCCTGCAGCCAGTGCTTGGGTGTCTTTCTTCCGGCCACTGATGGCTGGCTCTTAGGATTTCTCTTTTAATGTGGGTGCAATGCAGTGTCTTTCCTCAGATATCAGACGATTTCTCAGGGCTGGAGTTACAGATGCTTGTGAGCCACCCAGCGTGGGTGCTTGGAACCAAACTCGGGTCCCTTTGAAGAGCAACAAGCATCTTTCTCACTGAGCCCCTTCCAACTTCTAAAATAATTTAGAAGTCTTGTATTCTGTGTACATGCTCGCAAAGGATGCACGTGGACATCAGAGGACTTGTCTGAACCGATTCTCTTCATCTTCTGTTTGACCCTGGATGATTGAACTTGGGTCACCAGGCTCTGGGGTAGGTGTCTATCTGCTCAGCCATTTTCCTGGCTCCACAATTAACTTCTGTGTATCGGTCTGGTACTTTGCACAATCACATCCACATCTCTTATGCTTAACCCAGGGGGCAGGAGCTTCTGAAGTCACTCTGACTCATACACAGCAGGGCAAGACTGGAGGCAGGTGGCAGCTGGAGGGGGGGGGTCTAATGCTGTGTGGGAGGGGGCAGCAGTGGGAAGAGAGGTGAGAAGGGTTGATCCACAGGGCGGAGATGGACAAGAGAATGAGGGGTATCAAAGAGAGCCCAGGCTTTCCACTTAAGTCACACTGACCAGGGCTGGGTGGGGTGTGGTACCTGGAGGCGTGGCTTTGATGTGTGCCAGTGTAGCTGAATAAGCCACAGCAGAGAGCTCAGGCCAGGTCTAGGCTGAAACCAAACCTGGGTTATCAGGGAGGATGGGGAGCCTGCCCTGAGTTGAAGCAGAGCTCCAGGACCCAGCACAAGGAAGGACACAGGAAACCCAAGTAGCAAGGTGACTCAGACAAAAGCATGGCTTGTAGGTGGCAGAAGTCTAGAGACAGGAGGTCTTACACTGCCAAGCGCATCATATCAATGCTGTTATTGTTGTTGGGGTGAAATCGACAAAGACGAGCCTGCTGCATGTACCACAGAGACTGGTGGCTCGTTCTGTCTTCTACCTCCTGGCACTGTCTGCAAGCCAGATGAAACCACTATTGCTCAGTCTTGACCTGGCAGATGTTAGCACAGAAGGTGATTTTCAGTCCTCACAGGCTGTAGCCCACGGATGCAGTCCCTCTGCGGCACATGTCTAGGAGGGCTGACAAGTCATGTGTGAGCTTGTGCCTCCACACATGTGGAAGGAGCAGATTCTTCACTTCTGTGCAGGTCAGCCATGCCCTACGGTTCCTATGTGGGTCACTTCTACTTTCCCAAATGCTGGGAAAATTCCTCTTGGAGTAGACAGGCCTGTACCAGGGGCCAGGGCTAAGTTCTCAAAGGCCAAGGAACCTGTAATGTGATGGGGCTACCCTGGTGACATACAGCATGGCCCCCTTACAGGACCCACTCCAGACCCTTGCTTGGAAGTCAGAGGAGCACACAGCGGTATCTGTCTACTTGACAGATTCCTGGCGAGGGCCGCCAAAGGCAGTTGTGCCCAGGAGGGAAGAAAGGGAGGGCTGAGAACACCCAGCAGGGCACACTGAACCAGAGCTGCATAGACCATGGCACCACGACTGCAGCATACCTCAACACGAAGACAAAAGAGAACAGAAGGGTTCAGCCCTCATTCTTCAGGCCAGGTCGGCACTTTGACTTCAGAACACTGCCTATCAGACCATCTTGTGGACGGTACAATTACCCCTCCCATCAAGGGTGGCTGCCCTGGACCAGCCAAGGATGAGCCACACATGACTGGTTTGTGTATACATGGATAATTGCACTGGCCACTGGGATGGGGCTCTACAGTGGCTTTCGGATTTCCTTTTGGGGACTGCTGAATGTCCCTTTCTGGGTCCTTGTGGAGGTTCTTAAAAATATAAGATTATGAACTGTGAACTTAAAAATATAAGATTATGAATGCTTTGATCATATGTATATTTATGTACTACATGCGTGCTTGGTGCCTGAAGTTAGAGAGGGCGACAGAGCCCGTGGAGCCTATCTGATGGATGGATGTGAACCACCACATATGTGCTGGGAATTATACCTAGGTTATTTGTAAGAGCAGCGAGTGTTCCTAACCACTGAGCCATCTTTCTAGCCCTCACTGTATACTCTTAATGTTAAGGCTGAGGCCAGTGCTAGAGTTCAGCACGTACCACACTTAGTAAATGAGGTTCTAGGGTTCAATATGTAGGGGCAATGGGTAAGGTCTCTTGGCCTCAGAAGGTGAACCTGTTACAGGTCAGATAGCAGGCTCCTGTTTTCCCAGTACCACACTGGGTCCGCGGACTCAGAGATCCCAGACAGTCCAGCAGCAGCATCTCCAGCTGGGACACCCCAGGGTGGCCCCAGGGAGGCAATGGGGAAAAGCCAAGGGCCCCATTTAAGCTGGCTTCCTCCTTTCACCTCTGCCATGGCCCTTGTATGTCACATAATCAGTCACAGACCTTGTTAGGTAGGTGGGCCTACAGACACATGGGTTCAAGCCCCAGCTAGACACCACCTCTGGATTAAAAGTTCTGATCACAGCTGTTGTCAAAGCATCACCAAGTCATCCACCCTGCCTGGCACTGCTAGGAGACAGTCTCAGCCCCCAGAGACCTCCAGAACCACAAACTCTAGACCCTATGGGGCCCTTGGTACTCCTGGAAATTAGGATGGCTAGATTTCCCAACCCCAGGGTCACTACTCTGTCATTCTTAGCTGCCCCTACCTCAGCACTCTCTCCTGGAGTCTCGTAGAGTTGGTCCCACCTTTTCATCCCTTGCTCTAGACACCTTTACAAACCCAAAGTCCCTGACAAGGGTTATAGTGAGGCCACTGTGGAGCAAACATGACATTGTTAGCTAGCAGACACACACTCTGAGGCTCTGCAGAGCACTATGCATGTTTAGCGTTACTACAACCGTGCAGCAGAAACCGGAAGCCCGACTCAAGCCGGGCCGGGCTCCACTCGCTTTCTCCAAGCAGACCCGGGCTTGGCTGCTAACTGGGCGGCACGGGAGCAGTGTAACATAGCTTTCTTCAGGTTCCATGGACTGCAGAGATGGATGGAAGTCACACAACCAGCAGCTCCCTGAGTGGCTCCCCCCTAGAGCATCTCTGAGCAGGGAAGGAGACTGTGGTGAGGCAGTGGGTCAACTCTGAAAGGCAACTGGAAATGGGAGATGAACGCTATACCTGGGGTGAGGCCTTAGCACCACACTCTTATACTTGGAAGTGTGTGTTTCTTCTTCTGCGGGCAGTGTTGTGCATGAGCAGGCCCAGCTTGATACAGTGTCCTCTATAACTCTCAGCTGTGTTCTGAGGTAGGGTCTCTCACAGGACCCAAGGCACACTGGCCAGCTAGACTGGCTTTTATGTGGGTGCTGAGGATCTAAACTCAATGTGCCACGCCTGTGTGGCTGGCACCTTGCCCACAGAGCCACTTCTCCAGCCAAGAGAGTGCTGCCAACCTAAAGCATTCCTAGTGAAGGGGTCAGAGATGAATGACTTACCTGAATGTCTGATTCCCACAGGGATAACCCTATTGGATGACCAGGAAGGCTGTTTCAGTGGGGGCTTAGCCCCAGATCTCTTCTGTCACATCCTGAGGTGGCAGCAGGACTGGGTCCTGACCTGGATCTCCTATGACTGCACATCAGTGGTGTGCACTGGTACCACAGGCCTGGTAGTCAGGCTTTGCCAGGTGGGGCTACTGTCAGTGAGAGTGGGTGGCAGGCAGCCAGCTGATTTAATGAGCACAGATAACAAGGAATTACAGCAGTTCTCAACCAGTGGGTCACGACCCCTTTGGGAGAATCAAATGACCCTTCCAAGGAGATTGCCTTAGACCATCTGTATATCAGGTATTTACATTACAATTCATAACAGTATCAAAGCTACAGTTAAGAAGTAGCAACAAAAGCAATTCCATGGTTTGTGGTCACCACAACATGAGGAACTGTATGGACACTGGATTTTGAGGAAGAAGCTAGGCAGTGCCTGGGTTTCCCTAGGCCCACAGACACGAGCTTCCACATGGAATCTTTATTGGGCATATTTGCTTTGCAGTGAAGTGCCTCCATACAGCGGCCAGTCCTGAGCACATCCAAATCCCATGCTTGGAAATATTTCCGTGATTAATGTTAAACATTCCTAAGTGGTCCCCAGTCCCTGCACCCCAACCTGAGGAAGACATACAGCCAGAAGACCCCCTGCAGGCGAAACCTCTGGGCTCAGTCTGACAATTATTTGGGTCATCCAGAAAAGCTGCTCAGGGATGGAAGGGTTCCCTCATGCGGACAGGCTTTCCAGCCCCTTCAGCAGGACACAGCGCTTGGATGCTAAGACTGGTCCTCCAGCTCCCTCCCCATCTACTGCACCTCAACTCCAAATGAGCATCCTCAGAAGTGAGTCTGCCTCACTCTGCTCCGTATGAACACACCAGGAGCCTGCGTGCCTTCCCCACTGGCCAGGATGAAGTCTCCCTGTGGTCAAAATCATACCAGGTCCTGACATGCCAGTCATGACCACATCTGCTCCCAAGCTTGTTCTGTCCCTCTTTATAGTGTGGGGAAGCAGGCAGGTGGTCCCTGGCCAGGCAGAGGGTCACCTAAATGTATGATGCTTTTTAAGCACGAAACAGACACACCTCTACAGGACAAGGCCTTGGAGGAACTGGGAGACTCCTTGGCCTGTGGCCTGTGAGCACATTCTAGGTGGTACAGGTATGAGGGGGGAATCCTGTGAATGTTTTTCAGAATCTTGCTGGGGCAGCCTCAGGAAAGGAGGAACAAAAGGCAGACCTTTGAGAACACTAGCCTGCTTTAAATAGCTGAGAGGGTGAATAAAGTCCTCACGGAGCCCTAGACAGGAAAGGCGGCAGCAGTGGGCAGCACAGGCCCCTGAGGAACGCACTGTGAGTGCTGAGGCTGGGGCAGGTCAGCATGTGAGCTCAGGTGGGTGATGGGGTGTGGGAAACAAGGCTGGGGGTGGGCTAGAATCTTCCTTTGAGGATCAGCAGCTTGGCAGAGCGAGGCTGTCCTTCTGGGTGTGTGGAACTGGGCCAGCAACCCCATCAAACTAATACTTTCTCCAGGACCACGCTCTGGGATGCAGGGGGGGGGGTGTGCGGGGTTGGCCAGAGGCCACTGAAAATGAGCCCAGGGATTGCTGATGGGCTTCCCCTTCTGCAAAGACCTGCTTTAGACTCTGCTCCGAGAGACAGACAGGCATGGCGGTGCGCAGAGATCACCATGTGCTCAGAGCAGCAGCACAGAGTGAGTTTGCATAGTTTGCACTCTCTTGATAAAATGCTCCCTGGTCTAGAAAATACATTCTGCACGCAGCTGCAGGCAGCCGATGCTGCAGTGCACCAGCCCAGCCTGCGGCTGAGTATGAGGGAGAGGCTAGGGAGTCAGCGGGCAAAGCAGGAGGGAGCAGGGAGAAAAGGAGGGGGCACGAGGGAGGGAGAGGGGTGAGAGGAATATGCCGAGGACCAAGGGAAGCAGAAATCCTGAGAGCACTTCAGGAGTTGGACAGCCCTGAATGGCTGCGTGGGCGAGGGCTAGAGAGTAGGGACCCTTAGGTATTTTACTCTGAAGTGCTTTTTGAAGGAGAACTGAAGACTCGGGCCTGATGTGAGGCAGGATCCTTGACCTGGAGTAAGCTGCTCCTCTAGAGAGAATGAAGCCCAGGCAGGCTCAACATTAGACTATGCTCTGCTATTCGAACATGGGAGTCTGAGTCTTGTTAGAGCCAGAATTCAGAGTTGAACACTTGTTCCTGTTGTCCAATAAAAAAATTATCTAGCAAAATCCACACTTTATTAAATGTCACAGCCCACAGCTTCCAGTCCACAGCACTCTCAAAAAAAGTATGGATACCTCACGCAGGCAGAAGGGGGGAGACACAGAGCAGGGCTATTAATACCACAGTGGCAGTGCAATGCACACCCCATTTTTGCTCAGCCCCTCCAACACATGGGCTTTACCATTGAAACACGACTGTGTGGAGCCGGGTGGGCTAAGACTCAAGGCTGCAGAGGGCAGCTCACGAGCTGGGGCGGATGGACTCCAATCAGACTTCTCTACCCAAGGACACAGCGGAATGCTGGCTCACAGCTCTCAAGTGATGGAGATGAGATACGCTTACAGTGCAGGATGAAGGGCTGGAAGCTTTCCTTTTCACAGCCTGGGCACCAGGCCAGTCTTCCCAGCCCCAGGTTAGGCTTCTGATTCCCCCGCCATGCCTGGCTTCCCACTACAGCAGTTCCAGGGCAGAACTCGGGAGGCCACTGCTGTAGCACACCTCCTCGCCCATGCACTCATGCTCTGGAAGGAGCAGGCTGTCCCCCCACAGTCACTCAGCTGTGCACCCAGAGAGCTCTGTGGGCTGGGTGGTACAGTTTCTCCCCTCTGGCTCTCCTAAAACCCAACAAGTGAAACGAGGCCCCTTCCAAAAAAGACCCTGCCCTGAGAGGCAGGCTGTGGCTTAGATGTCACCACAGGAACACACTTCGGCAGTGCTGGAGGAACACTTATGCACAGAAAACAAAGCACCAGTACCCTGTCTCCTCAACAACCCCCTCCCCACACATACTTTAAACAAGTATAAACAAAACCAACGAACAAACAAAGGAACTAGGAGAAAAAGGTCCCTTAAACAGATCCTTCAGGCCTGTCTACCTTCCTCAAGATGGACACCTGTAGTAGGGACGGACCTGCTAGGGCAGCAGAAGCGGCAGCTTCTCACTGGTGGCTTAGGACATGGACTTGGGCTGGGGGTGTGGAGACAGACACACTGTCTTCAGGACAGAGATCTTCTGCACTGGGAGGTAGAGTAACTCACCCCAGGAAGCGCCTGTTCCTTGAAGGTGTGACTCACCTGCAAGTCCTGGGCACTAAGCGGCTCTGAGGTGTCAAGCTGGTCTCCTGTGACCTCGTCACATGCCTTCTGCAGGCAGCCGCTGGTGTTCCTGCCCAAGCTCTGAGCAGATCTGGCTGTCTCAGGTCTCTGAGCATGAGTGGCTCAAACACACTCACTCCCTTCACGCATGCTTGGACTACACAGTTGAGGCTCAGAGGTCCTGCCTGGCCCATTCGAGCTGTGGAAGGATGTTTACCTAAGCGTTCGTTTAGACACTACCCTTTCTGTCTTCAGCTGCTCCTTCAGGAAAGTTCTGTTTTCTCGGATTCGGATCAGAAGACACAGGTGGAAGGAGTGGAAGCCAGGCCGCTGCTCTGGGCAGGCAGGGGGTAGAGTCAGGAGAGCCAGCTGGAGCCCACTTCTGGAGCTCCAAGGCCTTTCTCCCTTCAGCCAGCTGTGTGCTGGGTCCTCCCGGCTGGCCTCTAGCACCACTGGTGTATTTTACTCAGTGAAATCATATCAGGGCGGGGACATTTAGAGTGGTGCTTGGGAACCAGTGGCCCTCCCTGGACAGGCGTCCTGCCACCTAGGGTGTCTATTTGGCTAAAAGAATTTCATCCATTTCTGCTGCTCTTGTTCCCAAAGCTGACAATGACTTTCTTTTATGCCCTTGGTAGATATCTGTCTAGATTCCCAAAGTAACTTCTTCTCCCCCCCACCCTGGTACTAGGAATTGAACCCAAAGCCTTATAAATGCTAGGCAGAGCAGCGAGTCACACCCTCCCCAGCCTCCAAAGCACTGTGACCAGCGCAGACCCACTCCCCCACCCCATAGCCTTTCTGAGTAGCAGTCACAGGGCTCCTTGGCACAGGCCCAGGCTCCCAATTAGCAAGGTAAATCAGCCGCCAGTCCTTCACTCCTCCTCTAAGCCCCCTCACTGGGGGCAGTCCTAGCTGCCTGTAGCCCACACCACAATCCAGATCCTAAGAGTACAAAAGTGTGTGTCCGTGGCACTCGCTCGGCATGAGCACTGAGCGCCGTCTGGAGTGTCACTGCTGGGAGATGCCATCCTTCTGTCAGGAACGCACTTGCTCACTGATAGGCTATGAATAAGCTAGTTTCATTGACAGCAGTCCTCAGCCCTGCTGTCACGCGGTGCCTTCCCAGTTGCCCTGGGGTTCCACAGCACCATTGCTCACTTTCTTCACCTTCTTCATATTCTCCATCACGCCTGACGTCGTCACTCTGGAAAAAGAAAAGCCAAAGTGTCAGGTGACTCAGACTATCATAGGGGACTTGAGGCTAAGGTGGGGACCTGGCCTTCCCTCGCCGGCCGGCCGTGTGCTACTGGCTGGGTCACTTGGCCTAATTCTTACCTTCCGGAGCCACCGTGCGGAAAAATATTCCCCACATACCCGATCAAGTTGTTCTCACTGCCAGCATTAATCTCACCGCAGTGGCCAGAGACTTGAGGCCACTCAGGTCAGCATCATGGTTACAGGCACTCAGGAAAGATGGCAAACTAGTGGGGCAGACACAGACACTCCCAAGGCATGGGACAGAACCACAGGCTTGGTGTTCAAAACTCTGCCTGCTATGGACAGTTAACACTACTTCCTCGAAGTCTGCTCTTCCTTCCCCAGCCATTTCAAGAAGCCCTTAGGTTCTCTCCAGGCTGCTGCTGCCTGCCTCAGCTCTTCCCACAGCGACCCCACCCACCCTCTCCTGCCCCTCCCCTAGCTGGCCAGCTTAATGCCATCTTCGAGCTCTGTGCCCACCTGCACTGCTGGGCTGGGCTGCTGCTCTCAACCTGCTAGTGACTGAGGGTGTGTTGGGAGGGTAAAGGGCACAGGGCAGAGCTCTTGTACATGCTGGAGTGTCTCCAGTGGTAGGGTCAGACCTAGTGACTGATGCTTTACAGA
This sequence comes from Mus pahari, assembly GCF_900095145.1. Classification (NCBI taxonomy): domain Eukaryota; kingdom Metazoa; phylum Chordata; class Mammalia; order Rodentia; family Muridae; genus Mus; species Mus pahari. The sequence goes on along the minus strand of NC_034592.1, from coordinate 18,494,952 downwards.
GCTAAAGACCTGAGGCCAGGCTCTGCTTGCCTCTGGGTTGAGGTATCTCTGGGGGACTTGAGAGGTGCCACCAAGAAGCACTCCACAGCCCCAGTGGCTGCACCACTTGCCTGTCTGAGAGCCAGAGTAAGCCCACTGCTCACTACAGGAGGGCACCACTGGCAGCAGGCAGCGGCCCATGGGGGTCTATTCCACCTTCGCATCTTCTCACTCTCCAGAACTTTCAACAGCTCTTGTCTACCTCTCTTCTTCCTTAGTGCTAGAGATGGGACCAGAACCTTGTATACATTAGATGAAGTCTCTGTCCTGGGCTCAGCCCCACCCTATGCCCCAGTATCCTTACTGAGCTAAGGTACTTTGCCTCCATCAGTTCCTGAACTCCTGTTTCCTTTCCCCTCAGAGCCCAGATGGCACTGGGGCTGCCCGCTGGTGCCAGGGCCCTAGATAAGTAACCTTGTGTGCCTGCTAAGCATGCAGCCCCTCTGCCACTGGAGCATTCCTGTCACTTCGTGGCTCCATGAAGCCCCAGAGAACACCCATAATAACCTGGCTCCTTGTCACAGGTGGTAAACTGAGAGCACCAAGGGGTTACCTCTTCTCCAACATTTGCCCTGGCCTATGCCTCGCCACACTGCAGGATGTGCTCTCTTTGGTTACAAGGCCAGAGTCTGTGCACCTTCCTGTTCCTTCTCACCCATACCTACGTCATAAAGTTCACCATTCTCAGACCGATACCAAAGTAAAACTTAAACACTGCCATGAAGGTCAGACATGGTGGCTCACTCAGGAGAGAGACAAGTGTATCTCTGAGAGTGTAAGGCCAGCCTGATCTATATAGAGTTCCAGGCCATCCATGGATACATAGTGAGACCCTGTCTCAAAAAAATAAACCACCGCCATCAAACATACACACCCTCTCTCCAAAGCCAGCGGGAGATGGGGAGCACGGCTTCCTCCCACAGGAGCACATCACAGTTCAGCTCAGAGGAGGGCGCTAGGACCCAGGCACGCAGCCCACAGCTGGCACTGCAGGGAAGGGTAGGCTGACCGGCATCTGTAGCCCTTTCTGCCTCCACCTGCAATGACTGTTCCCTCTGGCAAAGGCACAGTTGGAGGCCCTCCTGCCTTCCCACTGCGTGGAAAGGGTATTGCTGCACAGGAATGAGACTTGCTCAGGGCCCATCCCAGGGTCTACCTTGCACGCACTGCCCTAGTGGGATGGCCAGCACCAAGAGCTGCTCTGTGAAGCCAGATGTGCCTGGCAGGCAGCCCAGGCTAACCTCAGTCTTTGAGTTGTGGAGAGGAGAAAGGCAAAAGTGCAGGGCAGTGGGGTCTCGGCCTGAGGTGGCCAATACACACACACACACACACACACACACACACACACACCCTCAGCTCACTAGAGTCAGAGCTGGCAGACAGGTTATGATCCATCTGGAAAACAACTGCCTTCCCTGAACCTCCCCCTAGCCCTGTCACTCAGATGCAGGTTGGAGGTGCAGTCTACTGTCAACCTATGACGACCCAGAAGATGCCATTTTCAAATACCAGGAGCAATGCTCACAGCCGGATAGCCCATTTTAGACTGGCCCAGAACACTTCCAGACTCTTGCCACTGGGTGACTGGGAGCTGCTCCAAGGATATATAATAGGATGGTAAGTTCCGATTTTCCCTGACAAGACTGAGCCATGGCTGGCAGACACTGCACTTCACACTAAGCAAAGCACACAGGGCTCCAGTGTCCACACCCTTCTACTAAAATAGAGGGAGACCTCCAAGATGCAGGGTGCTGAGAGCAGGGCCCCTGCATACCACACCATTCAGCAGAGGGAGGGAGGGAGGGAGGGAGGGAGGGAGGGAGGGATGGGGGAGAGGGGCAGCTTACACTGACTCCATCTCCAGGTCATCTTCTTCCTGAGAGAGCTGCAGGTAGGGGTTATCTGAAGCTGGGCGAAACTTATACCCCGTCAGGACAAAGAACACCAGCGTGGCTGTCTCATCCAGCAGCTGCAAATTTAAAATCCGCCCACAGATAAAAGGATTAGCAACACCACTCTTCAGAAAGCAATTGGACTAAACAAGCTCATGCCTCTCTTTGTCTCCACATGGTTTTCCAGCAATGCCACAGCCACAGCCGCAGCCAACTGCTTCTGAGCACTTCCTCAGGTCTGTGGGGGGGTCTATGCCAAGAGCACAGGAGGGCCAGAGTAGACACTGGGTGTCTCCATGGAAACCCACTGTTTTTGTTTTGTTTTTGTTTTTTTTTTAAATGATGAGAGTGTCTTGCTGTGAAACCTAGGCTGGCCTTGAATTGACCACCTTCTGTGTCAGCTTCTCAAATGCTGGATTAGTGTGTGCAATCACACTGGTTCATTTTATACCTTCTCTATCCTATCGTTCTTCCTTTTTTGTTACTGTGTGTGTCCGTGTGTGTATGTCCGTGTGTGTGTGTCTGTGTGTGTGTAGTGCACTGCAGAGTTGAATGTGGAGGTCAGAGGACAATAACTTAAGGGAGAGCAATTTCTCCTCCAATCATGTGGGTCCTGAGGATCCAGCTCAGGTCACCCGTGTTGGCAGCAGTTGCCTTTATCAGCTGAGCATTTTTCCAGAATCAAAAACAAGAGGCACAGGGTAGGGGCTCTAGTAAATTAATCCTGCCTATAAAAAAGAAAAAAGAAAAAAGACTTTTACTTTCTTTTGTATTTGTGTTAGTATATTCCTCTGTTTGACCACTTAGATGCCAGTGGCTGCATAGGCCAGAAGAGGGTGCTGGTTCCCTGAGAGCTGGACTCAAAATGCCATGTGAGTCACCCACCCCACACTGCTGCTAGAAACTAAACTCTAGTTCTCTGGAAGAATAGCAAGTGCTCTTGACCTTTGAGTCATCTCTCTAGCCCCAAGAACAAAGGTCCGAATGTATATGCAGCCTTGGTGACCAGTTCTAGTATCTTACAAAGATAGTTTAAGTTTATAGTCATAATGATCAATTTATAATACACACACACACACACACACACACACACACACACACACACACACATATATAAATCCTAGGCACAAAACCCCAAAAATAAAAACAAAAACAAATCCTTGAAGCCAGGAGGACTGGATTAAAAACCACTCAAACCCTGTGGCTGAAGGCAAAGGCGGAAAAATTCTAATTACACAGGACAATCTCACTCTCTCTGCTTGAGGCTTTTCTCTTCAAAGACTTAGAACTGATCAATAATGCAGTTACACCCAGATTTATCATTTGGCCCAGCAGCTCTTCTGGGCACCCAGATCATCGCATCTGAAGAGCAGAAGAGACGGAAGGTTGTAGCACTCATTCCCAGGCAGGTCAGACACAGTCTTAAGCTACACTCCAAGACGTGGTCCTCAGACATAAATTCTCCAAACTGTCCCCCGAGAGCAGCAGACCTGGTAGAGCCACTTCCACTGGAATGGAACAGCAAACTTGAGAAGGAAGGCAATGATCCTGGTGAAGTAGATGTAGCACACGATCTACAGGAAAGAGGAAAGCACAAACTAGAGCGCCATGTTCTGCCACTGATTAACTGCAAAGCAGGAAACAGTCACCCAACGGAACAGATGTGGCCCGCAGCCCGGGTTAGGCAAGTCTCCTTACTCTCGGTGGCTAAGACACTGACCACAGCCTCCTGGGAGGCTAGTTCCTTGGTGGCTAAGACACTGACCACACCCTCCTGGGGGGCTAGTTCCTTTGGTATGGCTGTTCTATTTCTTGCCACCCACATTCAGGTCCTCCTTCCGTCTCCAAGGGCATTCTTGTCACCCCAGGCTTGGGGGCAGTTCCTAGCAGCTACAGCAAAACGGTCACATGGGGAACACGCAGATACAGTGAGCAGCTGAATCTCAGGGTCCAGGATATACTGAACCATACACTCTAACCGGATAACACCTTCCTCTGGCCACCCTGTGACAAGGTCTCAGTAAGCTGGCCAGGAGACCACAGAGAACACTAGACCAGGCTGGGGTCCCCTCTGCATTGTCATAGGCATCAGGAAATGCTCTGTGACACCTATTGTGATGATGCTACAAAGCCCACGTCAACAGGACAGACAACCCGAGAAAGAGAGCGAGCAGGCACAGGAACACCAGCTAGACGGAGGTCTGCCCTGCTTTCCTGCTGCTGCTGCCTCCAACATTTGAACGTTTGTTTGCTTCGGCAGAGCTGTCAAGCTTCTTTGTGGGAGTCAAGGGAACACTGGGAGATTATACTCTGTGCTCATGCCACAAAACTTTGTGTCCATCACTGACTTGCTGGATGCAATGGTGCAGGCCTTTAATCCCAGTACTTCGGAGGCAGGGGCAATGGATCGACGTTAGCCAGGGATACACAATGAGACCCATTCTTAAACAAAAAAACCAAAACAAAAAAACCTCAATTTTCTGTTTCTAGTTTCCTGCCTGGCAACTGGAGAGAGTGGCTTTCTGTGGGGGCCTATAGAAGAGCACAAGGGTGCACCCAAATTTCTAAGTGGGCAGAAAAGGCAAGCTGGGGAATGGCTGGGTCTGGCCTAGGCCTAGAGGTGCCCTTGGGGATCAAACACTACCCTGGCCTCCTCACAAGGGTCTGAGCTGATCCCATGGCGACTGCTTGTGAGTGCAGCTGCTACTGCGCAAGTAGTTAAAGCCACTTCTAACAGGCTCAAAGCAACCCAGATTTTTCATTCCCACTTTCAGAGAAGTGATGTGAGGTTGTGAGGCAGCTGACAGGTCCAGGCACAGCGGCTGCCGCTGTCGCCAGGTCTGCTCACTGATCTTATTTACAGTTTTAGGGGCTTTGTTTGTTTGGTTTGATTTTTACTCACCAAGACGTAGTAATGTCTGAAAAGCCTCAGCTTCGCTAAGTTAATGGCAGCTGCAAGGAACAGAATAAAAAGCGTGTTAACATCTTCACCCACTCACCATCCCTTTGTCCTGCCCCCTAACTCCCAGCCATCCTTTTGGAGACATCGTGCCTAAACGTCCTCAGTTTTTAACATCTTATCCCATCTCTATGGCCACCCTCTCTCATGCCACGAGCAGAAGAAATGGAGCAGGCTGAGTACCTGACCAGTGGCATGCTATAATCTGTCTCAGCTATTTGGGGTGACCCCTCCCTTGGAGATGGGCATCTATGAGCAGAAACTGGGGCTATGGTTGGGGTTTCAGTATAGGCAAGGGCCAGGGCTAACCTCTCCAGCTCTACACTGCAGCTGAGAGGGACAGCTGTCCCCTAACCAGAATCAGCAGCAGGCTGGCATAAAGGACCACCCAAGGACCTCCCACAGGGGCAAACTCAGTCAGCTCTCAGTGCATTCAGTTTCCCTTATGTGCTTCATAGTAAGTCCTTTGAAACCATACTCCCTCATTAAGCCCTTCCTTCAAGAACACTCAAGGTCAGCTAAACCAGGCCATGCAGCTTCCTGACACTGCCTATGGCTATGAAATATTGATGACCGTCGAGGGTAGCCTGGCTCCCTCCCCGATTAGCAACGCTTTCATTCATCATAGCCTCCCTGCAGGAGGCAAATTAATTTTGCTTAATAGCATTCAATTACTGATTCAGTTTAAGAATGGGACTGTGGGTGGCAGACATTCAAATTTCCTCTTCCTCTCCCCTCTGGCTCATGATTAGTGATGGTGGTGGTGGGGGTGGGGTGGGGGGTGTGTGTGGGGGAATACTCTTAGGATGCCCACAGAAATCACACAGGTCCTAAGTTAGCAAGGTGATTATCAACTAGAGTTCTGCCAGAGGCCTTCTGAGAGTTTTCAAGTTCAGAGATACATTGTCTTTGTGTGTGTCCTTGTGTGTGTGTGTGTCCATGTGCGTGTGTGTACATGCACATACACATGTTCATACAAGCAACAGGAACAATTACATACACCCAGCAGGCACAGGGCAACAACTGGCAGATCGCCCAACACTCTCATCTCTCTACATGTCTGAGAATTGTGTTGTCTGTTGCTGCTGCTGTTGGTTTAGCACTAAACTCTTTGGATGAACCCTTTGTTCATCCATCAATACTCAGTGAGCGAGTTCTGACTTGCACCAGGTATCGGGGACAAGCAGTGCTCTGAACACATGCAGCCTCCTCCCTGCTGTCAGGGACACCCCACTTAGGCACTGGGAGGGGTGCTCCTGAGGACAGATGCTACAGTTGAGACATACTAGGTGAATCAGAGTGTCCTAGGCCTTGGCTTCCATCCACATGCACAGCCCTCCATCTCCTGCCTCCACAACAGAGCCTGCTCTCACCACACTGCAGCAGAGTAGGCCAAAGATGGAGGGTACTACAGCCTGCCATCCAGGGCAACCACTAATACTCTCCCTTCCTGTGGGACAGCCTCATGGATGGACAAGAGAGGGTTCAGCATGCTGGACCTTGAGGACGCTGGTGACAGGGATAGACAGAGAGTAAAACAAGGTGAAGACACAGACTGTGAACTTGTCCTTACTGAGTCTAAGGGCCCTGGGGAGCTTTAGGCTGTTACCAAGTTCAGGGCAGCAAGCAGCAAGTTCACCCGGACACTGGCTGGCTGGAAAGGGCAGGAACTAAGGAGTCCTACAAGGAACCATGACGGAAATGAGGAGTCAGACAGCATGGGGAGGAGGTCTTAGTGGGCTAATCCTGGGGAGTAAGAGCAGGAAGTGACACATGGGCACCCCCCAGCACCACAGGCCACATCATACCTGTAGGCACAGACACTCTGATTTCTGAAGGGAGGCAGGCTGCAAGCAGCTCTGTAATTGAGCCAGTGTGCCTCACACCCTCACACCACGAGGGTCCACTACAGAACAGTAGCATGCTACCCAGCACTCCTAGGGATGACAAACAGGTCCTGGAGAATGTGACGAGCTCTCAGCCATTTCCTAAATCATGATAACATCCTTGCTAATTCCATGACATTACTTAGCACTGAGGCTGGCCTCTCAGGCCCCCTGCTGGGTTTTCCTGCTCTGGGGGTTGGGAGAGGGGCGTGATATGGACCCCAGAGCTACAGTCCTGCTAACTGGTTCTTTCTGACCACCCATGACACACCCTGCCCTACAAGCATGCACTGGAGTTGAAAGAGGAAAGGAGACCGCTCAACAGAGCGGCCCGGCGCGGCTGTACGGCCAGGGCTCAAACCTCAATTCTGCTGCCTGGTACACATGTGACAGTAAGCAAATCTTCTACCCTCTTGGTCTGGACTTCAATTTGTTCATCTGTTAAGGCAGAACAATACTATCTAGCCTTAGGGTTACTGGGATAGCCAGCAGGGTGAGGCAGGCAGCAAATGGCTCACACTCAGCCCCTGGACGCTCTTACAATATTTATCAGAATCCTGTCAGGATTATATGGGGCTAGCCTGCATCGAAGGTGGCTCTGTGACTGGTAGAAAGCCAGACTCTAGTAATAATGGAACCAACATGAAGCTGGGACTACCAGCGCCCAGGCTCTCCTGGAAACAGTGCTGTCTGCCACATGGAACTGACGAGCAGAGGAGCAGCCACAAAGCAGCCGGCACAGGTGACAGCCCAGGCTTCCAAAGACTTCCCAGCAGTCTAGGCAGCTGACAGCCTGCTGCTCCTTGAACCTCAGGGAGCTGGGCTCTCATGGGAGTACTAGCTTGCAGAGGGAGGGGGCTAGGCTGGCTATTTCTGACTATGCCATGCTGGAGCAGCAAATATGGTCAAAGAATGAGCAGGCAAGAAGGGAAACACTATGACTGGGAGCCAGGAACCCTCAGTCACACCACTGTAACTCCACGTGCCTGCCCCTGGCCCATGAATCCTTCTCTGGCCATGTTCCTCATCTGGAGGATCCTGTTCAGTGAATACCAGAGTGGGTCAGAGCTTCATTAGTTCAAGTATTTTGCTTGTTTTTAAGACAGGGTTTCTCTGTGTAGCCCTGGCTGTCCTGGAACTTGTTCTGTAGACCAGGCTGGCCTCTGAACTTCTGCCCGCCTCTGCCTGTGTTGGGATTAATGGTGTGCGCTACTACCACCTGGCATAAATTAAAGGATTCTTCTGGAATCTAGCCCCGGTCCAGCAATAAGCAACATGGCTATGGGTCCAGAGCTGCTGGAACTCCCCGGGGAGGGCACAGTCACTCATCTTCCCCCTCAAGGAGCTGGGCCACTGCGGAGCCTGCAGTTTGGCAGGGCTCCCTTCTTCCTGCCAATGCCAGGAGAGGTGCTGCCGCCCTTCCCCAGACTGCCACCTCCTGCCAGGCATGGTGACAGCTACTTGGGGAGGGGAGCAGGAGCCACTTCTCACCAGTGGCTGGCTGCCCATGGCCACAGTACGCCACACCAGGCAACCCTGAAACTTGGCTGGGGTCTGGCAAGAAGGCTCAGGAGGTAAAAGGTGGCCCGAGTTCAACCCCCAGAACCCATGGAATAAGAGGAAAATCAACTCCTTAATAGTGCCCCCGTGGCTTTCAACAAGAGCTCTGTGGCTCACACGTTCCCCGACTCTGTTGCATATTCATGAACATATGTGCACACACACAAATAATAAAATAAAAATTAAGGGCCAGTAAGATGGCTCAGTAGGTAAAGGCGATTGCTACCAAATCAGACAATCTGACCCCATCTCCAGGGCCCACACAGGAAAAGAGAGGACAGATCCAAGGAAGGCATCTGCTGACCTTCACGACTACCCAAGCACATGCCACATATGTGCTTATGTATGTATACACACACGCACACACACACAAAAAAATTTTTTTAAAGATAAATAACATGAAAGGAAGGGGAAGTTAAGGATTCCAGAGGGAATGGGTGGGTGATAAAAGGGGTGGGAAAATGTAATCAAATATACTATAAACATATATGAAAAAAGTATTTCCGAAAGGGGGGTGGGAAGGTGGCTCTGCTGTTAAGAGTGTATGCTGCTCTTGCAGAGGACATAAGCTTGGTTGCCAGTACCTACATCAGTTGGCTCACAACTGCCAATTCCAGGAGACCCGAGCCCATCTTCTGGTCCTCAGGCTCTGCATGCATGTCATAGAATACCTCAACCCCCACTATATAGAAATAATTTTGTTCAAATCTTAAAACAAACCCCCAAGAAGGCCAGAGTCAGATCAGACCTGCCCCCAGCTCACTTCCTTTGATAGTTTTGAAACTATCCAAAACCATTAAGAACCACCTTGATTGTCACTGTCTATGGAATGATACAGGCACTGCCATTCTTCTACTTCCTCTCACAGGCTCCTCTGAGTAGAACACCACACTGTCAGTGATGTGTCTGGGACGAGCCATCTGGAAATAGAGGAGCCAGGCCTCCACTGGAGCCCAAGGCCACTTCCCTCAGCACCACGCTCTCCACCTACACTCCATGTAAGAGAAAGGCAAGCCCCAGCTTCTGACCTTTTTTTTTTTTTTT
>NC_034592.1:18458655-18485427 GCF_900095145.1 Mus pahari | reverse complement strand
CTTTGGAAGAACAGTCAGGTGCTCTTACCCACTGAGCCATCTCACCAGCCCAGCTTCTGACCTTTTGACCACTGCCATCATAGTTCCTTTTGGGGACTGCCAGCGCCATTCTCAGCATGGGCTACTAACTTATAGGACCCAGGTTAGCTTCTTAAAGTCTTTGCCTCTATATAAAGGCCTCAGGCTTACATTCCACTGTCCTACCACCCACGTCCTGCTCCTCACTGCAGTGCCCAGGCTGAGGGAGGGGTTTTTGCCAAGCAGTGTGATCCCGCTTGCCCATCCTCCCATCTGCATGAGTGGCAGCTCAAAGTCACCCCTGGGGCAGAGGGTCTCCCTGTGCAGGCAAACCCCTATCACCTGTCCCTGGGAGCAGCGAGACAGGCCACAGGCCAGAGACCTGAGACAACACTGGCTTTAAAGTGTTAATGGGGCTCTATAAAAGAAATCCCACCAACAAACCTCAGACAGTTTGGGGCATCAGCAGTGGGGAAGAGCTGTACCTGCCAGTGGCTCAGTTACTCAGAGCACAGGGCACTTCCCTCTCAAGTGTCTGGAGGCGTGTGAAAACTGACCCCAATCCACTCCTACACGCATTTAAAGCAACAGCCCAAGAGATGTCAAAGGCAAATGAGCTAAACCACTAGGGTATGCATCTTGTTCTGCGCCAGACCATATCATCAGTGACAGAAATCAAAGTGGGCCAGCAGGACAGGTGGCTCAGGCCTACAGAGGCCCCAGTTTCTTAGGAGGCTGAGGGGAAATCTAGAGTTTAGAAGTTCAGGACGAGCAACCTGCCTCAATCAATCAATCAATCAATCAATCAAAGACCACCAGGCAGGGGAAGCCTGTGTTCCTTTGCTCTGCCTCCTTCCCTCTGACTCCAGAGCCCATCATCAGTGAGGGGCCCAAAGGGCTGGTCCAGACTGGCTCTGTCAGCGTCTGTTCTCTCCAGCACACAGTGTACAGCCGAAGTCCATGAGCTAATCAGATGGACACTACAGTAGAGACTGCAGCCAAGCTTGAGCACATGTCAGTCAACCCCAGGTCTCCAACACAGATGCAACCAGCAGTGAGCTAGGACGAAGGTCACATTTCTGCTTGCTTGATAACATAGGCTGCTAACTCAGGCAAGACTCTCCAGGTAAGAGACCCTGACCTCCCTGGACTACTGCAGCAGTCCATTGGGAAGTGTGGCCTGCAATCCTGACACATGCCAGCAGCCCTGGAAAGAGCAGGCTATTGGGGGGAGGGAGGGCAGCTACCATAAAGTGTGTACACTGAGTTGCTGATACCTAGTGAAGCAGTGCATCTCAGCCTGTGCTGTAGGAAGTCCCTGGGCTCTCGAGTGTCTTCCGTGACCTTGGAATGGCGTTACTTATTAAGTAAGAGATGAGTTATCTCAGTGTTGGAAGATACAGGTTGGCAGCAATTCAGGGATTTTGAGTGTGTGTCTGAGGTGGGAAAAAAACTGGTTTTGGTGAATAACATATATTAAATATGCTTGTTTTAAACTGGTGTTGACATATTCAATCACTCCCTCTGAGCTGTACTTGAGAACATGTAGAAGTCCCAGCTGCCCCGTGGGAGGGAGGCACCGGCAGACACTGGGCAGACAATTGCTACCTGTGAGGTGGTCCTGAGAGGAGAGCAGAACCTCTGAGGCTTTTCTGAGCACCGTGTGCTGCAGGAGAGACAGGCACAATCCGGCACACCCACGACAGCACTGGGAAAGAAGGTATGCAGGAGGCTGTGAGCACCAAGGGAGCAGCTCCAGACCTGATGTCCTTAGTGACACAGGGACAAAAGGACGGTGACAAGGCTCTGTGATTAGATCAGGGACTCGTTTCTTTGCCTCTTCTTAAAACCTCTGCTGTAGCTGTGAGGGTTCCAACAGTGCATAGAAAGGTAGGGCAGAGACTCAGTCAGGCTATCCCCACAAGGGAGGGGACTCGTGAACAAGTACAGTGGGGAGGTCCCTCTTCTCTGAGGGCTTCCAGCTGGAGTCTCTAGGCTTCTTTTGGCAACAGCTGTCACTCACTGACTGTCACTTATGGCTCCTACTTGGAAAGTGAAAACTGAGGCTGGACAAGCCTGTCACGGAGAGACACTAAAGTGAAGGAGCTGGGGAAGATTGTGCTTACAAACCCCTAAAGCCTGTTGTTCCTGTTCAAGAATGTCTGGTTAAGAAGAACAGAGTGTCATCCCACCCTCAACCTCCAAGACCTTAACTAGTGGTTTTTTTTTTTTTTTTAAGATTTATTTATCATATCTAAGTACACTGTAGCTGTCTTCAGACACCCCAGAAGAGGCCATCAGATCTCATTACGGATGATTGTGAGCCTCCATGTGGTGGCTGGAATTTGAACTCAGGACCTTTGGAAGAACAGTCAGTGCTCTTAAGCGCTGAGCCATCTCTCTAGCCTCCTTAACTAGTTTAGAAAAAGTAGAATCCTCAAACACAACAGTAACTGGTGAAAGAAAAGTACTGAGTGCAGCTCTGGCCACCAAGTGACCACTTAAAAGCAGCCATGGCTTATGCTCAAGTACAAGGACATGCCAGCAATCGTTACCAGGATGTGACACATGTGGCCTGAGACATGACATCTCAGGTGTCTAGAGTAGCTGGGATGGCATACTAGGCAGGGCAGGACAGCAGATGTTATACTCTGTAAATTCAAAAAACCTCTGTGGCTCCTCAGCTCTGCAGGGCACAGCAAGTCATCAACAGCCACGGTTACTGTCAAGCACAATTCTATTTAAAAAACATGGGGATATAGCCGGGTTGTTACAGTTGTCTAGTGTACACAAAGCCCTGGGTTTGGTCCTTAGCACCAACAAAAATGGGCATATAATCCCAGCACATGGGATAGAGGCAGAAGGGTCAGAAGTTCAAGGTCAGCCTTGACTATACAGTTGAGTCAATGATAGCCTGGGCACTAGGAGACTACTCCTGTAGAGGATGTAGTTCCCAGCACGAACATTAGGCAGCTACACCACCTTAACTTTAGCTCCAGGGGCATCTGCACTATGCGCATCCACCACACATGTGTGTGCTCCAACAGCGCCTGTCACTGAACTCCCTCTGCTGTAAGCTCCAGAATGGCAACCACTGTGCTCTCAGCTCTCTGCTACAGATGTGCAGAATAGACAGGCTGCCATGGGGCTGGCAAGAAGACTCAGCACATAAGAGCACAGCTGCTCTTCCAAAGGTCCTGAGTTCAAGTCCCAGCAACCACATGGTGGCTCACAACCACCCGTAATGAGATCTAATGCCCTCTTCTGGTGCCTCTGAAGTCAGCTACAGTGTACTTATGTATAACAATAAATCTTTTTTATGCAATCTGGAACCCCCGCCCAGGGATGGTGGATCTTCCCACCTCAACTAACCTTACTTATGTGGATAATCCCTCAGGGATATGCCCTGAGACTTGTTTCCCCAGTGATTCTAAGTCTCACAAAGTTGACAGGATTGATACCTGGAAAGAGTCAGTAGGGAATTGTCTACATCAGGTTGGCCTGTGGACGATTATCTCTTGACTGATAGTTGATGTAGGAAGTCCCAACCACAATAGGAGGAACCATTCTATTCCCTAGGCAGGAGGTACAGAACAGTGTAAGTAAGGAGGAAGGTAGCTGAGAGCGAGCAAGCAAGAATCTATGTGAGGCCAGAGAAATGGCTCAGCGGTTAAGAGCACCAACTGCTCTTCTGAAGGTCCTGAGTTCAAATCCCAGCAACCACATGGTGGCTCACAACCATTCATTTCAAGATCTGACTCCCTCTTCTGGAGTGTCTGAAGACTGCTACAGTGTACTTACATATAATAAATAAATCTCTGGGCTGGAGAGAGAGCAACCATACGTAATGAGTTCTGAAGCCCTCTTCTGGCGTGTCTGAAGACAGCTATAGTGTATTTACATATAAAAAATAAACCTTTAAAAAAAAAAAAAAGAATCTATGTATTGATTCTTTCTGCTGTCCAGTGTGAACGTGTTTTAAGTTCCTGACTTGACTCTTCCCAATAATGGACTATAACCTGAAACTGTAAACCTCCATTTCCTTTCTACCATTTAGGCTTTTCTCCAGGGCATTTTTTCACAGCAACAGGAGGAAACTAGAACATATGGCAAACAGGCTGTGGATGTAAACTCGCTGAGTGGGCGAGTGCCGAGCACTGAGAGCTGCTGTCCAATCTCTGACACACCAAAAAACCTAGTGATGAAGGTGCTGGTGATGAGACAAGAGTCAGCATCTAACACGGAGTCCTGGTACGGACTGTTCACTGTCCCTGACACCATGGCAGACAGACCCAGGGCCACTAAGAGGCTCAGAAATGCCACTTTTGAGCAGATAGAATACAGTAGACCTGAACAGCGTGTGTAATCACAATGACCAGCAGAAGTGGCACGTGGCTGTGGCCCCAGGCCTCCCCGTGCGGCTCATCTGTCTCTGAATGTGTGTGTATGTGCACCGAAGTTCACAGCAGCACTGTTCATCATACTCAAGCAACCCTTGACACATGGATGGTGACAAAACTCCACATACATAGCATGGAATATCATTCTGCATTAAAACGCTAGGAAATTGAGGCCTGGCTACAACGTGGGCCGACTTCAGGACATTTTGCTGTGTGGAACAAGCTGGACACAAAAAGTGCACATACCACTAACATGGGGTCCTGGAGCAGCCAAGGCAGAAGGTGTGTGTAGGGGGAGGTGGCATTCCATCAGCAGCCAGGGTGAGGAGAGTAAGGGGGGCACAGTTTCAGCTTGGGAACTCAGAGAACGGTTGACAACCGTGGGAACCAAGGGCAGACCACCTCGGAACCGCATGCTTAAGTACAGTTCACGTTTACTACAGCACAGCGGCAGAAAGAGCAGAGCAGAGACGCTAGGAGGTGCGGCTCAGTGAGAGTGGGATGTCACAGGCCACAGGCCACGCAAAGCTGACAGTGACGGTTCTGGGACTCAGTCCTGGGAGGGGCACGGTTTCCTCTGGGCCAGATACAACCATCGCTGTAACACAGAGCAGTGATGGCCTGTGTGACTCTTACGTGGAGGGCACAAGGCCTCTTCTCTCCCTGAGAGCCCAACTGCTCCTAAGTAGGGAGTGAGCGAAGGGCAGGCTTCTGCCTGCCTGCAAGCCACCCAGCACGCCCTTTGTGCAGCTCCAATAAGCTGGCTGGCTCCTCACACTGGGCTCAACTGCTCCTTTGGTTTTCCTAGGACCTCCATTTCAGGTAAACAGATGCTTCTTGAAGTTTCCTGAGGAAAGAGCAAGCCCAGGAGTCTCACACTGTATTGCGTTAGTGTGCTCCTATTCAAACGACAGCACAGAAGGACAGAAGCTTCCTGTCAAGGGGGCTTAGTGGACACGAGCCCCACAAGTCACACAGAAAGCTTCCCACAGCCAGACATGGACTCACACCTGCAGTTGGGCCCAGCACTTGTGGGGCTGAGGTAGAGGACCATCATGAGTTCTGGACCAGCATGGGCTACAGAGTGAGATCTGGTCTGGGCCAGGGCAAAATGCAGACTCAAAAACGACAAACACCCAAGGCTCAGTAGGTAAAGCACCCGCTGAACAAGCAGGAGGCCAGACATGAGAGCCGATGCAGCCACTCGCCTGCCCAGCCAGTGGCAGGTGAAGACCCCCGGTCTGGGGTACACAGAACTGATAACTGAGGGGACTTAATGGCCTCCACCTGCATGTCATGGTGTTCACATACGTGCAGAAAGATTGGAATGAAAAGCAAACAAACAACTTAATATCGACACACAAGGTCTGTATCTTTCTAAACCCTCAAACAGATCTACTACCCAGACATGGGCTGAGAAGCCACACCTGCAGGGACTCAAGAGCGAACAGAATCACGGCACTGCAGTCACCGTTATGGTGCATCCTGCAGGCTTCTTGTGAACACACCCAAGTAAAGCAGCACCTTCCCAGGAGGTAACCAAGGCCAGTGACACCAGGAATAAACACAAGTGTCCTGTAGAGAGGAACGCCTTGCTGCTGTGAATTTTCACGGGTCCAGATTCTGCCTTTTGAGGCTCTGCACCTGCCTGCCTGCCTGTGACATCACCTGCCAGGTGAACACAGTGTGATGTCATGTATCAGGTGAAGCACACTGTTTCAGTGAACAGCACTGCTCTTAGATACTGAAGCATTTCTTAAACAGATCCACATTGGTGTGTCCCCTCTGCGTGCCCTTAAGGGTTTTAAGAAGCTCTTGCTCACGTTGCCACTGTGAGCTTTCCTATGCTTTACTCTGTACACAAAAGTACAACTTGTGTCCTGGCAATAAGCATTGTCCTTTCTTGAGACACAAGGCTTATGATCCATATACTGCAGGACCAAATGGACTTTCTACTTGCCACCGTGGAGCTGAGACTTGATGACACAAACACTTGCTATGTTGAAACAGACACTCAGAGAACACAAACCTAGCTCACCCCACAAGCAGGCACCAGGGAACAACTTGGTGGCCTAGCTGGAGATGACTCTGAGGGTAAGAGCACTCACTGCTCTTCTAGAGGGGCTGGGTTGGATTCTCAGCACCCACGTGGCAGCTCAGTCTATAAACCCGAGCCCCAGGGTTCCAATGCCCTTTTCTGGCCTCAGTGTACAAGGCATGTATCTGGTATATATACATATGCACAGTCAAAAGACTCGTGCACAGACACCACTGTAACACTTCTGCCCCGTGAGGAGGCACGCTGAACAAAGACCGACTTGTGGTGGTTTGGTAAGAATGGCCCCCGAGGCTCCTCGACTCGGCCTCGTTGGAGGAAGTGTGTCACTGACAGGAGGATCTTGAAGTTTTCCAAGCCCATGCCAGGTCTAGACTCTCTTTTCTCTCTCTCTCTGTAGAACAGGATGTAGCTCTCCAGCACCATGCTGCCATGCCTGCCACCATGTCCCTTGCCATGATGAAAGTGCAAGCAAGCCCCCAATTAAACGCTGTCCTTTGTAAGAGTCATTGTGGCATGGTGTAGTGTTTCTTCACACCACAGGGCAATAACTAAGACTGTACTAATAATGGGCTATGAAGCCACTGTGACACAAAGAGCCCCAAGACAGTGTTGGAACCGTGTTCTGTGGAGAGGTGGCTCAAAATGAGGCCATGCCTCCACCAGCCTGCAGCTCTCCCATCACCACATCTTTCTGAAGAGGATGTAAAATGGAAGGCTCTTTAGAATACTTCCCTGCCTTTCCCTTAGGAACAGAAGGCAAAAAAAAAAAAGGATGACTAGACGCAGGGCCCGTCAATCAGCATATCCCCAAGCCAGTGCTGTAAGAAAGAGCGTTGGAGCAAGGAAGAATCCTGCAGGTTCCAGGGCCAAGCAGCCAGCAGATCTTGGCTGGAGGCTGGAGCACAGAGAGCCACCGCACACTGTCTTACGAGACTCCCCCAGGCGCCTCAAAGCTATGGACAGAGAGCGGCTTCGGCATGTGGTGGGAAGAGAAGAGCAGGCTCAGGCAGCTGCTCCTTCTCGCTTTCCTCTGTGCTTCTCCAAGTTCAGCCAAAGGGACTCCAGAGAACAGGGGTACACACGAGCCCTGCCAATGTTCTCCAAAGGCCACGCTCAATAGCAGTGACGCTTGCTCAGCCTCACTGCGCCTACACAAGCCCGAGTCATGAAGAGGGCCAGTGACAAGGCGACAGAAGAGGAAGGGGGAACATCAGGCTCCAGCTGACCCGGGGTCTCCACACCCTCAACAGACTGAGGCTGGCCATCTCTAAGACAGGCAAGACCCACAGAGAGTGGCCAAGGGGCCGGAGGACCCAACACATACTAGGAACCAGTAGCTAGCGCCTGCCCCATAGGCAAGGCCATACTGTGGTGACACTGACCCTGGCCTGCTAGCCCAGTATGATGGTCCCCGTGCTTCTCTGTGGGAACTTCCTCTATGGGAACATGGCTTCTTTGACTCTGGAAGTTGTGTTTTGAAGAACAAGTAAAGTCCACACTTATGGGTCAGCTCAAAAACACCATGTAGAGAAGACTCCCCCATTCTGTCACTAGCCTTTCTTCTGGACAAGGGGTTCTGTGAGGGTGTAACTCCTAGGTTGGGATGCAAGATCCCTTTTACAAATAGAGAAGTAACATACTGCCACCCAGTGGAAGATATAAGAACAGCCTCGTGTGACCTTGATCTATACACCAACAGTTCTCAAGCTGTAGGCCCTGACCCCATTGAGGGTTAAACAACCCTTTCACAGGGGTCACCTAAGACCATCTGAAAACACAATTATTTACATTACAATTCATGACAGTAACAAAATTAGCTATAAAGTAGCAAAAGAATCACTTTATGGTTGGGGTCACGACAACATGAAGAGCTGTGTGAAGGAGTGGCAGCGGTAGGGAGGTTGAGAAGCACTGGATTAGACAAAGATAACTTTTCTACAGACTGTCTTCACTGCAGGACCTGCCGTGCTGTCTACCCAAGGCTAAGCTCTTTCTTGCCATCCTCAACCAAGAGCACTGTGGATGAATCATCACAAACCAATCTCCGGTCACCCAGGACAAGATGGAGGACAAAGCAGGGGCAGCAAAATGGGCAGAGGCTAGAATGACAAGCAGCGAAAAATGGTAAAAAAAAAAAAAAAAAAAAAAGGGTCAAAGGCCATCACCAGGGGCCCACAAAGCCTAGGAGACAATCAGGCAGAACTTTCCACTTGGGAGCACTGCCTACAGGATGCTAATTTAGAAACACCAAAGCCTGCAGGAAGGAAGGTAGCGTGAGACAGGAGGGTCTCTCTGAGGTTCAGGATAGCCAGTGAGACTGGTCTCAAAGAACAAACACAAACACAAACAAAGAGGGCTGGAGAGGTGGCTTAGTGGTTCTGAGCACTGGCTGCTTCCCCAGAGGACCTGGGTTCAATTCCCAGCAGCCACACAGTGGCTCACAGCTGTCTGTGTGTTACTCACATGGTATATAGACTATATGCAGGCAGAACAATGAACGAACAAACAAATAAATAAAATCTCTCTTAATACACTGAGGACGGGCAGTGGTAGTGCACACCTTTAATCCCAGCACTTGGGAAGCAGAGGCAGGTGGATTTCTGAGTTCGAGGCCAGCCTGGTCTACAGAGTGAGTTCCAGGACAGCCAGGGCCACACCGAGAAACCCTATCTCAAAAAAAAACAAAACAAAACAACCTGCAAAAACCCCCTATGCATTAAGTTATAAAAGCAATGCCACCTTTGAATATACTGTACATACAACAACAACAATGGGCTCAAAACACTCCTGAACATAGATAGCCAGGCAGGCTTTCTCCCAGACTGGGTGATTCCTAACGCTCTCTTCTGCCCATCACAGCGGGTGGGCAAGGGGGTGGAAGTCACAGGCATGATGCCCAAACAAACTGCCTGTGCTCCAGCTGAGGGTGTGATGGGGGGCGGGGGTGGTGGTGGTGTCAAAGCCCTTGGAAAGAAAGAAGAGAATCGAATGACAGAAAGTCTGTACCTCGGCACCTAGGCCTCAACGGACAGTGAGCGGCTCCTATACAGGGCTGCCCAGTGTTGCAGAAGCCTGGACAGCCATATGGGCTATTCTGGGCCCAAGCTGAACAGAACATAAATACGCAGTGAGCATAGTCAGGTCTTGAAGAGAGCTGAACCCTCAAAGCCAGGAGTCCTGTGGGCATGGCAGGGAGGGCAGGCAACTCAGTGGTAATGTACGCGTTGTACTTCATCTCAACACCAAAATCACTAAACAACCCCCCAAAGTAAAATAAAGTGATCTACATTATCAAGCCTAGAAAATGATTTATAGCTAGTATGTTTTCCATATTGTCTAAAATGAATCCATACTTTTCTAACAACAACAACAACAACAACTGCTTAGTGATGAAGTTCTGGGGTGCAGCTAGGGGGGCAATCTCATGTGTTCCAAGAGCTGTTCCCTCACCCTCTGGGCCAGTTCGCAGACTGGTATAGAGCAGAAACACACAGGTCATTCCCTGCTGGGCATCGGCACAGGTGCAAAGGCAAGCTCGCCTGCCGTCATCAGAGCTCGGGGCTGGACAGCAGGCAACGCAGAGCACCAGGCAACGCAGAGCACCAGGCAACGCGGAGCTTTATTGGCCTGAGTCTCTCACTTCAAAGAAACACGGGCACGCACTGTGCTACAGCAGCCAGAAGGAAGCCGCATGCTGCCACCTCCACCTCCAGACCCAGTATTCCCTCAGACCACTGCTCTCCGGCCTTTCCCAGACCCCAACAATCTCTCCTGAGACAAGAGTTCCTATTGGATTTGGTTTTGAAGGGTGAAGACCTTGGACCAGGCATGCCTTTAATCTCAGCAGGCAGATGGATCTCTGAGTTTCAGGCCAGCCTGATCTACAGAGTGGGTTCTAGGACAGAGAAACCCTGTCTTGAAAAACAAAACAAAATTTTTTAGTAATTAAAAAAAAATAAGTAAACTTCACGATCACAACGGCCAGCAGAAGTGACCCACGGCTGTTGCCCCAGGCCTCCCTGTAACTCAGCACCTGCTGCCCCCACAGAGTGAGTCCCAACCCTGCCTATCCTGTCGCCGATCCTATCCCAGTTGTCAGGGTGAATGTCAGTGTAGCCCAAGGAGCATGGGGAGCAGCAGACACTTGCCTTTTCCATCTGTGGCGGAGGCTTCTTGTAAATGCCTGATTGACCTAAAAATAACCATGTGGAGACAATGGTTAGTGGGCGAGCCTGCATTCTCTTCTATTTATGGCTCTAGAAGCTTGGGACCCAAGCCCCATTATAAACCAAAGTATTTGGACCAGCTGACTAGACAGCCCCCTCCTTAAAACAAGAGACCTGTGTCAGTCCACACTTGGCCATTTATGGTGCTCGGGCTGGGGGAGCTGCCCTCTGCTGGCAGAATCAGAGCCAGCAGGAGGGGAGAGAGAAACTTAATTCTGCTCTCATTCCGCAGACTCCCCTGTCCCTCAGAAGACAAGCAGCACTGCCAGGCAGGGAAAGGACCCCAAAAACAGTGACTGCTGGTTCTTAGAAGCTGTGAAGGTCTGAGGCTTGACATGAGCTCACTGCACTTGGTAAGATTCATAAACCTGGAAGAGGCCAGTCTCTAATAACTAATCACCACCATTATGTTCTAGACAGGGGACATTATTAAAGATGCCTTGGAGACAGGCACTGTGGTGCAGGCCTGCAATCCCAGCACTCAGGAGGCTGACAGAGGAGGCCTGCTGAGAGTTCAAGACCACCCTGGGCTATAGTGAGCATCAGGCTGGACAGAGCCCCAGAGTGAATCCCTGCTCAAAAAACAAGACATAAAATCAGAAAGACTTGGAGCTGCAGGTACAGCTTACAGCCACAGAGGAAAGCCTGCATTGAGATTCAGACAAGGATGTGCAAGGGAAGCGAGCCAGGGGTCCACAGGCAGAGCTCCTGTTCTAACGCTGACCCTCTTATCTATAGATAAACCAGTTCTAAAGCCTCAGTAAAATACCCCAGAACTCCCCCAACTTCATGAGAAATGAACACATCACTGCTATCAGCATAAAGGTGATTTATGATAGTGCTGAAACAAGGCTGGCTGAATCAAGTATTTCAAAAATTTAATAGTGCTATTTATTTGTATTTAAATCAATGTATACGTGTGTGTGCGCACACGCACATGTGTGGAAGGCTGGTATTGGTTTTCTCCTTTCCCCATGTGGGTCCCAGGGATAAAACTTGATCTCAGTGGTCCACTGATACTGTTTCTTCTATATTTATTAAAATCTCATCTCTGGCAGCAATTTTCAGAATGTGCACCATAAGGGATCTTGTCATTAGGCACCTGCCCAGTGCTAGATCAAGTGACAAGAAATGACCACTGGTAGCTCTATGCTTACAGTGGTTTGAATGAGAATGGCCCCCATGAACTCATATACTTGAATGCTGTGTCTCCAGCTGGTGGAACTGTTTGGAAAGGATTAGGAGGTGTGACCTTCTTGAAGTGGGCATGTCACTGGAGGTAGTTTTAGGTTCCATTGCTGTGAAGAGATACCATGACCAAGGCAACTCTTATAAAGGACAATATTTACTTGGGGCTGGCTTACAGATTCAGTGATTTAGTCCATTGTCATCAAGGCAGGAATCATGGCAGCATCCAGGCAGACATAGTGCTGGAAAAGGAGCTGATAGTTTTATATTTTGATCCAAAGCCAGTCAGGAGAAGACTGGCTTCCAGGCAGCTAGGAAGAGATCTTAAGTACACTCCCAAAGTGACACACTTCTTCCAACAAGGCCATACCTCCCAATAATGCCACTCTGGGTCAACCATATTCAAACCATCACACAGGCTTTAAGGTTGAGTTAGCATTCTCTGTTTTCTATTTAAAGTCAAGATATGAGGTCTCAGCTACTATACTGTTCTTGTGCCATGCCTGCTTGCCTGCTGCCATGCTCCCAGCCATGGTGGTCATGGACTCTAACTCTCTGAAACCATAACCCTCAAAACCATAACCCTCAAATAAACTTTCTTCTATTTGTTGCTTTGGTCACAGTATCTTATCACAGCAGTAGAAAGTAAGATAATAGTCAGTTGGGATCCATGTACTTCAGTGTTTCAACAACTGCAGACATTAGGGGCAGGATGTAACTCCTGCTCCCAACAAGATCTTCACTACCCAGCAATAGCACTGACTATTCTGGGTAGATGTTTGAGCTGCCTGCTGCGGGCAGGACAGCAGTGCAGCTGGGAGACTGCATGGTAATGGTCGTACCCCATTTCTTTTCTTTTTTTAGGGCCGCCTGCAATGGGCAGGCAGTCCCAGTTATGTGCCAGCAATTGTTATGGTACTGCAACCTAAGCCCTCCTTGTGTCTCAGGTGGGAGTCAAAGGCAGCATCCAATTTCCTTTTTGAGACAGAATCTCATGTAGCCCAGACTGGTCTCAAAATTGTTATGTTCAGAGAATGATCTTGAACTTATGGTCCTTTTGCCTCGACTCCCTCCATGCTGCACTCATGCACCACCCTGCCATGTTTATGTTGTGCTGGGAAGGAATGCATGGTTTCAAGCACGAGGAGGCAGTTACTCTGCCACCTGGGCCACAGCCCAGGCCTCCTAGCTCTCTTCTACTCTGGCAGCAGTGGGGAGGGTTACTCCACCTAAAACCATGAAAAGTCAGAGTGGCTGGACAACATACCAGACAACCTTAGGATTCTAGAAAGCACTGACTTACTGGCATGAGCATTGCCAAAGACCGCGTCTCACTCCTCAACATCAACTCAGTGTGAACAGCTCTGTCAGAAGCAGTGGCCAGACACCAAGGATGAGCAGGAGATGCGCCATCCCCAGTCTGTTC
The DNA here is from genome assembly GCF_900095145.1 of Mus pahari. Classification (NCBI taxonomy): domain Eukaryota; kingdom Metazoa; phylum Chordata; class Mammalia; order Rodentia; family Muridae; genus Mus; species Mus pahari. The sequence goes on along the minus strand of NC_034592.1, from coordinate 18,472,110 downwards.
TGCCTACGTGACTGCACTAAAGCAGCAATAGGCTTCTCTCTGCCATGACTTCACCAGAGCACAGCAATGATACCTTTAATGTACAATCAAAGCCTGCCATTTCTGGATCAGAGCAAGCTATTCTCTAGAGCCCAAAACCCGGGTGACCTGAGGGTGGCTCACATTAGTTTATGTGAGCATATGTTTTCATTTTCCATCTAACCTGGCAAGAAAGACGACTCTCCTATTCAGCCCGCCCTTGTTAAACTCTGGCTGACATTTAACATGACCACTGGGCCCTGTGGTCTGTGGTCCAGACCAGCTCTACAGGAGTCTCTTGGGTAACTCTCAGTAGCAAAGGCTTGGGGTATTGGAGTCCCAGAATCCCACTCTGAGCTAGTTATCTGGGGCAGCCTGGGGTCCACAGGGCAGTCTTATGCAAAGAGCTGCCCTGTGACTCTGCACACACTACCCTAGGGTTGCTTACCACACCACTGGGAAGAGGATGGCGCCGCAGCAAAGCAAATCAACCAGGAACAGAGAGTCCTTCCACAGGCCATACTCAGTTGTGCCCTCCTCAGTGGACTCTATGATGATGTAGGCCACGTTCGCCAGGACCTACAGGAAGAGACCCAAAGCATGAGTGCTGTTACGACTGTGGCCCCCGTGGGGTGTCACCCCACCTCACCTGTGCTGGGCCTGTGGTTGCAGCAATACTGTCAGACCCACAAGCTCCCTGAGAACCTTGTCTCCTAGCTTGCTGGCCCCTGAACCTGTGGAGCCTGAGAACTAGCTATGTTGCCATGTGATTTTCAAAGTGGGTATAGATCCTTTCTGCCCTGTCCCGTACCCAACCACCTTGCTAGATCTACAGAACCTCAAGTCTTCTTATGAGGCTCCCTTAAACTGCCATGGAGAAACCATGTGAAGAACAGACAGACACCCAAGGAGACTCACTCTCTGATCAGATCTTCCCAGCCCAGGACACAGACTCCGTGAAGACTATATAACCCAGGGCTGGAGAGACAGCTCAGTGGTTAAGTCTCTTCCAGAGGTCCTGAGTTCAGTTCCCAGCAACCACACGGTGGCTCACAAACATCTGTAATGGGATCAGATCCCTTCTGGTGTGTCTGAAGACAGCAACAGTGTACTCACATAAATAAATAAATATTTTTTTTTTTTTAAAAGAATTTATCTGGCTCTTTCTTTTTTTCTTTAAAAAACAAAACAAAACAAAACCAGACCCTAGTAACCAACAAACTGCAATCAGGCCAGACCCTAGGTCAAGCCTATGAAATCGACACCCTAGCCCCCACAGAAATTTAGATTTCCTGCTTAGTGTTTCCTGACATCATCAAGTTTGGGGTGGCATGTAGCAGTGGGAAATGGAAACACTTTACTCTGGGGCACCCGAGCTACTGGACAGGTGGCACTTTACACCCCTCATAGCTAGGATGTCAATACTCCTCAGGCCCAGTTCTTCCTGAGAATTCTTGGTCCTCAGGGACAATAATTCTAAGTGGCTGATATGGAGAGCAGAGGTCCGAGCGCGAGGGTCCTGGAAGGGGCTAGTTACCAGGCCTCCTGAGGCTCACCTGCTTCCTTCTCTTGTTTCTGATTCCACAGTAAGGCTTCGTCTTGTGTTTTCAGCCCTGTCCTTGGGTTCTTAGCAGACTATGGACAATTTTTCAAGTGACTTAAATGAGACTCCAGTGTGCATCAGGCAAGTTTATGATTTATGGTATTTCCTTTTAGTGACTACCATGAGCTATGATGCAGAAATAAAGCTGAGGCGTGTTGGGGCTGGAGAGACAGTACAGCAGTTAAGTGTGCTTGCCAAGCCATCGTGAGGCTCAGAGGTCAGATCCCAGCATCCAATTAATAAGCCAGGGGTCCTGAACACAGTTATAATCCCAGCTCAGCTCAGAGTGGGATGGAGATAGGACAATGGCTTAGCTTGCTAGCCTAGTCTAGAAACGAAAACCCCAATTCCATTTGGCCCTCAATTTGCAGTTTGCATGATAGACTGTTCCAGAAGCAGTGCCAAGCCACTCCCCACTGTGTTCTTCAACACCATGTTACTCTCTCCAGCTCCGGGTTGGGGTGGGGGAGCTCAGTGGAGTGCCTGCCTTGCCTGTTCAAGGCCCTGGGTTTCATGCCAAGCACCACGAGAAAAACAAAGGAAAGAAGGAGGAAGAGGAGGAGGAAGAAGAGGAGGAATAGAAACTTCCCTGTACTGCCCAAGGCAAAAGGAAATTGCTTAGACTTTGGTCAAGCCCTTCCCAGAGCAGCCCCATGGTCTAAATACTAAGGTCCTTATCTTTAGTTTCCCTTAGTGGAGCATTTGGTGTGGCCTTGTGTGTTCACCATTCTAAGGACTGAGCAGGACTGAGGGCTCCATCATACCCCAGCTCAGGCTGGGGAGGAGCCAACAGACCAAGAGCCCAAATCTGTCAGAAGGGACACCACCAGTAACTCCCACAGTTGGAAAGAGAGTTCAGGTTCTGCCACGGATGGATGCCTAGAAGTGGCCGTGGTGGTTTGGTCACCAGAAGACCTCAGCCTTTGTGTTTCCTCTGACAGCAGTGTCACAGGTATTTGTGGAGATTCCTCTGCCACACTCCTTTTCTTAAACATCCAACCAAGTCCATCTCCATTATACGGCTCTTCCAAATCATTCTGAGTGATTATTCCTCATTGAAAACCTACACCAACTTATCAATGTCACTGGTCTGGTGCGAATCCACCTGCTTGCTAAATGCTGTCAAGCAGCCAATCAATCCCCAGAGATGACGTGACCCACAAGTTTCACTCTCCCTTCCTCTCCTGCCAGCCACACCCATGCTGCAGTTCGAACAGGAGCTGACCTCATAAAAGAAAGGCATAGCAGTGGCCAGACAGCTGGGAAGCCATACCTGACTGTGGTGCCCTCCCTCAGCTCCAGGCTCTGCTACCTTGCAGACTGCTGGTGTAAGATAAGCCATGGGTCCTCTCTTAAGACCTATGAGCTAGTCAGTCAGGCCTCAGAGCACGGCCTCCAAACACAGGTAATGTAATTAATGTTAGCCCTATGGGGGCCACTCTTGTACTCTACCTTGCAGGAAAAAACTCACTGGTGACACTCAGTTAAAAATACTACAGGGCACCCACCAGGGCCTACTCATTAACCTCACTGAAGCTAGAGGCACCTGATGCAGAAAGCATGGGCATTTGTCCTTCAGTTCTCTGCAGCTTCCTAACCACAATCTAGTCATCCCGGCCTGTCTGAAGACGAGAGGCCACCGGGGCTCCGGCACACACCTGAAGCCTAGGTCTGTCAGCAGTCAGAAAAGGAGCCCCCATCCGCAGCCCACAATGATATCAGCTCAGGTTCCCAAGTGAGCTGACTCCCTGCAGACAGGCCTGGAGCTGAACCCTGCCCAGAGCCAGGGAGGACGGACAAGGCAGCCACAGTTCCTGTACCTGGAGCGGGATGACAATCATGAAGATCTTCTTGTCTTTATCAGACAGGATGTGCTTGATGAAGGCCCAGCCAGTGCCGATGAGAGCAATGGTGATGAACAGGAGTGCGCCCTTTAGCCTGGAAGACAGAACAGTTCCCAGGTACCAGCAGGCTCGGGAGACTCCATTCCTACCGGACATCCTGTCAGCTCATTCGATGACTCTACAGCCCCCATTTCTTCTTCTTTTGCTCTGTCTGCGTGTATGCCTGAACACCAGAAGAGGGCACAGGATCACATTATAGATTATTTTGAGCCACCATGTAGGTGCTGGGAAATGAACTCGGGACCTCTGGAATTGCAGCCAGTGCTCTTAGCAACTGAACCATCTCTCCAACCCCCCCATGTATGTATGTATGTATGTATGTATTTTGAGTAACCCAAGCTAGCTCAAACTTTTACTCAAAATGCAGCCAAAGATGATCCTGAGCTTTTAGTCCTCTTGCCTCTCCCTCCCGTCCTGAGCACTAGGATCATGGGTGTGCACCACCATTCCTTTTTTATGCAGTGCTAGGGATGGAGCCCGGGGACTCACCAAAGCCTGGCAAACCCTCTCAACTGATTCATACCCCTATCTCTGGCCATTAGTGTCTTTGTAAGCCACTTCATGGTGCAGGCATTAGCAGCACTGTCTTATGGACCTGCATACTTACAGGTGAGTTATGTAGTATACAACAGCCCAGCCTTCAATCGGAAAGCCCTGCGAGGAGATGTAGTGGTAGTCGATCTGAAATCAAACAGCTGTGTTTCAGAGAGGCTGCGCCATGCACCTCAGTGCAGGGTAAAGCAGCAAATGACTCATCCTTGGGATGAGGAATGGGTTGTGCCCACCCACCCCACTGTCTAATACCTCCCTTGCCGAGATACCAGCCAGCACATGAGTGTGCTAACACTTGGAAAAGTTGACAGAGGTGTCAATGACCTAACACCTTCTCAATTCACACTGGCAAACACTCTCATTTTCAGCCAGGTACGCTGTCTTGAAGTCCTACTGCTCCCAGTAAGACAACAGCCAGCTGGTCAGTCAGAAGATCTACACAGTGACCTGGCATCAGCAATCTAAGTTTGGATACTTAGAGCTGCAGCACATTTCAACTTCAGAGACTGGCTGCTAGCAGGACGAGAAAAGCTGGCCAAAGCACAGACTTATTTTCTAAAAGTTGTCTAGATTTTAAAGTGGCTCAGGGCCCTCCTGAGAATCTTTTAACTTAAATCCAAAGGGAGAATAGCCAAGCAACTTCTATGTCCTGTTTCCATAACCGGACGTATTTTTGCTTTCTTCTATGACCCATTTTCAAGTGCAAGAGAACCTAGCACTTGCTTTATGTACACCCCAAAGAACCCTGACCCCTAAATCAGGGAAGCCTCATTTTGATGTGCACTAGTTCTCAGCAGTCAAAGCTCAGTTCTTGTGCTCCTGGTCTTTGTAAGACTTGATTTACCTACACTGAACTTCACTGGGATACAAGGATGCTTAGTAAAACAGGGGAAGCTCAGGAATGACCTATGGGGGCACTCTCATCTCTAGATGACAGAAACAAAGGATGTCGGGGGAGAAGTGTTTAATATGCTTAGAGACACCTATGATCCCAGCATTCAGGAGGCTGAGCCAGCAAGACCACAAGGTTCAAGGTTAGCCTTGGCTATGGTGTGAGACTGTCTCAAAAACAATAAAAATATTAAAAGCCAGCATTCTGGAAAGACTGTGGTCTATAGGTAGGATGCAGGCTGAGCTCACCCATGGCCAGCTCTCTGCACAGAGGGGCTTTATGGAAAGCACACTCCTGTCCTTTGTCTCCCACCTGACCCTGCCTTCAACTTCTTTCCCCACTGAAATATGTACATCCATCATTTCACCAGTGACCCCAAATGCTAATACATACTGCATGGAACACCAACGAGAGAGACTTGGTGAAAGGAAGGGCCGCCATCAACCAGTGAATTTTAAATACATCATTCCTATAAAAAGATAGAAGAAGGAATTAAAAGACCTCCACTTCCCCAAAGGCAACTACAGTATCAGGGACTTCTTTTTCCTCTTTCTTTCTTTCTTTTTCTTTCTTTCTTTCTTTCTTTCTTTCTTTCTTTCTTTCTTTCTCTCTCTCTCTCTCTCTCTCTCTCTCTCTCTCTCTNTCTTTCTTTCTTTCTTTCTTTCTTTCTCTCTCTCTCTCTCTCTCTCTCTCTCTCTCTCTCTCTCTCTCTCTCTCTCTTTCTTTCTTTCTTTCTTCCTTTCTTCCTTTCTGTCTATCTCTCTGTCTCTGTCTGTCTCTCTCTCTCTTTTCCTTTTTTTGAGACAGGCTCTCTCTCCTAAATCTTTTTAGGAAGGATTAGGAGGTGTGTGTGACCTAGCTAGAGGACTCCTGCTGGTTGGCTCTTTGCTCTGCACTTATGGATCAAGATGTGAGCCTTCAGCTACTTCAGTGCATGCCTGTGTGCTGCCACACCCCACCATGATGGTCATGGACTCTCTCTGAAACTGGAAGCCTCAAACAAGCTCTCTCTTCTATCAGTTGCCTTGGTCACAGTGTTTTATCACAGCAATAGAAAAGAAACTAAGCCAAGTCCTACGGCATTTCCAGCACAGTTTCATGCAGTACCAGAGTTATGCACTGCAGACAGGTGTAAGGTCTGCTGAGGCATGCTAAGATGGACATCTGCACAGTGTACCAACGTCCTCCCTGAAAACCACACAGAATCAGCCATACAGGAATAAGAAGGGCAGTCCTGAAGACAACATGAAATCCCAGAGGAGACAGAAAATGAGATGTAGCTGAGGATGTCTGAGCCCAACACAGACGGCCTGGGAGCTGGCTGTGGTGACAGGTGAGGAGAAGTGCTGACGTCATGCCCTTCCTCCCCCGTGAGCAGCCTGGTGGCTCTACCGGGCTCTAGGCCACCCTTGAGCTCCAGGCATTACATTCTTCCTCTATGTCCACCCCAACTCCTGCAGGAAGGAACTCAAGGCTGTCTTAGAGACAAATAAGACTCTTAAAGTACACAGAGCCCGGACATGTGCACACCGTCACACATGAAGACGCTGGAATAGCACAGTAATAAGCACATGAAACAGGAGCAGGATATTTATCACCAAGGGGAGTGAAGCAGTGCGACAGATACGACAGTGCAGAAGGAAGACCCACACACGTACACAAGCTTGATGGAAGAGAAAGCCAGTCCAGCTTGGTGGGAAAGGACAGACTACTTAGTGATTGTAGTGGCAAAAAAACATCTGGGAGGGGGCTGGAGAGATGGCTCAGCGGTTAAGAGCACCGACTGCTCTTCTGAAGCTGAACTCACTGTCTGCTTCTTTAGAGCGATAAAGATGAGCTCAGCTGTGAATGAAAGATACCTTGTGACCCGGAATCACAAAGGGCCCACAGGACCCAAGAAGCATGGCCCCAAAGATGAAATTAGATGGTGGGGCTCCATTACAGTCAAAACCTTCATTCAACAACATGCACTGCTGACAAGCCTAGTCCGTAATGACAGGAGGCAAGCAAGATATGCATGTGTAGCCAGACAAGGGACTGATCTAGAACACGGAAGTCTTTTCTTCATGTAAAGCAGCTAGACAACGAGGAAATCCAATACACAAGCAATATAGGCCTGCAGTGAGCGTCCCCAGCAACCCAACAGTTTATACACACCAGACTGGTTCACATCAAGAGGCCACTTATAGTGAGAGGATGGTGACAGAGCTCAGCTCCCAGGCAAAGTAGGAAGTGATGCAGCTATGAGGTGGGCAACCTGACAACACTCAAGGAAACTTTCAGAGGACAGGTCCCTAGGAGAGCTCAGAGGTAGGAGACAAGGCTACCCCAGCACTCTGGAGCAGCACAGAGACTGCAGCTGGCAACCTGCGTGCACTCCTGTCTCTCAAGATGGCAGGGGAACCCATGAGGACGCAGCCCATGGAACGTGGAGGTGTGGCTAAACTCAGCCATCTGGATGCAGACAGCAGCAAAGCTGATGGGAAAAGTCTCACTAATTTATATTTTTTCCAGACAGGGTTTCCCTGTGCAGCCCTGGCTGTCCTCACTAAGCAAATCAGGCTGGCCTCGAACTCTCAGAGATCTACCTGCTTCTGCCTCTCAAGTGCTGGGATTAAACGTGTGCACCACTACCTGGCAGTGTCACTGACAACTTCAAACAGTAGTATCTGTAGACAACACTTTCTGTACATTTAAAACATACACAAAACAAAAGCCCAAAGAGCCACAGACATTACTTATGAGAATAAACAAATGTCCCAAACTATCTAGTCAGCATATTGGGGTGACTTTCTGTGGTTGAGAAGTGGGCGAGGGACAGGAAGTAGTGGGGGATGGTCAGTTGGGAGAGGACCACAGAGAGATGATGAGAGCGCGCACAGCCTGATGCACACGGGGCTTCTTATCTCCTGGGTACTCTCCTGTTCTGGTGACTCCGCACTGATGCCAGAGCTGTCTACTAGTGAATGGCAGTGGCTTTACCCAGAATACAACACTGCCCACAGGGAAAGGCCACGCTCACATCCTGGCCAGTTTGACTTTCAGTCCCCAATTAAACACCCATGCTGCGACAATGAAAGGCTCAGAAGTCATGGCGACCTGACCTTGACTGATTTGGCCCTGATAACCTTCATCTCTGAAGTGGCACAGCTCCACCCCCCTGAAGAGCAGCCAACTTTCAAGCACTGCCTCTCACCCTGTAGCCAGCACTGCTTGCTCCCACTCTGAGGTGCACAGCATATAATCCTGAAAGGAGAGACAAGCACCAGCAGGCAGCCCTGACCTCCAGCCCCAGCTCAGTCAGGTAACTGGCTATCTCTCTCTTCCACTCTCTGGGCCTCAGTACATTTATGTGACAAAGATGTCTCATTCCTCTCAGCCCTAACAAGAGTCCTAAACACCTCCTGCATGTAAAATATATACTTCCAGTCTACCAGCATTCACTGGCTGTCACATGGGATGCCTTAAATTGCATCTTTTTGGATAAGTACACATCCACTCACAGTTAAAAACATGACTGGCACCAATCAGATCAGCCCCTCTTAACCACCATCTTAGCCAAGGGAGCCGAGACAGTGACACTGCCACTGCTGAGTAAAAGAAAGGAAACACCAGGGAGTGTGGGCAAGTGAGCAGGTCCGCAAGTACTCACTGCACAGCATTCTGGTGCAAAGACAGAGCAGAGCTAAGCATGTGAGAGGCTCGGCAGGAAGAAGGGCAATTATTACTGCTCCAGTGCTGCAGCTGAGGGACAAGGCACAGTGGAGAGGTAGCAGGAAGTCACAGGCAAGGTGTGCCTGTCATGGTACAGGCCAGAGGACAACTTGCCGGAGTCAGGTCAGTTTTCTCTTCTATCATGTGGAACCAGGGCACTGAACGCAGGTCGTTAGGCTAGGCAGCAAGGGCTTTTACCCACTAAATGATCTTGACAGCATGGAACATTCTTTTAAAAGGACCCATATCCAAGACGCTTGAGTGTCCATTAAAATGCAATCAAGACACCAAGGGTTTCAGCTTCTGCTCCAGTGCTCCAGGGCGAGGTGTCTGGGGCACTTAATTATTATGTGAGTTTTAGGTAACATTGTTTTGCACATCCCAAGTCTAGAAGCCTTTTAATGTAAAAAATGTTTTACACTAGTTTGTTCTAAGATTTCTGGGCAAGGAGACAGAATTCATACCTACGCAGTTATGTCCCTCAGCAACAGAGCCTCAGGGTTTTGGGACAAGGGTCCTGGTGAAAGGCAGATGGATTCCAAATGGGTTTTTCCCAGAGTCAAGCTCCTGGTGGTCAACAGAGAAAGTCCAAGGAGGCTCTCAGCCGATGCTTCAGAGCTAGAAGCTTTAAGCTTCCACTCGGACAACGACTGACGTCATCATTAACTCCTCTCAAGACGGGCGTCTCCTGGAGCTGGAGAGATGGCTCAGTGGTTAAGAGCACCGTCTGCTTTTCCAGAGGTCCTGAGTTCAATTCCCAGCAGCCACATGGTGGCTCACAACCATCTGTAATGAGATCTGATGCCTTCTTCTAGTGTGTCTAAAGACAGCTACAGTATATTCATATTCATAAAATAAATAAATCTTCAAAAAAAAAAAAAAAGATGGGTGTCTCCTAAAAGGTGCCAACCCCACACTCTCTGCACTGTATCCTGGGCTTCTGCTCCTCTGTAAGGACGACACCGTGGTAAGGACGACACTGTGTGTTTGGGCTGTTTGTGTGTTTACTCTAACATCTGGATCTGCTTCCAAAACAAAACACTAGGAGTGAGCCAATAGCACAGTAAGCAGAGCCTCTCACTAGAGGCCTAGCCTCTGGGTCTCAGGGAAGACACCCTAGAAGAGAGCAGGGCTGCTCAGTGCCACCTCCCCCAGGGATAAAATCCAGGACGATGAAATCTTGCAGCTCTCCACACTCGGAGCACCTACCTTCTCTTACGAAGGATGTGAATCCAAATGGTCCCAGACAGAAAGAAGAACAAGGCCATGGAAACATATAACTTGGGGAGAGGGATTTCCCCAGCAGAGAGGTAGCTGTCAGGGTTCTTCTCGGTGATATCAATCTGAAACCAACATAAGGTGCATCCCGCTTAGAAACAGGCCGCCTCTAGTCCAGAATACACACTCACAGCTGTCTCACTTCTTAAGAGCATGTGTGCCAGCCTGTAACAAGCAGGTTGCTACTGTCTGGGCTGGAGGACACACCCCACCCAGTCCTCTTCAGGAGCGTCCTGACCAGCCCCACGTCCTCGCAGTAGCGGTTCACAGACCCTCACCCCAATGGGTGCTCTGAGGATGCGCAAAGCCCTGCTGTGTTGCTAGCACCAGGACCAAAGCAAAATAAAACAGAGAGCCTCTCACAGAGCCCACCCCGGCCTAGTGCCCAGAGAAGCGACTGTCTCACCCTGACAGCATCCCTACGGATGTCCCATGAGGTACCCTACGGATGTCCCATGAGGTACTCACATTTAGGCTGAACGAGGCCTGCTCACCAGGCTTCACGTTGCTGCCTGGGCACTTGTGGAAGTAAAGGCTGTAGAGGCCTTCCTGGTCATCGGTGCTGATGTTAAAGAAGAACTGGAAGGGAGGAAGAAAGAGGTCCTTACAGTTAGGGGCCTCAGGAGACAGAAGGTTAGCCCCAGTCTTGGAACCCCCAGTACAGAGGTCAGATAGGTGTCCTCATCCTGTGAGCCTCTAGTACTTTCTGCCAGTGCTGAAGCACAGACAGTGGTGGAGCCATGTGGTGATCACCTGTGCCTACTCCCTGGGCTCTGTAACTTCACTTCCACCATATCTATCCATCCATGAGGGTTCTGCTGAGGTCAGCAGAGACAGTCAAAGGTGAGACAGCATCTCATTTTCAAGTCAACAGACAACTTTACTTTCTCAGAAGTGGACTCCATCACCCACTAATTGTCACAGTGATCAAAGGTCCTATGCACACAGGACCAGTGTGTGTCACTGTGCCACTGGAGGCATGTTCCAGCTCAGTGGCTCTTCCAAGTGAGCACATGCACAAGCTGCATGGGAAAGCAACATGTGACACGGCCAGGAGGTCCTTCCAGGTATAGAACTGCCAGCCTGAGTGGGAGACGCAGACTGAATGGAGCGCAGAAGGGCATAGAGACCTAAGCTGAGTGGGGCTGGAGTCTGGGCCTGTTACTTCACTGCATTTTCACAAGGTTTCCCAGGGTCAGAGACTCAGAACTTGGTTAGCAGATGGAGCTAGCAGCCTGGTGGTAGGAGGGGGAGTGGTCCTGCAGGATCACACACAGGGAGTTACTGTCCCTATAACCAAGGCGCCAGTAGAGACTCGAGCTTTCATATGGCATAAACGGAGTGAACCTTACCTGAAATGAGACCGTCCCGTCATTCTTGTGAATTGAGAAGGATCGCTCTGTGATAGCCTGAAAAGACACAACAGTGGCAGAAAACGTGCTTAGGAAAATCAAAGCTAATGGGGGTGGGGTAAAGAGAATGCTCAGTGATTAAGAGCTCAATGATTAAGAGCACTGGCTATTTTTTGTATTTATTTATTTTATATATGTGACTACATTGTAGCTGCCTTGAGACACACCAAAAGAGGGCATTGGATCCCACTACAGATGGTTGTGAGCCACCACGTGGTTGCTGGGAATTGAACTCAGGACCTCTTGACGAGCAGTCAGTGCTCTTAACCGCTGAGCCATCTCTCCAGTTCTGAGCACTGGCTATTTTTACAGAGATTCTGAGCTCAATTTCCAAACACAGCAGCTCGCAGGTGTCTGTAATTCCAATTTCAGAAGATCTAATGCCCTCTTCTGGCCTCTGTGGGTACTGAATACATCTGATACATATCCATACCTGCAACACAAATACTTAAAAAATTAAAGCTAAGCCTTAAAGTCTTTAATCCCAGCACTTGGGAGGCAGGGGGCAAACCGCTGAGTTTTAGACCAGCCTAGTCTCCCGGGCAAATTCCAGGATGTCAGGGCTACACAGAGAAAAGCCCTGTGTTGAAAACACAAAAACCAAGAAACAAACAAAAATTAAAGCTAGTAATCTGCAGAGATGACTCAGTGGTTAAGAACACTTGACATCCTTGCAGAGAACCCGGATTTGCTTCCCAGTACCCACAGGGTGATTTACAAACTCTAATGACAGCTCCAGAGGAGCCAACAGGATCTCTCCTGGCTAACACGGGCTCAGACACACATATGATGTGTATACACAGATGCAGGGAAACACTCACTGTGCTAGCTAGCTTTACATCAACTTGGTACAAGCTAGAGTCACCTGAAAGGAGGGAAACTCAACTGAGAAAAGCCCCTCCAAAATCTGGTTTGTAGGGCATTTTCTTAATTAGTGATTGATGGGAGAGGGTCCAGTCATTGTGGGTGGGGCCATCCCTGGGCTGGTGATCCTGGGTTCTTCGAGACAACAGGCTGAACAAGTAATGGGAGCAAACCAGTAAGCAGCACTCCTCCATGGCCTCTGCATCAGGGCCTGCCTCCAGGTCCCAACTCTGCATGAGCTCCCGTCCTGACTTCCTTCAGTGATGGACTATGATGCAGAAATGTGAGCCAAATGAACCCTTTTCCCCAGCTTGCTTTTGGTCATGGTGTTTCTTTATAGCAATAGTATCCCTAACTAGGGCAGTCATACACATAAAAGTAAGTTAAAGCTAACTAAAAAATCAAAACAAGGGGCAGGAGAGATGGCTCAGTGGTTAAGAGCACTGACTGCTCTTCCAGAGGTCCTGAGTTCAATTCCCAGCAACCACATGGTGACTCAACCATCTGTAATGGGGATCTGATGCCCTCTTCTGATGTATCTGAAGACAGAGACAGTGTACTCACATACATGAAATAAATAAATCTTTAAAAAATCAAAACAAAAAAACCACCAAATCTCTTCTCTAAGCACTGCTGACCTTCAAGAGCTCCCTGACAAGGCCACTCACTGTCTTTCCAGATAGAGCTGAGATTCTGTCTCAGAGAAGGCAGCTCCCCTTTCCCATTTTCTTCCTCAGTTTCCTTCCTTCTTGGCTACTCTATAACTCCCTCCCTGGTCTTCCTGGGAGCGCCTCTCTACCTAAAGCTTTTGCAAGACCAAGGATGCTGCCCTGGGAAGAGCCAAGCATCCTGCCTACACCCTGCTTCCAACTCTCAACAGGAGCGCTGCCATCTGCAAAACGATTAATACCAAGCCATGGAAGAAAGCAGCTTCAAGCACACAGGAGTGAGAGACACTCTGGTGGTTACACTGAACGAAGGCAATGCAAGAATACATCTGCATTGCTTTGTTTCTATAAGGCTCCCTAAAGCTGCCATCTACTGGACACAGGATGACAAAGGGGCAGGAGAAATCTTTGAGGGGATGAATACATCCACCATCTTTTTTTTTTTTAAGATTTATTTATTATGCCGGGCGTGGTGGTACACGCCTTTAATCCCAGCACTCAGGAGGCAGAGGCAGGCGAATTTCTGAGTTCGAGGCCAGCCTGGTCTACA
>NC_034592.1:18420055-18458420 GCF_900095145.1 Mus pahari | reverse complement strand
GAAGAGCAGTCAGTGCTCTTAACCACTGAGCCATCTTTCCAGCCCCACATCCACTATCTTGATTGTATCTAACTGCCTCTGTAGGCACAGGCAGTTTATTGTCACCCAATCACACCTTCACAATACTGTTAGAAGGAAGAAAACCAACAAGCAAGCAAAGCCAGCCCTGGTGTGTGCACCTGTAATCCTAGCTTTAGAGGTGGAGGCAGGAGGCAGTTCGAAATGGTTTCGGTGTGTTGATGCTCTCTCTCCAAACACAAGCATTTATCATGTACACATATATGCACATACATACATACATGCATGCAAGCGCACACACACATCCAGAGAAGCTGACAGGATGAAGATCTGTGCTTACCTTTGAGTCCACTGTACTTCGGCTAGCCTTGAAACCATCTAGAAGCACAAACATTGAGAGGTATCACTGCCTCGCTCAGCTCACACACATACATCACAGGATCATTTTATGAGGCTCTAGCTTATCAATAACCCATCACCAAAATGAACAAATCTCAGGGCCTCCACCTCCTCTGGTCCCCAGAGATAATTACTGTGCCAAAGAAACAGCAAATCAAAGTGGTGTATACACTACAAATGTCGCTGCGCCAATGCTAGCAGAACCAACAGGAAAGCCTCTGTGTAAACAGTGTGAATGGCAGAGATGCCGCTGGGAACAAGTTCCTGAGACATTTTAACAAGAATCTAACTGATGCGATTCACTTGGAGAAAAGCTCAGGATAGCCACATTCTCTGTGTGGCATGGGGATGACACACACTCAGCCTGTGCATGGTAAACTGACTCAGCACTGAGCGGCTGCCCCACCAGTCGTCTTGGTGCTGAAGTCTCGTTTTTTGTCACTATTGGTTTTCTTCCCCCGCCCCAACAGCAGTGTATTATTACTAATGCAGAAAAACGACATAATTATATTTTAATTTAAAAGCCTTAGAAGTTCAAGGTCATCCTCAGCTACCTAGAGAACTCAAGGCTAGCTATGAGTTCAATTCCCACCAACCACATGGTGGCTCACAACCTTCTATAATGAGATCTGGCACCCTCTTCTGGCACCAGATAGCTTTTTCATGGACCACAGTGGGCACCTGCCTTGCTGCCCTGAGGACAGCTTCCTGGGGACGGCAATTCAACCCTACTGCAGGAAGAGGGTATTTGATGAACACAAGGGACGTGGACGAGCAAAGCCAGAGTAGGCACAGAACAGCACTCTACACTCTAGTTCTTTCCTCTGACTCTTAATCTGCATCAGCTTTCACAAATCAAGAGAAAAGTAAACAACCACCTAAGTGGGGAATGACCTGGAAAGAACGTGCACAGTCAATGATGGGACCAGGAGTTAATACTGCTCAGGGATGTCGGGAGAGAGCTGCAGCCTCAGGAAGGCAGTAAATGTCACACAAACCCCTCTCCCTAAAACATTAGAAAAGGAAAACCAAAACCCAACATGGTTTCTTCTGACTTTTCATTTTAGCATTCCCTCCCCCCCACCCCCCCAAAATGTGGTCTCTCTTTGCTGCACAGGCCTCACCTTAACTGGGCACAGACTTTTTTCCTGCTTCAGTCTCCCAAGTTCTAGGACTGCAGACATGCTCAGTGTCCAGCATAAGCTGTTATGCTTCGCCTGCCTTCTGGTGGATGCAGAACACCCACCTGAGCTGATGTGGAGTGTTAATATTCTCAAAGGCAACTGTATCCTTGAGCCAGAGACCCCAGCTCTACTAACCATCCTAAAGACAGCACAACACATACCATAATTTTCCTTTTAAAAAAGACTCATCTTAGGGTTGGAGAGTTGGTTCAGTGGTTAAGAGGTCCTGAGTTCAACTCCCAGCAACCACATGGTGGCTCACAGTCATCTGTAATGAGATCTGGTGCACAGGCAGAACACATAATAAATAAATCTTTTTTTTAAAAAAAGACTCATCTTTATTTGCGTGTGTGTGTGTGTGTGTGTGTGTGTGTGTGTGTGTGGTGTGTGCCTTGTGTATGGGTGCCCGTGGAGGCCAGAAGGGCTTTGGATCCCTTGGAACTGGGTTTTCAGGTTTCATGAACCACCTGATGTGGATGCTGGGAGGTAAACTAGAGTCCTCTGGAGAGCAAGCAAGTTTTCTTAACTGCTGAGCCATCTCTCCAATCCCTACAGTAAGCCCAATGCCACAGTACCTGGATAACAATGCCTGGAGATGACAATGTATCACTTTAGGGAAAGGCTGAGGCTGAGCCTGTATGAGTGTCACTTACTAGGACGGTAGGATGGAATAAAAGGAAAGCAACGGACATGCACAGGCTGACGTGTGACAGAGCTATG
The DNA here is from genome assembly GCF_900095145.1 of Mus pahari. Lineage (NCBI taxonomy): Eukaryota > Metazoa > Chordata > Mammalia > Rodentia > Muridae > Mus > Mus pahari. The sequence goes on along the minus strand of NC_034592.1, from coordinate 18,456,099 downwards.
AGGCAGCATGTTCCATGCTGAGGAAATGAGCCAACCAGGGACAGTTACCAAAGCGCTGAGCCAGGGTGAGGAGAGGTCTCCTTCCTCTCCCCTCCACTCGCTTCCTGGGTGGCCTGCACAGCACAGTGCTCAGACAATACAGACCAGGCTGCAGTTCTTGAAAACAAAATCTGTACAAAGCAGGCTTACCGAGGGTTCTCTGAGCCTCACTGAGTTTGGGGTTGGAGCTGACAGCAGGCTCCTGGCTCCGACTCGGGACTCTCTCATCCTTGCTGAAGAGAATCTCTGGTAACTGCTTCCCAGCTTCTGGTGGGGATCTGACCTTGACTCTATATTCATGGAAAACAGAAAGGAGTGTTCAGAGCAGCACCCCAGACTTCACTTTAACACTGCCTTGGGCCCAGCTCAAGCTATCTTTTTGTTTGTTTGTTTTGAAGACAAGGTTTCCAGCTGCCCTAGAACTAGCTCAGCAGACCACACTAGCTAGCCTCAAGCTCAAGAGAGCCACCTACTTTTGCCTCCCAGCTGCTAGGATTAAAAGCATATGCCACCATGTCCAGCTCCAGCTCTGAGTCTGGCACCTTGTACCACCCCTGCCACATTAGAGATGTAGATTCTGCCATCCACACTCTATGTTGCAACTGAAGTGCAGAAACACTGGCCAAGGACCAGAGAGACCATGCAGGGACAAAGTGCTTACCTAGCCTGTACACGGCCCAGACCCTGGCCCCAGCCCTGCCACCCCAAGCTAGGAAGCAGCTGAGTGAGGAGCCTGAGTCTCTCTCTAAGCCAGGGTAGTAGCAAATACATAGTTATGCTGCTCACACATCCCTTAAGGATTCTTAGTATGCTCAGAACATCGGTAAAGAGCAAGAAGACACAGCTTCTAGAATACAGTCAGGAAGAATCCAGGGACTGTGTGAGAAATTAGGGACACTAGTAATTACTGGCCTAAAAGCCATTTCCTCCTTCTCCCTGTTTCAACAATTAATTATATGTTTGTGTGTGCATATGCAAGTTTATGTGTACTATATGCATGCAAGTCCTGGGAAGGCTTCCAATCCCCTAGAGCTGAAGTAGTTCTAGGTGGTTGTGAGACCCCCTGTGAATGCTGAGAGCCACACTTGGCTCCTCTGTAAGACTAATGAGTGCTCTTAATCACCAAGCCATCTATCTAGCACCCCACTCTTTTTTTCTTTTATAAGACAGAATCTTACTATGTAACCCTGGCCTGGAACTTACCGTGTAGACAAAGCTAGCCTCAAACTCAAAGAGATCTGCTGGCTTCTGTTTCCTGAGTGTTGTGATTAAAGATATGTGTTACCAGGAGCTGGAGAGATGGCTCAGTGATTAAGAGCACTGACTGTTCTTCCAGAGGTCCTTAGTTCAATTCCCAGCAACCACATGGTGGCTCACAACCATCTGTAATGGGATCCGATGCCCTCTTCTGGTGTGTCTGGTGTGTGTGTGTGTTCCTGAGAAGTGGACACTAAGAGTGGGAGAGCAGAGGTAAAAGGCATAAGGGTTCCTAATTAGTCGCCACCATGAGCAAGCTGCCGCTGAGCTGCCCTTTCCTGAGCCTGCTGCCACCTAGGGCCTCCAGGTGGGGAGTCAATCCCCGGCTCATTCCTTTTGCCAGGCAGTCGGGCCCTTCTCTACCCAGTGCCAAACACCCTAACCTAGGCGACTGTCATCCTGACAGATGAAAGCAGAGGCAACCAGGGGTGGATGTCTTAGTGAAGCTCAGAGTAGTTCTATGACAAAGCGCTTCCGTTTTTAAGAGAGTTCCTCACTGGAAAGCTTCCCCTTTCTGCTTCTGACCATGTGTATCTCCAAGTGGCGGCTCCGAGCTGCTAGCAGCTGGGTCTGACAACAACGTGGACACAGTACTCTTGGATTGGAAGCCCTTGAAGACTCCTCAGGAACTGCACACAGGGCCAGAGAGCTAGTTCACTGGGAAAAGCGTTGGTGCCAGAGTCTGACAACCTGACTTCAGCCCAGAAGCCCACACAGTGGAAGAAGAGGTCTGACTCCCACAGAGTGCTCCCCGACCTCCAAATGCTCTGACCAGCACCCACAAAATAAATGAACGTAAGACATGAGGGGAGTTACAGATAAGTTGGGATGGCTGGCTGGCATGGAGATGCTTACTTGGCAAAGTACTTGCCTCCAAATTATGCAGACCTGAATCTAATCCTCGGAGCCCGTGTATAGAAGTGGGCGTGGTGGTGGGAAGGTGGAGACACGAGGCTCCTGAAGTTTATTGACCAGCTAATCTAGGCAATTCAGCAAAGATTCAGGCTCAGAGAGAGACTTGTCAAGAAAAAAATGGCAGAACCCTGGCCATGGTGGTGTATACCCTTTGGTTTGTTTGTTTGTTTCAGACAGGGTTTCTCTGTGTAGCCCTTGGTATTCTGAAACTCACTCTATAGACCAAGCTGGCCTCGAACACACAGAGATCTGCCTGCCTCTGACTCCTGAGTGAGTGCTGAGACTAATGAATTAATTAATGGATGCACATCTTTAATCTCAGCACTCGGGAGGCAGAGTCAGGCAGATCTCTGAGTTCAAGGCCAGCCTGGTCTACACAATGAGATCCTGCTCACGGGGGTGGGAGAATGGGGGTATGATTGAGGAAGACACCCAACATCATCTTCTGCTGCACTCCCTAAACATGAAACCTAGGCAGTGGCCAGATAGAAATATACCTAACTTGAAAACACAAAATCCTCTAATTCATCTAAGTTCCAATGTGTTTATTAAAGGGACTGAGTTGTCAGACTCCCCACCAGTGTCCTTTTTTTTTTTAAAAGTGAAAAAGGGACAAGAGGCCTTCACCTGTGCTCTGTAGTGGCCATCCCTCAAGGACAATCTCATAAGCGACACTAGCACTGTGAGGCAGGAAAGGGACTGAGCCCTGGAGTTACACAGCCTCTTAGTGGCAGACGCCACCTGGACCCGGTTTCGTCCCTGCCTCCTCTAATGTGTCCCCCGCCAGTCAGTTTGGATGCTAACACGGTGCTCATCACGGAGCTCCTCCAGGGACCAGCCCTCTCCTACGGATGCAGCCGCCCTTCCTGTCTCATTCATCTGGAAAAGCTGACTCACCGCACGGCTGCCGGCCTAAGGCTGACCTGAAGCCATCCTTCCATGGCGTGGTGTGCGAACCCCTCCCCCTTTCCTCCACTGCGCTGCAGTCAGTCATCTGGATTATCCTCTGTCCGCCTTCCCCAGGCGGGCTCTGTCTCCCTGCACGGGGACCTATCTCCAGCACTCAGGGTAGGATAGGCACATGGTAGACACTGTGTGAGCGCCAGCTGCTGCTCCTGTCCTCACGGCACTGAGGGTGAGCAGGGGGAACTTTGGAATTACTTACATGCTTCCAGAGATGTCTAAGATGACAAGAGTGACAGAAGACATGGACTTTTTTTTAAAAATACAGTAATTCACATCTTCATCCTGCCAAAGGAAGAACAAGTGTGTGTCATCGTGTTCACTATGGAAGAATGAGGCACATGAGCAGTTCCTGCTCCTTCCAACAGAGCCTACAAGCTTCAGCAGCAGCCACCTTTGAATAGGACTGTGGGCCGGAGGGTGTCCTGAGCCCCAGTGAGGACTACAGTCAGGCCGCTGCAATCCTAGTGCCTGGGAAGTAGAGGCGGGAACACCAACCAGTGTGTTCGGGGATAGTCTAGGATCCAAAGTGTGGTGGAGCATGCCTGTAATCCTAGGACTCAGGAGACTGAGGCAGGAGGACTGCTCCAAGTTTGAGAGCACCCTGGACTACAGAATGAAACCCTGCCATCCCCTACTGTCTCTTTAAAAGGGAACAGGGGCTAGAAAGAAGACTCAGTTGTCAAGAGCACGTATTCAGCTCTTGCAGAGGTCCTGATTCTCAGCACCCATGATGGTAACTAACTCAGTTCCAGGGGATCCTCTGACGGCACCAGGCAAGCATGTGGTGCTCAGACATGCATGTGGGCAAAATACCAACACACAAAATTTTTTTTTAAAAGGCAACTTACCAGGTAAGAAGAGAAGCCATCATTCTTAGTTCGATCCAGACTGAATCCGATCTGAGGGCAGCAAAGAGAGGACAGACTAAGTCCCTCACACTGTCCCCTGCCCTTGCCTTTCTTACTCCAAAAGCAAAATTAAGTTAAATAATAACAAACACAGAAAGCAGTCCTGTCGGCCTGGCCTCTTGTTTTTCTTAAGTGCTCTTTTTCTTAAGTGCTCTTTTGGTTTTTTTGTTTTGGTTTGGCTTGGTTTGGTTTGGTTTTTTTTTTTTTTTTCCTTCTTGCTCTGGCCCTGCACCCTCAGGCCCAAAGATTTATTTATTTATTATATGTAAGTACACCATAGCTGTCTTTAGACACACCAGAAGAGGGCATCAGATCATCAGATCTCATTACAGATGGTTGTAAACCAACATGTGGTTGCTGGGATTTGAACTCAGGACCTTCAGAAGACAGTCAGTGCTCTTAACCGCTGAGCCATCTCTCCAGCCTGAGGGCTCTCTTGTAAGAAGGACAGAGCTGCTCAAGTAAAATCATTAATCAAATATTTATTCAAGTGCTCGCTTCAGCAGCACATATACTAAAACATTTATTCAAGAACTACAGGATTGGAGAACGGCTCAGTGGTCAAGAGTGCTGGCTACTATGCTCTTCCAGAGGTCCTGAGTTCAATTCCTAGCAACAACATAGTGCCTCACAACCATCTGTAATGGGATCCAATTCCTTCTTCTGGTGTGCAGGTGCACATGCAGATAAATCACTCACATACATAAAATTCATAAATAAACTTTTTTTTTTTTTTTTTTGGCTTTCGAGATAGGGTTTCTCTGTGTAGCCCTGGCTGTCCTGGAACTCACTCTGTAGACCAGGCTGGCCTTGAACTCAGAAATCCCCCTGCCTCTGCCTCCCAAGTGCTGGGATTAAAGGCATGCGCCACCACGCCTGGCTATAAACAAACTTTTTAAAAAAGGCCACAACCTAAGGTTGGGATGTGGCCCAGTGGCAGAACACTCATCTAGCATGGGTAAGGCCCTGGGTTCCACCCCAGCACTGCATGGACGATAGGAAGTATAAAAGTAAAGCTGGGGCTGGAGAGATGGTTCAGTGGTTAGAGCACTGACTGCTTTTCCAGAGGTCCTGAGTTCAAATCCCAGCAACCACATGGTGGCTCACAACCACCTGTAATGAGATCTGATGCCCTCTTCTGGTGCGTCTGAAGAGAGCTACAGTGTATTTACATATAATAAATAAATGAATCTTAAAAAGAAAAAAGTAAAACTGACCCTGTAGCATACCTCTGTCAGCGTACTTTGGTACTACCAACTCTGAATTTTCTCCAGTTTGGCGAGGAGGGAGGAGACTGATGGAGTAACCCCTGACCCACAGGAAGACACTTGCCTCAGCGTCCTTGTCCGTAGCTCCCTCAGGCTCGTTGACAGAGAGGCTGCTGACGTTGACCACCATGTACCCATCCTTGAAGAACCCGAAGGTGTTGAGATGGACTTTATGCCGCACATCATCCTACAGAGGGTTGATGTCTCATTAGTCAGCCTGTTCATTTGCTTGAAAAGCTAGCTATGTGTCCAGTTTCATGGTGGCCAGTCTAAGTTCCCATAGGTGCAAAGACAGAGCCAGCTGTCACAAGCTACCCTTCAAATACCAAAAAGGACTCCGACAGATGTCAAAGCCCTGCAGAGGGCAACCGTGGACTCAGTCATTTCAGCACACTTGTATGGGCTCTGGGGCAAATTGGTCAGGGTCAAGTTGACATGTGAATCCCACAGCAAGGTGAACCATGATTTAATCAGCCTGCATTCTTCCTGAAAGATGAGTGCCTGTCTTCTGGTAGGCACTCAAAACTATATAGAGGAAGCCAAGTCACATGGTGCACAGCTTTAATCCCCACCCAGGAGGCAGAGGCAAGAGGGTGAGTTCAAGGCCAGGCTGGTCTACACAGAGTTCCTGGACAACCAGGGGTACATAGTGAGACCCTGTTTAAGAGAAAGACAAACAACGGCCCCTCAAAAAAAACATAGGGGGCTGGGGGCTAGGACCTAGTTCAGTTAAGAACACTTGCTGCTCTTCCATCAACCATCTCCCATCAACCACATTAGGAGGCTCGTAACCAGCTGTCACTCCAGGGCATCCTTTGCCTCTGGCTTCTGTGAGCACCTGCATTCGTGTGCACACACCCACATGCAGATACATACACCTACACAGAAGTAAGAATCATTTAAAATGTAATATTTATGGGGCTGGAGAGATGGCTCTGTGGTTAAGAGCACTGACTGCTCTTCCAGAGGGCCTGAGTTCAATTCCCCGCTACCACATGGTGGCTCACAGCCATCGGTAATGGGATCCCTCTTCTGGTGTGTCTGAAGACAGCTATAGTTTACATAAAATATATAAAATAAATCTTTAAAAAAAAATACCCACTATTTTTTTTAATGTATAAAAGAAGCCAACTGTGGCCGGGGAGGGGAAGTTGAAGTCCAAATGCCCTGCTGCCCTCAGCCCCCCCCCCCCCAGGCTTTTCTTACTTGACCCTAAGTGATACCCAGTATGCTGGGCCTTCAGGGCAGAAGCTAATGCAGAGGCACTCCCTGGAACAAGCAAGTGGAGACAGACAACTGAGCAAGGGGGAATCCCGGGCTCTGCTCAAACCACAGCCCAAAGGGAAACATGTCCAACCCCTGACTGCCTCTATGTCTCAACTGAAGCAGGACTACACATCTAAGGACCAGGACAAAATATCAGCAAAGCCTTCTAACACAGGTTCGTCCTAACATGTGACATTACTGAGAATTCGTGAATTCTGTGACAAGGTGGCTCTTGACTCATAATGCTGGAGTTACCCCGACAATAAAAGCTGCTGCTGGGACCCTCTCCAAGTTTCCAGTTCTCAGAAGCCTTCAAGAGGACCTTGTGAGGGACTAGGATAAGCCCCACCCACAAGGCCAAGAGACAATGCCCAGGAAAGCAGCCGGGCCAGGAGGGTCTCATTTCCTGGCTGACTCTGGCTCCCCCTCCCCACTAGGTCTGAGGACTGGAGCACTGGTCCTCAGCAATGGTCTAATGCAAGCTCTCTCCCCAGACTCCTGCAATGTCTCAGAATGGCACTGGCTTCCTCCCCGTCCCCCCTTCACCCAGTGTTTTCAACTCCCTCTTCCCTTTTTTGGTCCTCTGGGAATTTCCCTTAATGCAGAGGTCAGCTAGGCATCTGGAGCATGTGTGCTACCTCTTACTTCCCAGTGACAGGAGACTGAGGCAAACCCACACTCCCACAGAGAAGCAATCTACAGAGCAAAGCAAGCCCACTCACAACACACACACACACACACACACACACACACACACACACACACACACATACGGGACAGGTTTGAAGGGGACAGTGACTGATCCTCAGAGAAAGGGACTTTCCAGTCACTTGAGGGAAAGGCAAGGCTTGAGAAAATTGTGAAAGCACTAATAATTGCTTCCTGCTGGCTACAGTATGTTTACATTGTGGAAATAAGCTGAGTTGTACATTTATGTTCAGCACATACGGATTTTACTTTCTCCTTGTATTTTATTTATTTGTGTGTGTATGCACATGTCACAGTACAAAGAGAAAGTCAGAAGACAACTTGTAGGAGTCCAATCTCCCCTTCCAGCATGGGGGCCCAGGTCATCAGGCTTCCCCTGCTGAGCCGTCTCACTGGTCCCAAGCTGACATTTTAAGGGTGTGCTGCTTCTACTCTGACCAACATGTTTACAGCAGACACACGTGAGAGGCAGAGGCAGGTGGATCTTTGTGAGTTCAAGCCTAGAACAGTGAGACCTCATCTCTAAACAAACAAAGCCTCACCGAGGCTACATGAGGAGCACCATGCACCTGACACGGCAGCACACCTGTAGTGCACACCTGTAACACACCTGTAGTGCACACTTGTAACACACCTGTAATGCACACCTGTAGCACACCCCAGCACTTGGCAGGAGGATGAGAGGTTGGGTGGGAGCTCAGCATTCCTGCCCTCTCTCTGTTACTCTCCTGGAAATGGCAGCCAAGCTCCCTGACAACTGGACAGTACAGGGAGAGGAGGCAGGGACAGAGCAGGTCTGCCAGAGCATCCCAAGGCTGACCCCAGCAGACACCAGCAAGAGAGGATGCACTGGACCCAGCAGGGCTCTGAGGAGCGCTCCGCACCACGGAGCTGCCTCCTTACAACTCTACAAGGCAGGAGCTGCTCTGCTCAGGCTACAGAGGAAGAAACAGGCCCAGACAGGTAAGCGCTGGCTTGGACCAGAGAAGCAGACCCAACCCAGGCGGGAACTCCACACCTGGGCTCTTACTCACTGCATGCCTTTCACAAGCAAATAAACAGTGCATCTTTTATCTTGCTTTGAACTAGTCTGTATTACACAGGAGTCGAAAGTGCCAGGGCTTGTCCCTGCTTACACACACCCCTCAGCCAATTAGGGGAACAAATCCCAGAAGACCCACCAACTCATCTACAAGTATCTTGGTATGTATCTCCAAAGTGGGCCAAAAGAACAACAACAACAGTGTGCTATACACTTGATCACAGTAAGCTGTAGATCAGGTGAATTCAACAATATCATTCATCTATGTAAAGTCAAGGTCACAGGGACATAAAACACTGTACTGGAGTGAGGATGCAGCTCAGAGAGAGAATGGTGCCTGGAATGTGTAAATGAGCCGCTAGATTGGGTCCTAAGTGCTTCAAAAGTAGATAAATGATGGAATACATCACCGTACCTAGATACCCAAACAAGGACAATATTAAGAGTGTGCCGCTCTCGCCTGGCTCTCCTCACAGGCGCTCTGCCAACAATCTACAGAGGGCCAGCCCTAGTTTGAAAATGAAACACTGTGGATTAATGTTCTGTCTTGTTTGTTTTTGTTTTTCTTGAAATGGGATCTCATGGAGAGGCCCATACTGACTTTCAACTCAAAATCTTTCTTCAGCCTTGTAGATGCACCACACCAAGGTGGATGTAGTCATCAGAGAGAAAAATGCAGCCCATGATTCCAGAGTATGGGAAGTTATTCTGAAAGGCTTACTCTTATTTTCAATGATCTATTTTGTTAAACTGAAACTTTATCTTAAAACCCAGGGGTAGTGGCAGCAGCCTTTAATCCCAGCACTGGGAAGGCAGAGGCAGAGGCAGGGGCTCAGTGAGTACGGGACTTGTTGCCTCTAAGCCTGATACCCTGAGATCACCTTCCAGGAGCCACACAGTGAGGAGAGAACCGGCCCCACAAGTCAACACCTGCATGTTCACAATGTATATGTACCCCACCCCACATAAGATAAACACAAATTCTTAAATGATAAAATACATAGTTAAAGGGCTGGTGAGATGGCTCAGCAGGTAAGATGCACCCGACTGCTCTTCCAAAGGTGCAGAGTTCAAATCCCAGCAACCACATGGTGGCTCACAACCATCCTTAACGAGATCTGACTCCCTCTTCTGGAGGGTCTGAAGACAACTACAGTGTACTTACATATAATAAACAAATCTTAAAAAATAAAATAAAAAAATAAATAAATAGTTAAAGCCATATGTGGTCATACACACCTGCAAGCCCAGCACTAGGAAGGATTATAGACTGAAGGGCCATCCTGGGCTATACAGAACTTTTTTATTCTTTAATCCCAGTGCTGGGGAGGCAAAGGCAGGTGGCTCTCTGTGGGATCAAGTCCAGCCTAGTCTACATAGTGAATTCTAAGTTAACCAGAGCTATTAAGTAAGATCTTGTCCCCTCCCCAATTTTTTTTTTAATGTATTTTATATAGACAGACAGACAAAAGTGAATTCTTACTAAAGTAAGTTGACCTAAAAATTCAGGTATACAGAACAAAATAAGTTTTTAAAAGACAACAGAAAGCTAATAAAAATGCTGACATCTGAAACCTCACCAACAGTCAACTGACATGAGACATCACCATCTTACTACTGGGCTGGCAGAAGCCGGGTTGAGGTGGTGGCTGGCTGGGAAGCACGTGGACAACAGAACACTCAGTCTGGGACGGGCACTCCGTTTAGAGGAAGGAGTCTGCGTCCCTAAAGGCCCCAGCATCAGGTGCCTAGACACATGGTGAGGGAAACAAAGGGAAAGAGCATCAGTGAGCGAATAAGTCCTTTGTGCCTCTCTGGATCTCATCATTCTACATCCCTTTCCTCACTCGGGAAATGGCTGGGTCCTCTTGTAGTTTTTAACTTATATCTGCAAGCAAGAAATACTGGCTCTGAAAGCTTGAGGCAGGGAGAATGCCATGAGTTCAAAGCCAGCCTCAACAAGATGAATGACAAGCTACCCTGGGCTATAAGAATGTGACTCTATATCCAGAAGAAAAAAAAAAAAAAAAAAAAGCAAACAAAACTATCTCTAGAGTTGAGTGTGTAGCTCAGTTGTTAGAGAGCTTGCATGCACACAGCTCTGGTTCAGATCTCCAGCACTTCATACACCAACCATGATGCACACCTAAAATCCCATGTCTGGGGAGGTAGAGACAAGATCAGAAGTTCAAGGCCATACTCAGCTACTTAACAAGTTTGAGGCCAGCCTGAGACGAATTACACCCTGACTCAAAAAACAAAAACCTCAGTCCCTGCCAAGGCTTGGTGATACCTGCCTATAATTGCAGCTACTTGCCAGGCCATGTCAGAGGGTGGCAGGTTAAAGGCTAGCCTGGGCAGAAGGCTGCTTGGAAGGAAGAAAAGAAGGAAGGAGGACTCACAGGTCGAACCATAAATATCACAAAGTAGCAGCTTTAAAATCTGGCTAAATCAATAATGCTTATATAGATCTGCAACTTCCATTTTCAGCAACAATGTATCCATCCCTCCTGGAGCTGTGTGGATACATTTTCCTGTTGTGCTTGTAATCCATCTGTCCAAACATCATCACAGCTCTACACACACACCAGGAGCATACAGTCATTTCTGAGGCTCTACTGTAACCACACTGCCTGGCGTGGGCCTCTTCTCACACATGCCCTGTCTGTGCTGGCTTCTAGGATGTATTAATCTAGCAGTAAAACTTCAGAGTTTACTAGAAACTGTAACTCTTTCCTCCAAAGCCCAGGAGAGTCCTGTTCCTTCTAGCCAGAACAACCAGGAAGATGCCAGACCTCAAGGTTCCCAAGCTCAGAAAAAAAAAAAAAAAAAAAAAATCAAGCTGCTGGTGACTCAGTTTACATTTTCTGAATGTCTATAGGTGCTCCTTGTCTGTTAGCTAGCTGCTGCTTTTTATGAGGCATTTTTGTTTATATAGTGTTTACTCCTATTAGTTTTTTGTTTTTTGGTTTGGTTTGGTTTGGTTTGGTTTTTTTGGTTTTTTGAGACAGGGTTTCTCTGTAGAGCCCTGGCTGTCCTGGAACTCACTCTGTAGACCAGGCTGGCCTCGAACTCAGAAATCCGCCTGCCTCTGCTTCCCAAGTGCTGGGATTAAAGGTGTGCCACCACACCCGGCTCCTATTAGTTTTGTTTTGTTTTTTTTTTTAATAGACTTTTTAAGGTTTATTTCTATTTCCTGTGTCTGTCTATCTATTTGCATACATGTATTCCCTTGGAGGCAGAAAAGAATGCCCTGGAGTTGGAACTGTGATGCATCCATGTTTTTAACCTTTGTACCATGCCTGCAGACTGAAAGTCCGTGACATACTGTGGCTGCTTACCTTCTTACCAGCACCACTGTCACTGTCTATTATTGGTAGGAGGAGAGTGTGGGCACAGTGTGGAGGTCAGAAGACAACCCCATGTCACTCCTTCCGCCTTATGAGAGCTCTAGGGATTGACCTCAGGTGGGCTGCTTAGCACAGCAAGTGTGGTGCCTGCTGAGCACCTTACCAGCCTGAGAGCTCACCTTTGACCTTAGACTGCAGAGCTCTCGTCCAGTCTTTACATTTTTTTTTTAACACTGTGTGATATATGTTGTCATATGAGTTTTTATTTTTTAATTCTGAAGAAAGCCTGTTAATATTGCTAGTAGTTATCTAACGTGTGTGTGTGTGTGTGTGTGTGTGTGTGTGTGTGTTTGCATGGTGCAAGGCTAGAGGACAGCCTCGGTGCTTCACTCTACCTTGGAGATAAGGCCTCACTGCTTGGAACTTACAGATTAGACCAGACTGACCCATGATAGTCCCAGGTCCTGTCTCTGCTTCCCCACTGGGATCGCAATGAATGCTGGCATGCCTGACATTTGTTACATGGATGCTAGCGACTGAATTCAAGTCCTCAAATTTGTAAGCCAAACACACACATTACCATCTGGGCCTCTACCCCAGCCCTCCTGGTAGTACTTAAAAAAAACAAAACAAAACAAAAAAAATTTTTTTTTTTTTTGAAATTCTTCTTGGGGCTGAAAAGTGATGTTCCAGCAGTGAAGAGTCTAAGTCCTATTCTGCAAAGAACTGGAGTTCAGATCCCATCACCACAACACCTGTAACCCCAGCTCTGAGGCGACTGGAAGATGGCTAGGGTTACTGACTTACAACCTTGAAGATACAAAGTCTAGGTTCAGAGAGACTCTGTCTCAAAGGAATGGATGACAGAGATGGAAGAAGACACACAGCACCCCAGTCCTGCCTTTATACATGCGCTCAGGCATGCATACCTGTGTGCACATATGCACACACACAAACTCATTAGCTACATTTAAACAATCCTTGAATCCAAAGTTATAGAATGCTCATGGATATTTCTTTCTAAAACATTAGGCTACATAGCATATATTTCTGTACAAGTATAAGGTGGGTACTGCAAAGTGCTAAGACTACTTAGCAGCAGCATCTCCTAGCCCCATTATTCTATGATCCCACATCTGCACAGATGTCACACTCACATTTCGACATCTCTGCTTACTGTGCTGACCTCCCCTCCTGTCACATGGCTTCAGGATGTGATTCTGTGCATTTCTGTTGGCTACTTAAGAGCTACTGGTGATTGGTGAGAGGACGGAGTGTACGAAGGAAGCCCCAGGGAGCAAATAATGCCATTGAAGCTGGAAGTAACAGGTCTGAGGAAAACTTCATCCAGCTGCACACATCTGCAAGAAGGGCAAGGACAGTAGCTCTGGAGAGAGAAAGCTGACTTGCCAATGAGCATGGACATCCCTCCTGGGAAAAATAGGGGCTACTGATAAGTTTCACCCACAGTGAAAAATTACCTTCTGTTGCTGTGATAAATCATCAAGACCAAGGCAGCTTACAGAGGAAGTTTACATGAGCCTGCAGTTACAGGGGATAAGAGTCTATGATGGCAGAGCAGGGGCATGGCGACTGGAACAGGGGGCTAAGGGCTCATATCTTGAACTTCCAGCATGAAACAGAAGACAGTGAGCTAGACATGGTGGGAGTCTTAAGTCTCAAAGCTGGTCTCACACCTCCTCTAGCCAATCAACCACCACCTAAGCCTCCCCAAACAGCACCACTAACCGGGGACCGAGAATTCAAACGCCCGCGACCATGGGGGAGGCTTCTAATTCAAGCCAGCACAGATGATAAGATCCAGTTTTTTAAGAAAATCACTCTAGGGTTGGAGAGATGGCTCAGTGGTTAAGAGCACTGCCTGCTCTTTCAAAAGTCCTGAATTCAATTCCTAACACTCACATGGTGGCTAATAACCATCTATCCTGGATCTGATGCCCTCTTGTGGCATATAGGCGCCTGCCTATACATACATACATACATACATACATACATACAGTGAATCACCCTAGTGGGCTAAATAAGTAAAATGTAAAACTCTATAAGCTAGAAGATGCTAGAGACTACACTGGTTCCAGAGCCATAAGGGTTGGCCACAGGAAGCAGCAAATGTGGTAATAACACACTAGAAGACGGGAGACTGGGAGCTATTTAGAGTACTCTACAAAACTTGGTGACTTGGTGAAATGACAGATTTCCAGCTTGAGAAATGAGTAGCCAGTGGTCTAGTTACTAAGAAAGCCAAAGTGGGAGGGAGGGTACACAGGCTGGGGTCGGAGGGTGAGGAGGACTGCCAATCAACACAGAAGACAATGAGAGCATCTGAACACACAGGTCTGGCCACCCTACCCCAACATACTGAACTATTTCCCTGAAAGGTAAAGAAGACAGATGGGGTAGCCTGTGTTTGTAATCCCATAATTGGGAGGTAGAGGCATGAGATCAAGAGTTCAAAGACAAGCCAGGTTTTACTGTGCACGCCTTTAATCCCAGCACTTTGAAGGAGGCAGAGGAAGGCAAACTTCTGTGAGTTCCAGTCTAGTCTATAAAGTGAGTTCCAAAACATTGTGGGTTATTACACAGAGAAATTCTGTCTCAGAAAAACCACTTAAAGAAGAAAGGAAGGAGAGAAAGAAAGAAAGAAAGAAAGAAAGAAAGAAAGAAAGAAAGAAAGAAAGGAAGGGAGGGAGGGAAGGAGAGAAAGAAGAAAGAAAGAAAGAAAGAAAGAAAGAAAGAAAGAAAGAAAGAAAGAAAGAAAGAAAGAAAGAATAAAAGAAAGAAAGGGAAAAAGGGAGAAAGAAAGAAAGAAAGAAAGAAAGAAAGAAAGAAAGAAAGAAAGAAAGAAAGAAAGAAAGGAAGAAAGAGTGCAGAGCCATTCTTGGTCACATGAGTATGAGGCACGCCTAGGCCATATGGAGCCTTCCTCAAAAAAAAATAAAAAAATAAAAAAATAAGCAAAAAATCCCAAGTAATCAAAGCTATTAAGATAGCCCAGCAGGCAGAGGCTCCAGTTATCAAGACTGCTGACCTGAGTTTGGTCCTGTGGACCCACATGGTGGAAGGAGAGAATCAGCTCCCATATTATTCTTCAACACAACATGCTTGCTATGTCATGCATGCATGTACACACACATATACACTGACAGAAATGCATGTGTACACTCATATAAACAGAGACAGACTACACCACACACTAGATAAATAAACATAAAAGAATAATAGTAACAACCAGGACGGAGGAGATGGCCCTGTGCGTGTGCTTGCCACACACAACGTCAGAAGCCCATGGGCCAGCTAGCCTGCTGTATACAGTGAGGAGGAGCGCAAGCCCCTCTGGGACAGGCGAGGACTAACCCTCAAGATTCTTGCCTAACCTCCACATGCACACCACGCTACATGAGCACCTACCTGTGCTTGAGAACATACATGTCATACACACACTAATAAGTAAGTAAAGCAAGAAGGGTAACAGCTCAGTTTCATTCCTTAAACTTTACAGAATAGACTGACAGGATCAGCTCACTCCCTGGTTCTCTCAGGCTGTCCCAGACTACCTGTGCAGATAAGGTATGCAGGCAATGCACTGCCGCCTTTGTTTTTGTGATGAGTGAAACAGGGCCTTGGATATGCCAAGCAATGTGACACTACTGAGCTACACATCCAGCTCCTGATTTGGTTTGGTTTGATTTTTGCAATGCTGGGACTGAACTCAAAGCTGTATGCATGCTAGGCGAGTGTTCCATTACGAAGCTACATCCCCAAGCCCTATTTTTTCACTGAATTCCTTGCAAGCTAATTTCACATTAAGAATTCTAATTTTGCTGGGCCTTAAATCCCAGCACCTGCACTCGGAGGCAGAGGCAGGCAAATCTGAGTCTGAGGCCAGTCTGGTCTTTAGAGAGAGTTCCAGAGTAGCCAGGGCTACACAGAGAAACTGTCTTTAAAAAAAAAAAAAAAAAAACCAGCAACAGGGGGCTGGAGAGATGGCTCAGCGGTTAAGAGCACTGACTGCTCTTCCAAAGGTACTGAGTTCAAATCCCAGCAACCACATGTTGGCTCACAACCATCCATAATGAGACTGATGCCCTCCTCTGGTGTGTCCAAAGACAGTGTACTTAGATATAATAATAAATAAATCTTTTTTAAAAATTAAATACAACCCTACCATATGGCCCAGCAACTCTACTCCAGCCCTGGGTGTCACCCAAGTTTCACAGACTTGCACATGAATGATGTTGGTAGGACATCCATCATAATAAAAAAGGACCAGAGATGGGCACGGGGCCTGCACCTGTAATCCTAGTACTGGGCAGAGAGAGACCAGCTGGCTAGGCAAACGGTGATCCCCCACAGAGGGCACTGGTATTCAACAATAGCTAACATCACATTCCTGAGTGAGTTAAGGAGAGGGCTCGGTGGGTAAAGTGCTTACAAGCAGGAGGACCCCCAGGACCCACCTAAAGCCAGAGGTGGTAGCGCTCCTGTAACTCCAGCATGTATGTCTAGGAGAGCTGGAGACAGGAGAGCTCCCAGAAACTTGCTAAGCTGAAAGATACAACAGCAAGCAGAAAAATAAATTCCCTGCCTCAAACAAGATAGGAGGTAAGGGTGTCCAAGCCTGTACTGACTTCTATATAAACACCTCAGTGCATGCACATAAACAAATGCATACGCAGTACATGCCCACACAAAAGATAAAATTACTGAACCATGGCACAACATGGATAAATCTAAAAAGAGTAAGAAGGCAGGGACAAAAGTCTACCTGCTGGACAACTCCATTTCTCACAAAGTACCTGCAAGGACAGCTCTACAAAACACACAGCAGGAATGTGGTCTTCAAGATAGAAGCTCATGAAGAAGAATCATAATGAGGGTCTAACGATGAAAATGTATGTCTTTTATATATACAAATTACACCTTCAAAAAAGTTGCTTTTGAAAAATAAGGAATATATAGGAAGGTCAGAGTATAAGGGATGCAAGGAGACCAAGAAAACGAACGAAAGATGGAAAATAAAGAAAGGGAACTGAAAATGAAAAGTTGTGTTTGTTTGCTTTCTGTTTGTTGAATTTATTTACAAGACTAAAGACATTGAGATCAGAGAGGTGACCTCAGGCGGGCAGGAGGCAGGATTAGCTGCTAATGGCTGTAGAGGCACAGGACAGGTACATGGGAGTTTATTACACAACTGTACCTACTCTGGTGCATTTGAAATTGTCCATGTTAAAACATGTTTATAAGGATCAATGCTATAGAAATGGCTTGGCAGTTAAGAGGATGTATGGCACCTTGAAAAAGACCCAAGATCAATTCCCAGCACACACATGGGACAGCTTACAACTGCCTGTTATTCCAGTTCCAAGGGACCTACACACACACACACACACACACACACACACACAGAAAAATGAATCTTTTTTTTTTTTTAAATCAATGCATATTCCTGACATTTGGTGATCACTTCATGTTCTTGCAAGCCTGGGTTTCTAACCTGATCAAGCCTGTGTTTCCCAACTTCAAGCATAGAAAGACCATCTTATGCTTCTTTGGCAGACCCTCTGCTGGTAAATGTCCTCCCCTTAAATAACAAGTAAAGACTGTCTAAGAAAAGAGATTCTAGTACCGATTCTAGGATAATCTTAGGAACCTTACAAGAGAGAAAACCATCAAGTCATCTGACACAAACGAGAAGTCAACCACAGAACTGCTCTAAGTTTGCTTCCACCATATGTAAAGGTTGGTATAGAAGGTTGGAATACACTGATCGCTCAGGCTGGCCAATATAAATACTGCCAGTGTTCACCTAGTGATGCCAGACACTTTAACACTAGAAATGTTGGACAGGGAGGCAGGAGATGTGATCCCAGTGTGTCTTGTGACAAGTTTTGTCTCTAATCCCTAAGCTTTATAAACTCAACTAAATTATATACTCAATAAAAACAATCTGCAAACCTCAAAAATGGGAGACTTTAGAAATCAGGAGTTCTTAGCCTCAGAGTGATGAGTCCACAAACTCGGATACCTTGATAAACTGCACCGGGATTATGAAGCTACAGAAAGGCCAAGAAAGCTGTGTGGCCTTCATTTCTCTGGGGAGAGTGCCTGCAGCTTTCAGTGGATTGTATAAGGAGCCAAGACTGATCTGTCTTGCCGTAGGTGAGAGTCACTTTACTCAAGATCATTTTAACTTACCATCAAAAGCTGACAGCCCAAGTGTGCCTGTACGGATTTGGCCAGGTTTCAAATCTACAGTCTGTCTGTACTCTTTAAACTCTAGATTCACAAGCCTTGATTCTTCACACCTAATGGAAAGTGTTTTTACAGACAGCTGTGTCCGGATCCACAACTTCTTGGAACACTGACTATTAGGAAAAGCTACAAGGCTTTGAGTCATAATGACGTCATCTTCTGTTCTCCAGGTATATTAACAGGCTGACAACCCTGTGTAAGCCTTAGAGAACTTTCTACTGTGGATTAGTTACCATAGCGGTTCTTGGTGTTCACTTCAGGCCTATCATAAACATCTTCCTTAGGCAATGACCACAGAGGGAGAATGAAAAAAAGCCCACAACTTAGAAACACTTTGGACGCTGAGTTTAAATCCTCAGGCTCGTTCTTTCTTATTTTTCCTTTTTGAAATCAAGGCATGTATTTCAAGAGAGATTTGAATTCCTCTTGGGGATCCTAGCTTCGGTCAGTCAACCAAGCACCCTAAACCAAGCAGGGAAACGGGCTAAGATTCCGCACAACTTCAAAGCGCCAGATCAAGGGGCACAGAAGGGCGGGGATCGCGGACAAGAGAACTTGGAATTTAAGTTAGGAAAGGGTGAGTGGGGAAGGTTGCCACCAACGGGGAAGCCAGGGAAGCCAGCAGGAATCGCAGGAGCGGCCTCCCAGGTCTTTGGGGATTTAGGCCGCGGCTGGGCCCCTTCCTCACGACCTCAAACCTGCAGGGACCAGACTACCCGAGGCGGCCGCACGGCGTAGTCCATCCCCCCAGGGCGGCGCAGACCCCCTGGCTCAGGGGCCGAACTTGGAGATCCCGCTGGGCTGAAGTTGGCTCAGCCCGGGACAGCGGTCGCGCCCCCCGTCGCCACTCCCTGCCTCTGCCCCCAGCCTGCCAGGCCTTACTTTGAGCGCCAGGTGATGGACGCGGCCCAAGACGGGGTGGACCAGCAGCTCCAGCAACGCCAGCAGTCGTAGCAGCCGCAGGCAGAAGGAGCCGGAGCGGCCGAGGGGTACCGGGACGGCCATGTTTGTTCCAGCATCACCAGCTGCTTCCTCTCCCACTCACTTCCGGGTCAAAGCGCGGCGTCCCGGACGTGCTCTGGAAGGGGGCGCGGCTGCCGCCTCCGAGGTCCTTGAGATCATTTTACTGCAAAATGCAACTCTGGTCACCGAGGGACCTGAGCGGATCACCTCGGCACTCTTCAGTTGGCCTCCAAGGGCGGATTTCCGGCAAAGCCCCTGTGAGGACCCTGAAGCGTTTGCCATGGCAACCATGGCGGGGCAAGTTCAAGCCGGGCCTCCTTTCTGCCTCGCCGGGCTTGGGGGTTGAACCAAAGTCTGGAACCCGCAATGTTCGCCACTGACCCTGGCAGATGATTGGACTGCCGTCGGTGGTAATAACTTAGAAATTGCTGGCCTGTCTTAGATTCCTTGACTTATTCTTATCCTAGGCCCTTTACACAAACTAAAGCTTGAAATAGTTGCAATAATAGGATTTATTGAGCCCATAGGAAGCAATCCACTAGGCTTTTTTTTTTTAAAGTAGCATTTAATCTTTGGGACAATCTAATCAGATAAGAGGTAGGTGTCATGCTGTTCCTCCATTCTACCTAAACTCTATGCATTTTAGAAATGGTCATTTTGTCCAGTCTGAGCTGGGGATCACATGCAGATTTTTAACTGATGCGTCCTTTTGTCTTGTGTGATTTCATGCCACCGCTGGAGTCTGAGCCTTAATGTTTTCTATTTTAGTCTCTTTGGAAACTTTGCTTCTAGTCCTTGGCACTTAATGGAAGGACTTGGTAGTAGGTCCCTGGTACCAGGGGTTACAGGAAACACTCGTATTAAAATTGCTGATAGCCTCTGGGCAGTGGTGGCGCACACCTTTAATCCCAGCTCTTGGGAGGCAGAGGCAGGTGGATTTCTGAGTTCGAGGCCAGTCTGGTCTACAGAGTGAGTTCCAGGACAGCCAGGACTATACAGAGAAACCTTGTCTTGAAAAAAAAAAAATTGCTGATAATCAAGTTGGTTTAGTTCTTGGATTCTTGTTTTTAACTGTACACACAATAACATATGCTTTTGTGTATGTGCATGTAATTAAGCAAAGTAAGACACAATAAAAGGCACAGGGAACTCTACTACCAGGCGACCACCACTATGTAGATGTGTGAACACCTATGACAGAATCAGATTCCTGTGGCTTTTTAACTGGAACTAGGAACAGGATGTATTTTGAAGGTCTGGTTGGTTGCTTTTCTAAGTTTTTTATGTATGTGTATGCCTTGTGTTGGTACCTGAGAGGACCAGAAGATGGTGTCAGAGCCTCTGGAGCTGGAGTTACTGGCAATTGTGTGTTGCCTGACATCATGAGTACTAGAAACTGAACTCAGGAATCTAGAAGAGCAGTAAGTGCTCTTAACCACTGAGCAATGTCTCTAACCCAACATGATAGATCTATATCTATAAATACATATAGATAGGTAATTAAGTTTGTTTTTATGTGTGTTTACAAATGCCATGGGGTGTACCCATAGAGGCCAGAAGGGGGCATCAGATCCCTGTAACTGAAGTTACCTGTGGTTGTCAGCCATCCAGTGTGCTTGCTGGGAACCCAAACTCCAATCTTCTGGAAGAACAGGAACTCTTAGCTTCAGCCCAATAGGATATACTTTAATGCCACAAACTGTGAACTTCAACAAATTCACTTGGAACCAGGAGGTGGTTGGTGGTACACATCTTTAATCCAGGCACTCGGAAAGCAGAGGCAGGCGAGTGGATCTCTGAGTTCAAGGCCAACCAGAACTACTCAGAGAAACTTCGAATTGAAAACCCAAACAAACAAACAAATCGATTTGTTGGGACTATGCTGTCTAATTTTTTTTAATGACTTGGGAAAATACAGAACTAAAAGTGAGATGGTTTTGGAGCCAGAGAAGGTCCTAGGTTTGCCTCTGTGTTTGCACAATCATCATACACTGATAAACCTCCTAATCCTTCCCCTGACTAAAAAACCAGTCCGGGCTGGTGAGATGGCTCAGTGGGTAAGAGCACTGACTGCTCTTCCGAAGGTCCGGAGTTCAAATCCCAGCAACCACATGGTGGCTCATAACCATCTGTAACAAGATCTGATGCCCTCTTCTGGAGTGTCTGAAGACAGCTACAGTGTACTTACATATAATAAATAAATAAATCTAAAAAAAAAAAAAAACAGTCCAAGTTCAGTCACACTCCTCAGAGGCAACAGAAGAGCCCGCAGGTGGAGACACAGAGGTTGGGGTTTATCTTAAGATGCATGTCAGTTTCATGGGCGGGAAAGGCAGTGACACTGGCTGGCTGGTGGCTAGCCTTTCCCTTCGCTTGGGTCTTGGGCCATCTCTTTTAAATATGCAATCTTCCATGTTTGAACAGGATTTTCATCTGATCCCACCCCCTTACAGATAATGAAACCTAGAGCAGGAAACTCTGGAATTACTCTTTTGCAGCCCTACACAGAGAGGTGAGAAATTATTTTCTGAGTGACCTTAATTGGCTATGTGATGTATCTGTATGCCATGTCATTTAAAAGCATAAGAGTTCTGTGAGATGTCTTATTTCCTTTCTTCAGATCGGGTTTGGTTAGATTAGTTCAGAGGCAGTCTGTCTATGTATAAATGACCCACCAGCACAGGCAGACTCACCCTGCTCACAAAGCCCAGGACAAAAAAAAAAAAAAAAAAAAGCCTGTCTTGCCTCATTGAGAACGAGGCCATCGCATGCGTTGTTGGACCGGAAAGCTATGTAGATAACCCAGATTTTTCCACTTGTTTAATAGGTGTGAGATCAGTGTCAGGGAACATTGGGTAGCTCTTTGAAGATCATACAGCCGTTGGGTAGTTTTAGCTGGCATCTGTGAAACCAGGACTGAAACTGCCACAGAAGGCTCTTGGGGCTTCTTGCCCAATATTATGAAGAGCTTCTTACTTAAAAAAAAAAAAAAAGATGTATTATTCTATTTTATTATGTGTATGTGTGGGGTTGGAGAGTGTATGAGTGCAAGGTTCCTGGAGGCCAGGAGAGGATTAGAACCTCTGGGGCTGAAAGCAGGTCATGGGCCCCATGACATGGGTGCTGGGAACCAGATTCAGGTCCAGGTCCTCCTCTGCAAAAGCAGTGCACACTTTTTTCTTTCTTTCTTTCTTTTTTTTTTTTTTTTTTTGGTTTTTCGAGACAGGGTTTCTCTGTGTAGCCCTGGCTGTCCTGGAACTCACTCTGTAGACCAGGCTGGCCTCGAACTCAGAAATCCACCTGACTCTGCCTCCTGGGTGCTGGGATTAAAGACGGGCGCCACCACTGCCCGGCTAGCAGTGCACACTCTTAACTGCAGAGCTGCCTCTCTAGCCTAGCCTGTCTGATTTTTATAAGTTTATATTTTAAAAAAGGAAGCAAGCTGGCATGGTAGCATAGCTATGACCCCATGACAGAGAGTCTGAGGTAAAAGTCACCTGTTGGGGATATATTTACTTATGTGTATGTGTGTATGCCTGAGTGTGTGTGTATGCATGCCATGTGCATACAGGAGTATGGAGAGGCCATAAGGGGCCATTAGATCCTCTGAAACAGGAGTTATAAGTGGTTGTTGGCCACCCTGTGGGGGATGAGAATTGAACCTAACTTCTCTGGAAGAGTAGCTCTGAATTACTGAGCGATTTCTCAGCTCCTACTTAAGTGATTTTTACTTTCTTTTTTTTTAAAAAAAAAAAACTTTTTAAAAGATTTATTTATTATTATATGTAAGTACACTGTAGCTGTCTTCAGATACTCCACAAGAGGGCGTCAGATCTCATTACAGATGGTTGTGAGTCACCATGTGGTTGCTGGGGTTTGAACTCAGGACCTCTGGAAGAGCAATCAGTGCTCTTAACCATAAACAGATGAATTCTGAAGTAGGGTTTCCCTTTTTGCTATGGAACTGCAGATTAGACCAAGGCTTCATGCATGCTGGACAAGTCACTGCACTATATTGCCGTCTGACTTTTGCTTCTTAAGGTTCAGTCCTTAACTGGTAATCGTCAGGCTAGAGCGATAGCTCAGCACTTAAGGGCACTGCTGTTGCCAAGGACTGGGGTTTGTTTCCAGAACCCACATGGTGACTAACAACTACCTGTAACAACAGTTCCAATGGAGCCAGTGGCCTCTTCTGGCTTCTGTGGGCATCTGGCACACACATACATGCAGGCAAACATACACATAAATATAATACTAATGATAATAATAATAACCCTTAGCACTCAGAAGGCAGAGGCAGGTGGATCTCTATAGGTTAGGAATCAGCCTGGTCAACATAGTGAGTTCCAGGACAGCCAGGACTACATAGTGAAGCCCTGGATGACAACGATGGCAATGACAATGGCGATAATGTGGGACTGGAGAAATGACTCAGTGGTTAAGGGCACTTGCTACTCTTCCAGAGGACAGAAGTTCAGTTCCCACCCTCCACATCAGGAAACTCACAACCACCTGTCACTCCAGTTCCAGGAGACCCAATATCTTTTTCTGGCCTCCACAGGCACCACACACACTCACACATATACACATAAGTAAAAATAATAAAGACCAATAGATAATAAAGTTCAATGCCACTTTTTAGAAAGTCTGTCTTTAAATTTGACTAATACTAAAAATCAGAATATTCAGATATTCTCAGTTCCTCTTAGTGGTAAAAGTTATCCAAAGAAGAATTTTGTAGTGTCGTTGCAGTAAAGTTTTACCAGACTTAAAGTTAGATCTTTACGATTCTTCATTTTTAACCTTGAGAATTATGGCAGAACTTCTATAAGGCCATAGCAATCAGATCTGCTCAGCAGTGTGTGAGGATGTCTGTCTGTCCACATGGGAAAGGGAACTCTATGGATATGGTTATTGTGGAATCCAGAGGAAGGAACATGGAAGACCCCTTACAGGTCTTTGAAAACTTGTTGCACGGAGTCAGTATGGAACGTTGTTCTTCAAACACTGCATTCCTGCAAGGTGTAACACATGACTTCTGAGTTTCCAGAAAAGGTCATTTGCGAAACCAGGATGCTGCAACCGCACATCTTGTTGAGTAACAAAACAAGTTATGCCTGCTTCTCCCTGTCAGAGCTTTCAAGGGGCGTTAAACCTAGGGCTGACTGGAAAAGCCTGGAGGTCAGGAAGGACAGAGCTCCTGAGCCCTGGCTTTGTTCTCTCAATCAAGAGCCTTTACGGTTTGCAGGATCAGTTCAAAGTTGCCACTGGTAGGAAACTAGGGTTTGAATTTAAATTTGTAGTTTGTTTATAGTGCTATTGACATGATTTGGACTGGGCTTGGACAATTGAGGAAATAAGATATAACTGCTGTCTGTTTTTCCTTTTACCAAAGTTTTTATTACATGTATGTATGTATGTGGGAAGGACACATGTCCCCCGGGGGGGAAGGTGGATAATTTTCAAAATCTATTCTCTCTTTCTGACTTGTGAGTCATGGGGACAGAACTCAGTGGGCAGGTTTGGCTGCAGCTCCTTTGCCTGCTGAACTGTCCCACAGGTCTGTGTGTCTTGTTAGAAGAGTTCTTTGAGACCCCAAAGCTAACACAGTGGAAGGAAGCAGAGGTTTGTCGGGGCCTGGTAGAATCTGCTGGCCATGTCTTCCAGATTGCAGTGGGAACCTCAGGCATCTCTTGAGACAGAGAAGAAACTCTTAAAGCGTCTTTTTGGCAAGTGAGCAAATGTCAGTCCAGTGGCTTCAGCCCACTGAAGGTGAGCTGGAGGTGAACCCGAGAGTCACTTTTCAACCTGGGACACTACATCCTGCTCAACTGGTGACAGACTGTGTTTCATGATTGACAGTCTTTGCAGACGTCCAGAGAACTCAGCAATAGGGTATTAAAGTCTAGTTGCAGTTGTAAGATTGCGCTCACTAGACAGTTCCTAGATTTACCCTGATCCTGCGTCTGCTTGGCTGCATACTGGGCTGCAGCTGGTTCTCAATTTACCATAGTTTCACCAACAGTTGTGGGCTTACAGGAATACTAAATGCATTTTTTCGGACTTAGGTCACTTCAAGGCCAGCCTTGGCTACACAGTAAGTTTGAGGTCAGCCTAGACTACATAGACCCTGTCTTTGAAAAAAGACAAACAGGGTTGGAGTGATGGCTCAGCAGTTAAGAACACTGGATGCTCTTCCAGCTTTCCTGAGTTCAGTTCCCAGCAGCCACATGGTGGCTCTCAACCATCTGTAATAAAATCCAATGCCCTCCTAGCAACAGGGTACTCATATAATAAAAAAAAAAAATCTTTTTTTTTTTTNTTTTGTTTTGTTTGTTTTTTTGAGACAGGGTTTCTCTGTGTAGCTCTAGCTGTCCTGGAACTCACTTTGTAGACAAGGCTGGCCTCGAACTCAGAAATCCACCTGCCTCTGCCTCCTGAGTGCTGGGATTAAAGGCGTGTGCCACCACACCCAGCTATAAATCTTTAAAAAACAAACAAAGTCTGGCACTGGTGGCGAACACCTTTAATCCCAGCACTTGAGAGGCAGAGGCAGGCAGATCTCTGTGAGTTCCAGGCCAGCCTGATCTACAGAGAGACTTCCAGAATATCCAGGGAGACCCTGTCTGCAAAACAAACAACAACAAAAACCAACCAAATAAAAACCAAACAATAAGCCAGGCTTGATAGCATGCCATTTTAATCCCAACACTCAAGAGGCAGAGGCAGGCAGATCTTGGTGAGCTCAAGAGCAACCTGGTCTATATAGGGATTTCCAGGCCAGCCATGAATGCACGGAATAAAAGGGGCAAGGGGGTGGATTGAGACTTAACTCCATTTTAAGTTGGGCTTTGGGAAATTTTAAGCTAAAATAGGGTAGAAACTATTGAACAAAACAAAAAATCTCATTGGGAAGCTTTAGTGATAGACAGCCATCATCTGCCTTGTCGCTCGGGCCTGTGGGTCTGGGTGTAAGAGCAGTTTGGAAGCCCTTGCTTCCTTGCTGTGGCACACAGTGGAAAGGAAACCTGGATCTGTGTCCTCTTTGCTAAGTGCTTTGCAGAAATTGTCTTCTCCATCTGAAGGAGCCATGAGGTCACCGTTGTATTGTAAGAGAGGAAACTGGGGTTTGGCGAGGGGAAACTGCAGCTGCGTGCACTGAGCTCTGCATAGCTCAAGTGCACATGGTGTAAATTACCAGAAGCCACACGCTGACTAAGGACTGAACAGTGGGATCCCCAACAAACAGAAAACCCAGTCTGCTTCAGAAACCCCAAGTCAAGTGGTCATTAGTTCCAGCCAGGTTTAGAACGGACCAAATACCTGATAGATTTGTCTCTAGTTACTCAGAAATGGTACCTGGAGAAGGAGGATCACCCACCAAAGTTCTGGGCTGCCTGGGCTACACAATAAGATCTTGTCTCAGAAAATAAGAACTCAGAAGATGGTCAGCCAGTAAAGACATTTGCTGTCAAGCCTGATGACCTAAATTCAATCCCTGGAACCCGTGCTGTGGAAAGAGAAAACTAACTCCCACAAGTTGTCCTCTGGCCTCTAAATATGTGCTGTATGTGCATACCAACACACACGCATATATACACACAACTAAATAAATATATAAATATACTAAGCTTTACAAGGTTGTGGCATGAGCCTTTAGTCCATCATCACTTGAGAGGCACAAGCAGGTGGATCTCTGTGAGTTTGAGGCCAGCCTGGTCTACAAAGAGAGTTTCAGGATAGTCAAGGGTATTACATAGTGAAACCCTGCAGGGGGGAGAAGGAAGGAAGGAAAGAAAGAAGAAAAAGAGCAAACCAAACAGCCAGAAGCCTATGCAGGAATAGTTGGTGGTGTTTGTCTGGATGCCTTAGAGTTAACCCCTTCCACGCCTTCAGTTCATTCAAAGGCAAAGACCACAACTTTGTGACTCAAGGTGGAGCAGGTATGCAGCTGTGCTGAGGTCAGCATTTGCTAGGGTGAGACGACCCAACTAAAGAATCAATACTGCATTTGCCTTTCATTTTCTGAGCTTTTGCCTCAAGCATCTTCCAGTTGCCGTCCAGCCTTATCCACGTGAAAGATACATTAAGGAGCTCGACTCCTGTAGTCCACAGTGGCTTCCAGAGGTTCTGCAGCTAACAATTTCTGCTGACTCGAATAAAAATGTCTCCTCTTCCGGCATCTTTCTCTCCTTAGTTCCTTCCGCTTCTTTCTCTTTAGGGCACAGGCTGCTTTACCTCCTGGCTGGACTATTTTTTTCAAGTGGTCATTCTAGTTTTCCGAAGTCAAGATTAGATCATTTTGTGGACAGAAAAGGAAAGGACAAACGGGCAGGGAGAGAGACAAAGCGATAAGGATACCGGCAGGCAGGGTCTCCCTAGAGTGGCCATTTTCAGCTTGGAGAAAATAAAACCCAGTGGCACTGTGGAGCTGGGGAGATGGCTAAGTGAGACCAAGAGCATTGGCTGCTGTTCCTGAAGATCTGAGTTTGATTCTCCATCCCTATGAATGGCTCACAACCATCTGCAGGTCACTTCCAGGGGTCACAAGGGCCCCAGCCATGAATGGGTGCACTGATACACATGCATACAGAACACAAAACAACCCTGAGGCATGGTTAACATTGCTTACAGTCCCAAGCCCTCCAGCTCACCCTTGCCATAAGTCTGCCTAGGAAGGAAGGTGGCTAACCATCTTGATGCTTACATACCCCGCAGGCAGACGAGGGAGTAAAGAATGCTCAGACCTGGTAAATGTGGGAGCAAAATACTTAAAACAGACACAAAGGGTGGAGGCCGTGTCTTGAAACTGACAAAAGACAGACCAAAATAGTTTTGATAGTTGTAACTAACTACCCAGGGAAGGAAGTAGGAGGTCCTGAGGTTTAAGGCAATGTTTCTCAGCTCCACCCCTCCTTCCTTTTTCTTTCTTTCCTTTTCCTTTTCAAATAAATTTATTATTTTGTGCTTATTTTTGGTTTTTGAGACAGGGTATCACTATGTAGCTATAACTCATAGAGATCCACCTGCCTCTGCCCCCATACCACACCATTATTGTTTATCACTGTTATTTTATTTTAGTCAAGGTTTCCCTTTGTGGTCCAAGTCATCCTACTTGGTATTTACTATGTGGCTCAGGTTGGCCTTGAACTTGCAGCAGCCTTCCTACCTCTGCTTCAGGAGTGCTAGGACTCCAAGTCTGGGACAGCACACACTGGGCTGAGATTCACCCTTTAAGGAGATTTAACTCCCTGGTAGAAAAAGATGAACAGGTTCAAGAGAACAGGGAGTGGAGAAACGTGAAGAAGAAGGTCACGACTCTGGAGGAGAAGTCTCGGAATTCAGAGAAAGAAAGGTTGTGGAAATAGGACCTGAGAGATTCTCAGGAGACAGTTGGAAGCCCCCAGATTCTCCACAGCATGTGAGAAATGACATTCTGTGGAGCTTTGGGAGAGTTAATGAGATGGCTCCCATTCTGCGTCAGCCACCCACTGGCCAGTTCACGTCCTCTGTTCACACCACTAGGCCTGGACTGGTAGACACTGCCTCCTTTTGGCCGCTGAGGTTCTCCCCCTAGATAGAGGTGAAGTCTGTTCTAGACCTCCCAGCCAGAGAGTGCAGAGGCTGAATTTGAACCCTCCAAAATCTCTATGGGTCCTTCAGAGAGTCTGCTGTCCTTCAGCGGGTTAACAACTTCACTGCCGAGATTCCTGGCCAAACAGGTAGAAAAAAGAACTGATTATAATTCTTTGGGCTCACATTCCCGAGTTCTTTCCCTGGGTTCCTGGATCTGCTGGATTGCTGTTCCCTTCAACGTCCGGTGTACACTGTGCACCGACGTCACGGTCCCAGACCCCACTCCTACGCGCGCTGCCGAGCTCTTCGGGCCTCCACAGTGTCTGGATAGTGGGAGAAGCCACTCCCGGAGCTTCTAAGGTGGGC
This sequence comes from Mus pahari, assembly GCF_900095145.1. Lineage (NCBI taxonomy): Eukaryota > Metazoa > Chordata > Mammalia > Rodentia > Muridae > Mus > Mus pahari. The sequence goes on along the minus strand of NC_034592.1, from coordinate 18,427,202 downwards.
GTCGGTGGGCACCAGGCGAAAGTTCTGAAATGCAAAACAGCGCTAGGCGCGATGGGTAGAAGGCAGACGGCGATGGAGCGACGTGATCACCAGCAGCCCAGTCTGCAGACGGGGAGCGCAGGTCCCAAAAGAGTTGGGCGCCCTGGCTGCGGAATACTAATGACGTCGAGAAGTCCCCAGGGGTTCGCGTCCTTCCAGACACTCGGGGCAACCGCGCCAAAGGGAGCCTGTGGGAGGGACGGTATGCACGAGCTGTCAGTCCGGTTCCGCCCCGTCCCGCCTCTCGTCCCGCCCCATCCCGCCCCTCGGCTCCGGTGCGGGGCGGGCGCGCTGCGGCGGTCGCTGCTGCTGCTTCCTTGGGCCATTTTGCTCCGCGCGGAGCGACGAGAGGTTGCGAGCTCGGGCTAGAGGAGGCGCGGGCCGGAGGAAGCGGCGGGCTTTCCGCATTCGCAAGGTTCGGAGGGCCGCAGCGATCGCCGGCGAAGGGGGTCGGGGGCCCCTTCCCGGTCCCTGCACCATGAGCTGGGGTACTGAGCTCTGGGTGAGTGAGGGGCCGGGCCGCGGGCGGCCTGGGCGGGAGGCGCGACGAGGGGCCTCGGTGTGCGTCGTCGCCCAGCAAAGAGGGAGCGCGGATCGGGTGGCCCCGGCGACCTCAGGGCGGCGTGGAGTTAGGTCCCGGCTCCCGGAGCAGCAACCCGCGGGCGTTCCCCGGGGGCGTGGGGCCCGCGCTGTGCCGGGCTGCGTAATTGCGCGCGCCCCTGACTGGAGTTCTGGGGCCGATCTCTACGCTTGGAGGTGCGGGCGGATCCCGCGCTGCTCCCGGGGGCGGGGCGGCCTGGCAAGCGCAGGGTTTCGGGTCTCGGGGGTACCGGGAGAGAGAGGTAAGGTCTTCTCTCTGAAAGTGAGGATTTTAGCCCCGAGGCGGTTGGAGCGCACTTGTAATCTTGGAGACACCTCAGATTCTGAATTTGAGGGGGGCTGCGGTGTTTGGTCCGCAGGGGGACAGCAGTAGGGGAGATCCTAAGATAGCACGGAGGGACGATTGCCGGGGACCTGGTTCTGTCCTGCTGCCCAGAGGAAACGAAACGGTTTCAAGAGGGGATGACCTCGCGGGGATCCTTCGTTTGGGGGTGCAGGTGGGTTAGTGAGCAGCTTGTATCTGGGAACGGTCCTATCGAGGGCGATCAGAGGACGCCAGGACAGCTCTCAGGGCATCTCCGGGAAAGGGAGGCCGTTGGCCGTGGGGCAGGGCCTGTTTTGCCTTCCTCTGGACTCGAGCACCAGGGGAAAGGCTGGTCATAGGTTTGCCGTGCAATGGCCTGGGTGAAGATGGGGAAGAAACCGCGGCTACTGCGCCGAAATGTGCCCGGAGACCAGTCCTCAGTGATGAATCCTAAGTGCCCGCTGACTACCTTTCTGAATTCCATTTGTGAAGGGTGTGGAGGGGAAAGTGTGGGGTGGTGTTGCCATCCAAGATGAGGCCAAGAAATGCCATGTCAAAATAAGGTTAGGGCAATTAGGGAAATGCTGCGCATCCCCCTTAAATTGTTTTCTTTGCCTTGATTGTTTTTACATAACCATTCCTTAGACTACAGTAGTTTCTGCTAATACTAAAATCCCGGGAGCACTGGCTCCCAAGATAACTAACTCATTTCATAAACATCCTCTGTCGAAGAGGTTCCCATTCATTCGGCTGTCAAATGTCAGGTGACCGGTGCAAATGCCCATTTTGAAAATAAATGTAACACATAGTTTGAAAGCAACTTGTACACATCCACAGTAGGCAAACTGTTCGCCCAAGAGTGCTAGTTTCTTTTCTGATTGGGTTTGGTTTGGTTTGGTTTGGTTTTTCTTTTTCACCTTGGTGGGGGCACATCAGAAGTCAAGGTCAGCAACAGAATGGAAGCCTAGGCATGTGTTCAAACAACAGGGCATAACTCCAGAAGGCAGCAGATACTTGGTTCCTGAGTGACTTAGGGAGGTGGATCTTTCGTAGCCATATTGGTGAAGGTTCTAGCTGGTGATCCAGAAGAGGGCAGGAAGCTGGGCTAAAGAGCTGACAGCAAACTGGGCGTGGTGGTGCACGCCTTTAATCCCAGCAGCACTCGGGAGGCAGAGGCAGGTGGATTTCTGAGTTTGAGGCCAGCCTGGTCTACAGAGTGAGTTCCAGGACAGCCAGGGCTACACAGAGAAACCCTGTCTCGAAAAACCAAAAAAAAAAAAAAAAGGAAGAGCTGACAGCAAGGCTGTCCTTCCTGCATCTTTGAGGAGTGGAAGACAAGGGGACGTCAAACACAGGAGCCACTCCTGGTGACTCACATCTGTAATCCCCAACACTGGAGAGGTTGAGGCAGGAGGATTGCTGTGAGTTCGCATCCAGCCTGGAATACATAGTGACTCTCAAGTCAGCAGGAGCTACGTGGTAAGACCCTGTCTGAAAAAGCAAAACAAAAAGCTACCAAGGATGTGACTCAGGTAAAATCCTTGCCTGGCTTGGGCCTGGGCCTGGGCCTGGCCCTGGACGAGGCACTAGAGATTGAACTTAGCACCAGAGGTGGAGAGAAGAGAATGTCGGGAAGGATTTTAAATGGTGAGAGATGTAAAGTATTTGGATTTAGCTAACTTGATAAATTTGTGAGTTTACTTATGGCCAATAGCAGATTGGCCTGCCATACTGTATATGAAGTATGTGGAAATGGAAAAAAAAAAGGGTGACTTAATTTTTATTTTTGGTTTTGTTTTTAAGGCATGGTGAGTACAGGCCTTTACCTTTGGGTAGCTTATAGTTTAATGGAAGGAACAGGTGAGCGTGTTATGACACTATCAGGAAAAATTAGTGCAAAACACGGGTTTTAAGGCAAAAATGCTCGCTACCAGTTATCTTAAAACAGTTTTACAAAAAGAAAGAAAGGAAGGAAGAAAGAAAGAGAAGGAAAGGAAAGCAAGCCAGCCTAGGGGGATGAAGGAGAGCAGAGTTGAAAGGCCTGCTGTCTCCGGCTGTGTCTAGTGGTCAGAAGCTTGGATGTGCAGTGGCCTGGCGGCCAGGCCAAGTCCCTGATTGAGGGTTTTCCTTACATGGTGGCTTTGGGACCTCGCTGTGGTAATGAGATAATGATGGGTCGCTAAAGTCTCACTTGGCAGAATGACACTTCTGGATTTGATGGCACAGTTTGGGTGGCCACAAGTGATTGGCGGCAGGTGCTCATGACTGGCACCAATCTTAACAGATTATATGCAGTCTTGGGACTTTAGTGAAAGTCCATCAAGGCCCTAAAAAAAACCCTTCTGGTTTCGAACACTTGTTCTAGGTAAAAAGCCCACTCTTAAGCCACATCCTGCTTTGTTAAGGAGTGACGACACCCTTTTCTTCTAAAAACCTCCTTATGGCAGAAAGCATTCGCAGTCTAGGTGAGCTTTGAAAAGCTGTAAAATGTCAGGAAGTTAGAGAAACTTTTGTATCAAGAGTGAACTAAAGCCAGGTCTGTTGGCTCAGGTCTGTAATCCCAGCTACTGGGAGGCAGAGACAGAAGGACTGAATGTTCAAGGCCCACCTGAGCAACTTATAGTGAATTTATGTCAAAAAAGGGGTGGGGCCATAGCTCAGTGGTAGAGAGTGTGCATAGCACACGCATGAAGCCTGGGTTCTACCCCTGGCACTGGGGTGGGGAAAAGACAAAGTATGAATGGCAGGTTTGAATTGTATTTGTTTATGTAGTTATTCATTTTTGTTTTGTTTGAGACATGGTCTATGTAGCCCTGGCTGATGTGGCTCATTATGTAGACTACGCTGGCCTCGAACTCCCAGAGATCCTCCTGCCTCTGCCTCTGCCTCCTTGGACAGCAGTTTTTAAAGTGATTAGGTTAAGGCTGAAACCTGAGCTCCAGGATAGATCACTTGCCCAGCATGTGGGAGGCCCTAGGTTCATCTCCAGTGTGGCAAAAAGAGAAAAAGGGAGATCAGTTAATTACAAACTTCAGCAATCTTCCTGTCATTGGGTTATAATAAATCATTTCTGTAACTCCATAACATTGAACAACTGCCAAGTTCAAATGGCCCAAGCTGTGAGTCCCTCGTACCGGCTGGAGGATGGCACTTACCTTCCTGACAGCATATGCTAGCCTGGGACATCAAAATCTCAAGGGACATTTATGTTTCTACAAAAGATTCATCAAAACAGAGCTGGGGTGTAGCTCATTGGAGCTGTGCTTGTTTAGCGTATGTAAGACCCTGAGCTAGATTGGTGTGTATGTATGTGTGTGTAATGTGTATATATATATATATACATGTATATAATTATTAACATGTATATGTATTATAAATTATTAAGATATATATATGTATATATATATATATATACATATATATATATATATATATATTCTTAGATACCTAAAAATAGGCTTTTTGAATGGTTTGAGATTCCGAGTAAAAGTAAGTTGGTGATAGAGAGATTGTCACCTCCCCTGTGCTCTTTGTCCCCAAATGAACACTGTCTGGCTACGTTTCTCCTTCATCTATACACGTGCTTTGGCACCCACTCCCACTCCCACCACACACACATAAACACACACACAAAGATATGAAATATGAAAGTTGTCTTTGAAAAGCAGTTTCTTTTCTGTGGTTCATGGCACTTGGGCCTGGTAGCTCTAGGAGTTATATTAGGACACTTTATAATATGCCAAGTGTTAAACTAGGCAATACTGATTCTCTTTTGACCGGAAGTGGTATCTGGTTTGGGAGAGGTGTGAGCTCTGCCGCCCTTGACTTCTAGGTGGGCATAGATAGAACACTAACAGCCATTCCTCATTGCCCTGGCCTTTCTTTACCCGTCACACTTTCTGTTTGGGATGAGCACAGCATGGCCACCAGCACAAATTCAGTCTTTTCTTCTTCCTCGGGACAAGCTTTGCACCCAGCCCTTCTGGTTAACAGAGGTGAGGCAAAGCCAGCACCACCGGGCAGACCAGGGACCTGCACGTCCTGCCGTTTGTAAGTTAGCTCTGAAACCGTGGATGCGCTGCGGTTCGGGGTAGGGAAGAGCAGGATCTCCAGCATGCTCTGAGACTTCTGCACCTGCCCACGTGCTGACCGTGGGGCTCTCGGGAGCTCACGCCTGGCCTTAGTGAGCTGTGGGCAGGACTGAGGCTCCGGTCCGGCATCCTTGACTCCTAGCTCAGCCCTGATGCGTGTTTCCCGGCAAGCCCCGCCCACACGAAAGAATAAGGCTTTATTTTGACACTGAAAAATTGCACACTACCAAGAATACACAGATGCCCTGGGGAATTAATCTAATTAGACTTCAGAATGTGGGTGTGAAGTCATCAGGAATTTGTATGGAGATATTCGTTTCCTGTTTTAGTACCCAGGATTCTTCATATGAGCTAGACTCCTAGTGTGATAGAACACTTTAAATCCTGAAGGCTGACTCTTGTACTATATAGCTTAGACTGGTCTAGAACTCATGATATAGCCTGAACTTTTCCCCTTTCAGAAAACCTCCGGCTTCAGCTTCTCAGGTGCTGGGGTTACGGGTATGAGCCACCACGCCCAGCAGAATATCCACTTTGTTTTCTTGCAAAGGGCAGAACATCCTTTACATTTAAACTGTAACCATGGACCTCGGTTCAATTCCCAGCACGCACGCACATGGTGGCTCACAACCATCTGTAACTTCAGCCCTAGGGAATTGGACGCCCTCTGTGATCTCTGTGCTCACCAAGCACAAAAACAAAATACCCCAAATGTATGTGTGTTACAAGATTAAAAAATTAAACCAACCAAACAGACCGACCCCCTGTAATCCAGGCTAGTAAGGGCCACGTGCTGCCAAACCTCAGCTGAGTTCCACAAAGTCAGGGGAGAGACCTGACTCTTGCAGGTTGTTCTCTGACTTTCACACGCTCGCTGTAACAGCACAGGCGCTCCTGACACACAGACAAATTAGTGAAAAAAGAAACAGTGACATCATAGAAGCTGGGGGGAGAGGGAGAGAGGTTTCAGTTAGGACAGACGGCCCTAGCAATTGGAATTGTAGCTTGTTTGTTTGCTTGGTGGTATTGCTTTGTGTTGTTGTTGTTGTTGGCTTATTTTTATTTTTGGTTTTTCAAGACAGGGTTTCTCTGTGTAGCCCTGACTGTCCTTGAACTCACTCTGTAGACTAGGCTGGCCTCAGACTCAAAGAGATCCACCTGCCTCTGCCTCCCAAGTGTTGGGATTAAAGACCTGCACCACCACCACCCTGCTTATTTGGTCACCTCCTCCTCCTCCTCCTCCTCCTCCTCTTCTTCCTCCTCTTCTTCCTCTCATTCTTCTTCTTCCTCCTCTTCCTCCTTCTTTTATTTTCTCCTGCTTCTTTTTTCCTTTATCTGCTTACTATTTGTTTGTTTATTTATTTTTTTGATACAGAGTTCATGTAACCCAAGCTGGCCTGCATTTATCACTGAGGATGACCTTGAGTCTGAGCTCTGAGATTACAAGCATGCAGCAGCATGCAAGGCTGTATGCAATGCTGGGGTCGGAAGCCCGGGCTTCCTGCATGCTTAGCAGGTACTCTACCAGCTGAGCCGCATCCCCAGCCAGGAGTCCCTTAGCCCAGTCCCAGCCATCTTGCATGCATTCCCTTTGCATTTCTTCCTTTCCTAAAACTGGCTTATAATGGCCTCAGCCGCGCAGACCTGTAACACCCCACGCACTGCTCCTTGACCTTAAGGGACCTTAACCGCAGTCCTAATTGCTATCTATTGAAGGCTTCCGAGTCCAGGAGCTGTGGGAACATCCCATCCACGCCCTAGCTCTCCCCCATTAGGACGTGGTGGGCCAAGCTCCACTTGTGGCGGCTTTCAGGAAGAAGTTACTGAGATGCTTTCAGAAGTGTGCAAGGAAGTGTGCAAGGCCTACGGCCAGAGTGGGGGTTGGGGCAGAAAACCAGCAGGTCACCATGTAGACCTCTCCCAAGCCATCGGGGAGATCCAGACAGAGGTGAACCATTTCAGGGAGGCTTGTATTGAGCAGAAATGGTCACCATCTGACCCCGGGAAGAACATGACTTTGTTCCCCATTACTTTGCCCCCATTACTTCTTTCTTTCTTTCTTTCTTTCTTTCTTTCTTTTTTTTTTTTTTTTTTTTTTTTTTTTTTTTTTTTT
>NC_034592.1:18380140-18419965 GCF_900095145.1 Mus pahari | reverse complement strand
TGCTGGGATTAAAGGTGTGCACCACCACACCCGGCTCACCCCCATTACTACTTGCCTAGGACAATGGTGTGTGATCAAGGTCTTGTCTTAGATGTTGAGACAAAGCCCAGAGAGGCTGCTTATCACAGGCTGAGCAGCAGTGAGTCCATTTTTGGCGCCTCTTCTCACAGTCAGGCAAGAGGGTGAAACATCTTACCGAGATCACAGAGTAGTGAGTAGAGATTCATTCTCAGAATCCTAGATCTATGGCAGTCTGAAATAGTTTTATTTATGTATTTAGTGCTGAGGACAAACCCAGGACCTCTCACACGCTAGGCAGACATTCTGCTGCATCAGCCATTATGGTCTCCCCTTTAAAATGAAAAAAGATAACTAACATTTCAATTAACTTTGCATGCGTAAGTAAGGGGTGCACATGTGCCATGGCTGGAGGGAGGTCAGAGGACAAGCAGTTGAGGTCAGCTCTCTCCTTCCATTGTGTGGTCCCTGGAATCAAACTCGGGTCACCAAGCTTGGAGGCAGGCCCCTTCACCCACGCAGCCATTTCACTGGCCCCCAAAATTATGTGTAAGCCAGGCCTAGTGGCTCACAGTTGTAATCCCAACACTCTCTACAGACAAGCAGATCTCTACAGAGTCAGGCTGGGCTCTATAGCAAGACTCCGCCTTACAAAGCAAGACTCCGCCTTACAAAGCAAGACTCCGCCTTACAAAGCAAGACTCCGCCTTACAAAGCAAGCGAAACAACTAAGTTTATTGTTGCAACAGTTTGCTTTGTTCTCTCTCTCAGCCTTTTAATATAGAAAATTTTAAATAAACACATAGTAGAGAAAATAATATCAGAGCCCCCACCCCCACCCCCACCCCCTGCCACACATACTCCCCATCAATCCAGGCTCAGGAATGGCCGGGCTCTGCCATCCTGTGCCTTTTGGTACCCAGTGTATTCTTGTAGTGTTCTCTCCCAAACATCACGATGCTTTTCCTGCTTTAAGCTCCCTGGCTTTCTGGAGAACGAAGCCCAGACCCTGCATTCTCCCCCTGGCTTAAAATCTGGAGAGCCAGAATCCATAAGTAGCTCTTCAGAGGTAAGGAGAGGATATTAAGCACTTCTTCCCAGAACCTAACAGCTTGCTAGTTAGTTCCAGTTTGTAGCTGAGTCTAGGGCAGGTGGAGCCACTCCCTCCTCCTCCTGTGAGAGCTGCCCACATGTAAATGAAAGTTTCTCTTTCTGGCGCCCAAGTCATCAGCCAATCACAGTTCAAAGCTTGCAACTCTGTTACTTCCCCAATCTCTGGCCCCAGCTCCTGTTCCACTTGTCAGTGACACAGGGTTGGGTCCCTGGAACCTAGGGCATGACACATGTTTGTTAAATATCCTTCCAAGGGCTGTGGAGATGGCTTAGAGGTGAAGACCACTGGCTAGTTAGCCAGAGGACCTGGCTTCCGGATTCCCAGCACCTACATGGTGGCTCATGGCCACCTGTGACTCAGGTCCTATCAGAATCCAGTGCTCTCTTTTGGATTCTGAGGGCCCGAAATGGTGCACAGACACACATACAGGCAAAACACTGTACACATAAAATAATAATAAATCCCCCCCCCAAAATCCTCTTCCCCCAAGATTTACCCCCACCCAGATTTTTTTCTCTTTTCTCTTCTTCCTTTTTTGTTTTTCCTGTCAGGCTTCAGTAGCTGACTGACCTTTAGCTCTGCAGGCCAGGCTACTTGTTGCTTGGATCTTTTGCCTCCATCTTTCGAGTAGCTGAGATTAGAGGGTTGTGCCCTTGGGCCTGGCTAATGAAGTTGTTTTTTTTTTTGGGGGGGGGGGTGAGACAGGGTTTCTCTGTAGCCCTGGCTGTCCTGGAACTCACTCTGTAGACCAGGCTGGCCTCGAACTCAGAAATCCGCCTGACTCTGCCTCCCGAGTGCTGGGATTAAAGGCGTGCGCCACCATGCCTGGTTCCGTTCATGTGTTCAAATACAAAGTTGTGTTTGTTTGGTCTTTCTTCTTCGGCTTGCTTGTATGTGTGCCTGTGCTGCTGCTGGTGCTGGTGCTGGTGCTGGAGAGGGCATCAGAGCTCCTGCAGCTGGAGTTGCAGGCGGCTGTGAGCAGGCTGCTACAGGTTTTGGGAACTGATCCTGGTTCTTCTGAAAGAGCAGTGAGCTCTCTGTAACAGCTGACCATCTTTTGTGAGAACCCTGGTTCTCATGAGTGCTGGGTGAGTCTTCCCCTAGGGATCCCATCACTGAAGACTTTATTCCCTAATGTAAAGAAATTAGTTCATATGGGTCTTAGCCAAAGTAGAAAAGTGGGTTTTTTTTTCCCTAACAAAAAATGTTTGAAAATTATTTTTAATTAAATTTTGGATTTTCTAAATGTCATATATGTAAGGCTTTCAAAGTTTTGGTCTTTTTATTTCTTTTTGTGATGCATACACACACACGCGCGCACATGTGTGTGTGTGTTATATGTATGTGTTCACATGTGCAGGCCAGAGGTTGACATCATATGTCTTAGTAAGTCACTCTTGGCGCCACCCCCCCACCCCCCCACCCCCCGCCGCCTTTATCTCTTTTTGAGGCCAGGTCTCTCTCTGAAGCTGTAGCTCCCTGTTTCCGTTGGCCGGGCAGGCGCCTGGGAACAGCCCGTCTCTGACACCTCCCATGCTTTCCCTCCAGTGAAAGGATCACAGTGCCCACGACACAACTGACTTTTTTTTTCTCCCCTGTGGAGAAATTTGAATCTGGGCCACCACCCTAGTCCCTCAAAGTTTTGGGGGGTTGGGGGGCCGTGGAGCTTTAAAGGACCTGATCCCCTTGGGTTTGTACTGATGTACGTACAGCCCGAGATGCCTGTGAACTCCTGAGATGGGATGACATTTCTCTGGGGAGACCTGGCACATGGCCTCCACTTGAGAGACCAGCTCTGGAGAACGTGGGCGGGATGACGCTGGGCAGGATGACGCTGGGCAGGCAGTCACCTCTCCTCCTCGACTGGCTGACCTCTGCTGTGTGGTGATATTCTCCTTCCCAGGAAGGCATGGGTCGAGTGCTTGCTTGAAGGTACTGTGTGTAGAGAGTCCATAGGAATTGTAATAAAGGGTATGGTTATGGGAAGAAAGGACCCGGTCCCTGGGAACAAACTAAGGGCTCTTCAGGTGCCTGCTGGCTTGATAAAGGCTCCGCATCATGCCACCTGCCTTCTAGTTTCTGAACTCTGTTCCTTGACTTAAAATTGATACTTTGCATGTGTTAACAATAAAATAAAATAACCTGATATTAGGCTGGGTGTGGCGGGTCATGCCTGTAGTCCCAGCTGGTAGGGGGTGGAGTCAGGAGGATGAGAAGTTCCCCAGCATCTCACCGACATGCCTGAGAACAGCCACGACATGAAACCCTGCCTCAGAAACCAACACCAAAACAAAACAAACTGATCTTGGGGGATGTTTGCATGGGGTTGTTCTCTGGAGGCCATAGCACAGTGTGAGTTTTCCTTTTATTTAAAGAAATAAAATGAGTCCTCAAACTGCTACTCGGAGGTCTGCAGAACAGGCTCAGCCCGGCTGCGCTCTCAGACACTGAGGTTCTGTTTTGGGCACCCAGCTCACATCACAACCATCTGCAAGTCCAGTACCAGGGAATCCAAATGGGCACCTGCACGTGTGGGGTGCACATACAGACACTCAGGCACACACACATAAAGCAAAACAAAAGACAAAACAAACAAACAAAAAAAACACCCTACTATATTAAGGTTTAAAGGTTTACCACACACTTGGGCCCACCAAGTGTATACGTTTCAGTTATCCTTGAGGTTAATAGTTCTCTTAGGCTATTTTTACTGCTTTTAAAAACAGATACTTAAGTCACATTCGTTCTCCCCTCACAAAGCTGGGGTTTTGCCACTTGAGACATCTAATAAATTATTCTGCGTATCAGCTTAGCTCAGGATCGATTTCTTCTCAGCAAAGATAACTAAGATTTAAAAATATTTACTTTAGGAAAGATATACGTGGAAATTCCTGTAAGTGTTTAGACAAAGGCATTTGGATTGCCTGAGTGTCTGTCAGTATATAAATAGAAATTTCACCATGGCTCTGAATTTTTAAAATTACCTCTGTGTGTGCACAAGTGTGTGTGTGTGTGTGGGGGGGGTCAGAGCAGGACCCTGGTGGGGTTTTTTTTTTTTTTGTTTTTTTTTCTATTTCTTACCACCTTCTTCCTTGATACAGGGTCTCATTGAATCTGAAGCACTCCACCTTTTAAGCCGGACTGGCTGGCCGGCTGCTGAGTTCTGCCTCTGATATCTGTGTGCGTAGTAGGGATTCAGGGCACTTGCATACCCTCTGAGCCAGTGCCCAGCCCATGCATGTGACGATCTTAATTGCCATTATTCTAGGCAAACGTCAGTGGAAAAAAAATGAAATGTCAACACCATAGACCAAAAACAAAGTGAAGTTAATCTGGCACCTCCATGAGCCAGGTCAGAGGAGCAGCCACATTGCCCATGTGTGGTACTTGTGCAACTTAACCTCACATTATTTATTTCTGAGCATCTACTGAGCGTACTGAGACACAGTTTTTGCCCTCAAGTGGTGTAGGGTGTGATAGGAAGGTGGGCAGGAAATGACATCCGGGCGGGGGCTGGGGAGATGGCTCAGCGGTTGAGAGCACTGTCTGCTCCTGCTGAGAGCCTTTGTTTTGCTTCCAAGGACTCCAGGCCTGCAGCTCACGGTGAGCTTCAGGAAGTCCAACACCCTCTTCTGGCCCCTGTGAGCACTGCACATGAGTGGTGCACACACACGTATGTGCAGGCAAGCATTCACACACAAAATAAACAAGAGATGAGAGTGCGGAGCTCCTTTGGGAAAGAGTTCCATCCTGGTGGCGTGCTGAAGGACTAGTGTTGTCAAGGAAGTGTGATCGGGATGGGCGGAGGCCAAACTACCTTTCCAGGAAGAGGAAGTAAGGACCAACGGCCCAGAAGCATGAGAGAACACAGAGCTGTCTGTTGAGCCAGGCACGCTATGGGGTTGGGAGAGGGGCCTGAGAGAGTAGAGTGTAGCCACAGCCCACACAAGGACTTGGCTTCTCCTTTCAGAGCATGTTCCATGGCTTTTAGATGCAGGTTGCTAGCCGGGTGCCTAGTCTTTCTCCTCATTAGTGGAACACAGAACTCCAGCCCGGACTAGGAAGATATCCCAGTGGGTGAGAGCGCTTGCGGTACGAACGTAAGGATCTGAGGTTACGCCCGCAGAGCCCATGTAGAAAACCAAGCATGGTTGTACAGGGTTAGGCGACAGGAGGATCACTGGGGGCTTGCTGACTACCAGCCTAGCAGCAGGTTTCGTGAGAGACACTGCCTTAGAAGCAAGAGTGATTGAATAGGAAAATCTCATGTCCTCCTGGCCTCCACATGTGTGTACTGTATATACATGTGTGTACAGCATCCTCACATGCAGGCCTACCCGCATGGAACCTGCCATGGCTTCTTCCCTGTCTTCTCCGCTCCTGTGATGCTCACACAACCTTGGCAGGGTCATCAGCCTCTGCTCCCAGCTCTTTCAACCTAACAGCTTGCCTGGAGGTGACTCTTGCTGACCAAATCCCCTAGACTGAAGGATAACAGAATGCAAACAGAAACCTCACGGGAGGCGGAGGTGCCAGTCTGTTCACTCCTTCCCCAGAGGCTGATCCGTATGGAAAACTAGATTCTGTATTGAGTTTCCTGAAGAGCAGAAAGTCCAGACGGGATCTGATGAGTTAGTTGAATAGCTGTGACAGCAAGCTGTGGACGCCTGAAGCTCCTCTGGCCTGGGGAGGGCGGGGCTGTTGACCTGGAGAGCAGGCAGTCTCTTTCTTAGATGCTACAGGATGATTCTCCCCCAAGCCAAGGGCAGCACACTTTGCTCTGATCTTCGTTCAGCCTTGCCCAATGCTGCATCTCCCAGATTAGCTGCAGTCATCCTGGATCTAATGCTGGATCATCTGACCTGTTCCAGCACTTACCAGATCCGGCAGAGCAGAGAATCTACCGGTTGACCCATTTTTTAAACAAAAAATTTATTATTCGTTTTATTTTCTTTCTTTCTTTCTTTCTTTCTTTCTTTCTTTCTTTCTTTCTTTCTTTCTTTCTTTCTTTCTTCCTTTCTTTTAGACAAGATCTCACTATGTAGCCTTGGATGGCCACAAATTCAGAGATCCACCTGTCTCTGCCCCCTGAGTGCTGAAATTAAAAGTGTATGAAACCACAGATTGATTTTTTTTTTTTCCCCCTTTCTGAGGGTGGGGAGAGGGGCATGGTAGTGGTGGTTGAGACAGGGTTTCTCTGTGTCACCCTGGAACTCATTGCCTCCCAGTGCTGGGATCAAAGGCATGCACCTTTAGTGTCCAACTGAGAAACACACACCACACACACACACACACACATGGTAGGCATTATCCTTGAAAAGAGAAAAGGGTGAGGGACCCACTGGTAGAAGTCTGGGCACTTTGATGGATGATGGTGATCTTTCTTAGATGTCAGGATGACAGATGCTTTAGAGAGTAGGAAACAGGGAGGCCAGTAGATAGCTGACATGTGCGAGCTGGAGGGACAGACACTTGCATCCAGAAGTCAGAGAAGGAGTCCACGCTGGGCCATCATAAAACAGGGGTTAAGGCGGTAGAGGTGGAAGGTTTTCACAGGCTCAGTCCTCTGAGTGCCAGTGTCTAACTTGAGATTGTCACATGGTGAACTGTCATTGTCCTTCATGGCCACTGTGAGACATTTAAGTTAGGGCTTGGCTTTCAGATGGATGGCTTCCATAGACTGGCTTCAGGAACACAGCCCTTCCAAGTCAGGAGGGGACAGTTAGCACAAACAGCCACTGGTGGACACTGTGCTTTGGGTAGCAATGAACAATGAATGTCAGGAAAATTCCACCTGCAGTCCATTAGAACATCATTTGCCCACAGGCTACTTCTGACGTACATGATGAGCGAAATGAATGGAGTTTCGAACAATTCAGTTCTCACCTGGCCAATTGACATCCTTGTGACAACAGACCTAATATTGTTTAATTTTCCTCTTGACAACTTGTGAAAGAAATCTGATTTTGAGAGAGCTCACCTCATGTGGCCAACAGATTCTATTTTGCAAAGCCGGCCACAAGCCTGTCTCTTGTCCCACAGACTCATCTTACAATGTCATCTATGGGCCCTTCCCACCAAGTGCTGCAAGGGCCTTGTATTTCTCTTGGGATGCAGACAAGACTTTGGGGCTGTTTTGCTGATGTGTGTTGTGGAAGCGATACCATATGATTTCTGAGGAAGGATTATAAAGAAGACATCTGCTTGGCTTGGCTATTTTGGACTGCTGTCTGTCGAGGGTTTTTTGTTTCTGTTTGGTGTTTTGTTTTGAGACAAGGCCTCATACTGCAGCCTTGGCTGTCCTGGAACTCACAGAAATCCACCTGCCTCTGCCTTCTAAGTGCCGGGCTCAAAAGTGTGCAGTGCCACCAGACCTGGCCTTTTTGTGTTTTTGGAGCCAAGGTCTTACTCTGTAGGTTAAGCTGGCCTGGAACTTCCTATTCAGCCTAGGCTGGTCTTGAACTCTTGACAGTTCTCCTGCCTAAGTCTCTTGTTTGCTTGGCTTGCAAGTGTAGGCCACCACACCCAGCTAATTATTGTTGTTGTTGTTGTTACTATTATTGTCATTGTTATTATTATAAGGATTTTGCACACTGTGTGGTCTTGCTCAACAGCTTGGCTCTGGAGCCAGGCCCCATGGCTCCACTCCAGTTACAAACTTGCTGAGTCATTTTGAACAAACCGTTCAACCTGGGTTCCCTTAGCTGTTGAATGGGGCAGGGCGACACAGGGTGATGTCTGCCAGGGACAATGATTGAGAAGAGTGGTGTGTTCTATAAAGTCAAGGATATGTTCTGTAGAGCACAGTGTAGTGAGGTGGGAGGGGGTGCTTCAGTGGGCCCATGCTGAGGCGTCCCTCGCCCTGAGGTACCAGCCATATGACAGACAGATCTAGTATTGAATAGACTTTATTTAGGGCATGGAAAGGGGAGTTGAGAAGGAGGGAGGTGGGGGAGAACGGGGAGGGGGAGGGGAGAGAGAGGAGAAAGGGCTCAGAGAGAGAAGTGTCAGAGAGAGTGAAGGGAGGCCAAACAGTTCCTTTTATAGCAAGCCAGGCCTACCTGGCTGTTGCTAGGTAACTGGGGTGGAGCCTAACTAAGAGGAGCTAACAAAGAGGGCAGAAAAATATATTTATTATATATCATTGTATGTATGTATGTATATATGTATGTATAGTGTGTGTGTGTGTGTGTGTGTGTGTGTGTGTGTGTGTGTGTGTGTGTAAAAGAAACCGGAAACAAATGGATAACAGAGGCACCTGTTAGCACATCAAAGTGGCTGCTGGCCAGCTTTCCCAGCCATATTCAGTACCTGTGGCTCCTTCCAGCACCCCCCTTCACCCCCAACCTCTCTCCCAGAGCCTGAGTTTCGCTTCCTTTCCCCCACCCTCCCTTCCTTCTATAACTCAGCCATTTTGGCTCTGCCCTGGCCTGGCCTCTTGGTCCACGGCTCCTCTATCTCCTACCCTCCCCACTCACTTTATGGCCACATTCACGCTGGACCCTTCCTGATGCTCGGCTCTCCTCGCCCTCATTCATGTATACAATGAAAACCCTCCCCAGCCAGGCCTAGGTGTGGCCCTGTCCTCATCCTTATTCAGGTCTTGCCTTTTGAGAAGGGATGCCGCCGCAGCCGCCACGGGCGGCAGAGTTACCTCATCTTGCCAGAAAGAGTGAGAGCAGGTCTCCCAAAGCACTGTCCCTCTTCTGTGTCCTTAGTCCTGAGCTGCCACAGGGAGGTGTCACCCACATTTAAAATGGGTATTTATGATTCAAAAATGTAAACAAAAAGACCCCTCCCAGGAGTGCACGACTGCCTGGGGTCTCGGTGATTACAGATGTGTTTAAGTTGACCAGTAAGATTGGCCATCCCCTTGTGTGTTGCCAGCTGTGGTGTTTGGTCTAGTCTAGTCAGCAAACTGAGTGGAACCAGACAGCACCTCCTCAGATCCCTCCACCCAACCCTTCACAAGTTCTAAAGCCAGGGGTTGGAGAGACGGACAGCAGTTACCTGCACTAACTGCTCCTACAGAAGACCCACATGGTGGCTCACAACTGCCTACCGTAACCTTAGCTCTCTGGCATCCAGCACCCTGTTCTGGCCTCCGCGGCCATTCACACGCACGAGGCACACTAACACACAAGTAAATGAAGGAAATAGTTTCCAGTTCCGGGCCCAGCTACCCGACAGAGCTCCTTGATGCGGAGTCCCAAGGGGTGGGACTAACATGGCTGATGGCTTCTGAGGTTGGGAACTCTTCAGAACTTTTATGTTCAGTTCCCACACTGCAACTCAAAGACACGCTAATAATGTTAATAGGGGGTTGCCGAGGTCGGCCCATTGCACAGTGGCACATAAACAGAGTCATTAGACATACTCTGGAGGCTATTAGGCCTGGGCATGACTCTCCCAATAAAAATACCCAGGTCTATTTTGCCAAGTCAAAACTGGTTGGTTGTGATTGGACGATGGGTCAGCCAGTTAGATTCTTGCCTCACGAGAGCTGCGGAACTGAGTTTGGATACCCAGCACCCATAGAAGCCGGCCATGGTGGTGGGTGCCTGTAAACCTGCCATCGTGGAGACAGGAGGACCTTAGAGGTTTTCTGGCATGTCATCCAGGTTGAATAAGAGGCCTTGTCTCTTAAAAGAGGCATTGTCAAGATGGCTGCCAGACTTGATGGACTGAGTTCAGTTCCTGGAACCCCCATAGTGGAAGGAATAAAGACTCCCACAGGTTTTCTTCTGACCTTTATATACACACACAGCACTTCAGTGTGCCAGTGTGTTTGCATGCGTGTGCTTGTGTGTTTGCGTGTGCGTGTGTGTGTGTGTGTGTGTGTGTGTGCTATATGTATGCCAGCAAAGTGAGAGCCTAACTCCAAAGCTAAAAGTAAGTTAGATTTAGCCGGGCAGTGGTGGCACTGGGAGGCAGAGGCAGGTGGATTTCTGAGCTCAAGGCTAGCCTGGTCTACATTGAGTTCCAGGACAGCCAGGGCTACACAGAGAAACCCTGTCTCGAAAAAAAACAACCAACCAACCAACCAACCAACAAACAAACAAACAAAAAATCTAAATTTAAAAATAAGATGGAGAGGGCTGGCGAGATGGATCAGCGGGTAAGAGCACTGACTGCTCTTCCAAAGGTCCTGAGTTCAAAACCCAGCAACCACATGTTGACTCACAACCATCTGAAATGAGATCTGACGCCCTCTTCTGGTGTGTCTGAAGACAGCTACAGTGGACTTACATATAATTAATAAATAAATAAATAAATAAATAAATCTAAAAAAAAATAAGATGGAGAAATAATTGTGGAGACCACCTAATGTTTACTTTTGGGCTTCATGCATGCACACACACTCACACATGCACATGCACATTCACACAGGCACACGTGCAACTTTTTGGCTGAGAGACCCAAAAGGTCGCTACTGATTATGGTGCTTTAGCAGGTTAGCAAATAGACAGCCAATAGTATCATTCCGGAAAAGCTTAGCTAGTCATGGGCCTTGCTTGATAAATGTCATCAATACCGGCTAGAAGTGTCTTCTGGCCTTCCTCGGGTGACAGAATGCCAGGAATTGTCTGAGGAAGTGGACATGCAGACACTTCCATAGATGGGGACAAAACCCTGGAGCTGGAAGGGGTGGGAGGGAACTCTGGCCATTCCAGCACCCCAGAGCATCTGGAAGCAGGAACATCTGGAGTTGCCTTGGTTACATAGTGACTCCAGGCTAACCTGGGCTACGAGAAACTCTGTCTTGGAAGAGGAGGAGGAAGAAGAGGAAGACACCGCTGAGAGGAGTTGGGCAGGGTAAAGGCCACTTTGGAAACCTTTCAGCAGATTCATCAACTTGAAGGAGGGCCGGGCGAGGAGAGCATTTCTTAAAGGGGCCACTGCCTGATTCTCCAGCGGTCGATCTTCCTTCAGTTTATTGCACTGGAGGACAGAGAATAGCTTCCTCGGTACTCAGTGGCTCTCACCCTTGTGTGGCAGGCTATAAAAAGATTTGCTTATTTAAAAATAAACAATGTCTGTGGTCTGGACCCAACCCCGCTCACATGCTTGGGGCCGCCTGGTAAGTGACTGCAGATGAGAGCCAGGCTAATAATGATACCTATTTCAGGCCCCGGAAGTGAGGCATGCCTGCAGACCCAGCTACTGGGGAGACTGAGGTAGGCCTATCATTGAGCCCAGGGGTTCAGAGTCAGTCTGAACAAGTTTGCAAGGCCCAGGGAAAAAGCTGTACATGTCTTGATCCTTTGGTATGGCAGCAACCAGGTAGCCTGAGAGCAGAGGCTGCGGCTCAGCACTCTGGGTGGAGGCTCATTCCAGGGCCTGATATCACGTGAGGCAGAAGGAAGAAAGAGATTGAAGGGGCTGTAGAACATGCTCAGCAGACAGGGAAATGAAGAAAACGGGCTCTGCCCGTCGCCTAGTGGGCATGTTGCTGAGCCAGGTGGGTAGTGGGTGGGGATCAGACCCAAGCAAACTTTCAGCTGGACTCCTTCTGAGAAAGTGTCCCTTAAGTGCCACTTGCGCTGGCACATGCCTTCAGTTCCAGCATTGAAGGCCAGACTGACTGGTCTACATAGCCAACCACAGCCCAGCTAGAGCTACACAGGAACGATCTGTCTCAGAAAGCAATAGTGCGCAGGGGCACATACTCGGGAAGAAACACACACACACACAGTTTTCTTTCATTTGTGGCTCCTAGATTTTACATGGATATATGAATCCTGCCCCAGAAACAGAAGTATGACTGACTGCCTTAGGAGAAGGAGACTCAGCAGAGCAGGAGGGGGGCAGGAGATTGAGGCTGTGGAATTCAGGATTCAGGAGGAACATTCTTATCTGGAAAACTTTAAAGCACCAGTAAAAGTCAAGGTTATTTTTACCAACTGTCACAGACGTGAAGACTATAGACAGGCTACATCTCGGAAGACGATACCCAGACAAAAAGAGTACAGAGGCTCAATGCTGTGCCTGCCTCCAGAGATGCAAACCAAGGCCCCAGCGAGATACCACGTCACACTCTCCAGAGGGACTGTTGTCAGAAAAGCATAGAAAACCTCAGACACCGGAGGACAAACCCTGGGGTGTCTCCATGCAGTGGGATATCAGGCCATAACCAGTAATGAAGTGTTGGCCTGCGCTCCAACTTAAGGGAATCCCGAGAGTGAGGTGCAAAGTGGGTGGAGCCAGGTGTGTTGTATGGATCTGTTTTAGATAAAACAGGAAAAGCAGGTAAGTCCATGGAGAGCTAACTCACACTGGTAGTTGCCAGGGCCTGAGGTTGAAGGCCGGGAAATGACAGCCTTCTAGTGCATGGTGTATGCTACTAAGGTGATGGAAATGTCTGGGTACCAATGGGAGCAAGTGGTGGGTACACAAGCTGTGAACACAGTATACATCACTTAATCATTTGCTTCAGAATGGTGAGTTCTAGCCAGGTGTGGTAGCACAGACCCGCGATTCCAGTTACTGGGAAATGGCTGCCTTTCTGGTCCTATGATACTTACCTTGACCGAAGCAACTGAGGAAAGGAAGAGATTGTGTTTGTTTGATTTTGAGACAGGGTCTCACTGTGAACCTGGCTATGTAGACTGGGCTGGCCCTGGATTCAGGAATCTACCTACCTTTGCCTCTTGAGTGCTGGGATCAATGGGATAAAAGGTGCACAACAGGGAGCTGGAGAGATGGCTCAGCGGTTAAGAGCTCTGACTGCTCCTCCTAAGGTACTGAGTTCAAATCCCAGCAACCACATGGTGGCTCACAACCATCCGTAACAAGATCTGACGCCTTCTTCTGGTGTGGCTGAAGTCAGCTACAGTATAATAAATAAATCTTTTTTTTAAAAAAAAAAAAAAGGTGCACAACACTAGCTGGGCAGTGGTGGTGCACGCCTTTAATCCCAGTGCTCAGGAGGCAGAGGCAGGCAGATTTCTGAGTTCCAGCACAGCCAGGGTTATACAGACACAGGGAAACCCTGTCTTGAAAAATCCAACCAACCAAACCAAAGGGTATGTGACACTACACTGGGCCAGAAGAAAGAGTTTACTTTGGCTTAAGGTTCCAAAGGGAGAAGCAATAATGGCTAGAAAGACAAGGCTTTCTGACAGAAGCAGGAAGCTGGCTTGTCACATCGTTATACACTCACAGACAGCAGAGAGGGGACAGAAAGTGGAGTGAGGTTACAAAACATCAAAGCTAGCCGGGCGTGGTGGCGCACGCCTTTAATCCCAACACTCGGGAGGCAGAGGCAGGCAAATTTCTGAGTTCGAGGCCAGCCTGGTCTACAGAGCGAGTTCCAGGACAGCCAGGGCTACACACAGAAACCCTGCCTCAGAAATGAAGGAACAAACAGGACTGGGAGAGTCAGGCATAGTTGTGTGTGTCTGGAATTCCAGCACTTAGGGGGTGGAGGTTCCAGAGTCTGGTTTTCTCTTCTGCTCCATACCCAGTTTGAAACCAGCTTAGACTACATGAGATCTTGACTCAACAAACAAACAAACAAAAAAAGCCAAACAGAAAGTATAAAGATTAAAAGAAAATAGGGAGCCGGGCAGTGGTGGCACACACCTTTAATCCCAGCACTTGAGAGGCAGAGGCAGGCAGATTTCTGAGTTCGAGGCGAGCCTGGTCTACAGAGTGAGTTCGAGGACAGCCAGGACTACACAGAGAAACCCTGTTTTGAAGAAAAGGAAGAAGAAAAAAAGAAAACAGGACTGGGGTGTGGCCTAGGCATACTACATTTGCCTAGTATCTCTAGTACTACAATAACAGATAAAAGAGTGTCGGCCGCATGGCCTGTCAGGTAAAGATGCTTGCTGCCAAACCTGCGCTGACTTGAGTCTGAGCCCCTGGACCCACATGATGGGCAGAGAGCCGAATCCCATAAGTTACCCTCTGACCTTCACATAAGCTCTATGCCCTATCCACAGACATACACAGTAAATACATAAAATGTAATATAAGGTTGAGAGACAAGCCAGGCCAGGCATGTTCACATTCCTGTAATTCTATCTTGGGATGTAGAGACAGGATTTCCAGGGCAAGCTGGCTAACGAGAACAGCAAAATCATTAAGCTTTGTGTCAACAAAGACCCTGCCTCCATAAAAATAAAGTCCCAAGTAGTAAGCAGTCAGGGGAGATAGCTGATGTTAACCTCCACTTGCACTTACACACAAATACATGCGCGCGCGCGCGCGCGCGCACACACACACACACACACACACACACACACACACACACACACACAAGACAGCTTGGCCTGGGGCATCTTGTTTGTGGCTGTAATGTCTAAGGGCTAATCTGAGCCACTCCTCTGTCTTCAGAAATTTAAGAGCCAAGGTGATTCCAGCTGTAGGCGGAGTCCGGGGAGTTCCTCCTGGGCGCTAGAAGGACTATGGGCGCTAGAAGGACTATGGCCGCTAGAAGGACTATGGCCGGTAATGAACTGCAGGGGACCCTTGTTGCTAAACAGGTTAGAAGGGCTGAGCAGATGCTATTTAAGAATACACACGGATGGAGCTGGACCAAAGGAAAGGAATTCCTCTCCATGGAAGTTAAGTTCTACCAAATCAGCGGTTATTCTACTACTACTACTACTAAAACCAGCATTGGGGATGGGAGCTAAAGCTCGGGTAATGGCGTTCGCTGTATGGCATGCATGGTATGTCTGGGACTGACATTTTTATCCCCTATTGTAATTACAGTGCGTGGCCGAGTAGAACTCTGGTTCTGTTTTAAAACCACCACAGTTAGATGGGCTAGGCACTCCACACAGCTTGCCTGCAGTCCAGGTCAATTCCACAAATGCATTCTTGTGTTTGGGTGGGCAGGGGGCTGTGGGAACCCACAGGGAACACCTGTCTCAGATTCTCCAGGATGAGATTTCTAGAAATGGCTATCATGATTTTCACTACCTAAAATCCATCTATTCTGAATGTCTAGTTTTATGTTATATCAGAAATGGACTGGGAAAAATGGCCTGTAGTTTGATGTGATTTTTGGAGTTCCTTACTTTGGGCTTCTTGTCATTTTTGTCTGATTTTCCTTGCTGGGGATCAAACCTGAGACCTCTCAGAGGCTGGGAAATGCTGTACCCAACCTGCTTATTGCTTTTCTTTCTTTCTTTTTTTGTTTTTTTCAAAACAGAGTTTCTCTGTATAGTCCTGGCTGTCCTGGAACTCACTCTGTAGACCAGACTGGCCTTGAACTCAGAAATCCGCCTGCCTCTGCCTCCCGAGTGCTGGGATTAAAGGCATGAGCCACCACTGCCCCACTGCTTATTGCTTTTCTATTTTTATTTTTTAGATTGTTATTATTTTATCTCATGTTTTTGAGGCAAGGTCTCGTGTTGCTCAAGCTAGCCTTGAACTTGTTAAGTAGCCAAAGATTGCCTTGAGCTCCTGATCCTCCCCACCCCCAACTCCCAACCCCTCCCCTCCCAAGTATTAGCATTATAGGCTGCAGGTCCTTTGCAAGAGCAGCCAGTGCTCTGAACTCCCCTTCGCCATCTCCCTAGCCCAGCAGGTCCCTTCTCCTCGAACCCCTTGCCCTCTGACTGCTTCTGTATCAGGCTTTCCTTTTCCTCTCTGCTCTCGCAAACCGTGCCCCCTGAACACTGCAATATAATCATTTTAACGTTTCTGTTTCTGACACAATTCCACGGGCCTGCGCCCGTGAAACTCAAGCACGGAGAACTGAGCTGTACCACAGGTTACCCGTGGGCACAGGGACTAGGGTGCTCTGCCAGCTCAGCAGGGGTGCGGTCCAGCTGGAGCAGCGGGTTCCCTGCACTCCCTCTGAATGCCTTACCAGACTCGCAGGAGATGAATGCTCTAGGACTTTGAAACGCTGCCATCTTTTCAAGTGGCAGGCCGCTTTTAGCCCTTCATCCCTGGGCTACAGGAACACCAAGAGAATACAAACTAAGATGGGTGGTGGATGCTGGTTCAGTCAGACTCAGAGCGGATGTCCTCTGTTAGGGAAACTAACTCAAAGTACTACCAGATAGGCATGGATTTCCACTTGTTTATAGGAAAGCATCTCATCTGACCTTGCTCCCCTGGTGGGCACGACTCCCTGACCTCTGTCTCCTGCCTTGTGGAAAATGGGCATGGGGCCACAGAACTAAATCTCTTTAAGAACAAAAACCAAGAGCAGTAAAACCCCCACAGGTACCTACTGATGATATGGCTGAGGGGACCTTGAACTCAGGGTTCTCCTATATCTCTCCTGTGCTGGAACTACAGGCGCCTGCTCCACCATGCCTGGTTTTATGGGATGCTGAGGGCTGAGCTCAAGACTTTGTGGCTGCTGGTCAAGCATTTCCCAGCCCACAACGTATCTTGTCTTTTTGTTTGTGCGTTTACATTTTGTTTTGTGTATGGATGTCCTTTGTGGGTGTGTGTAGAGGTGAGAAGACAACTTGTGAGAATTGGTTCTCCCCTTCTACCACGTGGGTCTTGGGAGTGAACTTGGGTCATTAGGCTTGGCAGAGAATTCCTTTGCCTGCTGAGCCATCTTGCAAATCCCCAAAGTACCTATTTGGATGTATTGTTGATGTACGGTCGGCATGGAAATGAACGAGTCATTCTGCCTTGGGGACAGAGTCACCCCACTGGTGTGGCTTGTATCACAGAGGCATTGATTCACAGGGCTTCCCCTCTTAGTATTCAGATTGGGAACTTCGATGAAAACCACAGACCAGCAACCTCACTCCCTGGATCTCGATAGCAGTGGGGTTTTTGGTTTTTTTGTTTTGTTTTGTTTTTGTTTTTGTTTTTTTAAATATATTGAGGTCTTGTGAAAACAGTTCCATGTTTGTATAGATAAAGTCAGTAATGTGCCCATCTGACCACTTGAGAAATCTTGAGGTTTCTTCTGTCTGTCAGGCCCCCTTCAAAGACCAAAATGAACAACAATAGTAAGTCTGTGGGATAACTCATTTCCTTCCAGTTAACGCCAGCCAAGTCAGAATTTATAAGGCAGATTTGGGCTCCAGATGGAGCAGCTGTGGTGATCTGATTGGAAATCTCGCTCACTGATTTGTGCTGAATATCAGAGCAAATTACAAGACTGGTCATAAAAAATGATTTATTGAGACAGGATCTCACTATGGAATCTTGACTGTTCTGGAACTTCCCTTTAATCCCAGCATAGAGGCAGAGGCAGGCGGATCTCTGAGTTGGAGGCCAGCCTGGTCTACTGAGTGAGTTCCAGGACAGCCAGGGCTACTACAAAAACCCGCCTCAAAAAACAAAAACAAAACACGAGCAAAAAAAAAAAAAGTGACCTAAAATGCTTTCTTAAATCATGCCACAGATGTGACCTACATTCAGAGTCACTGTCAAACCCAGGAAGGCCATATATGAAAACAATTCAGACTGCCACTTTCATTAAAAAAGTCCCTCTGGCTGCCAGCTCCCGTTAGGTTTTCTCTGGGGAGAAATGGAACAATTTGACTCACCCTTGCCCCCCCAGGCAAGGATGACTAAGAACTTTTGATTCAAGCCGGGCAGTGGTGGCGCACACCTTTAATCCCAGCATTTGGGAGGCAGAGGCAGGTGGAGTTCTGGGTTTGAGGCCAGCCTAGTCTACAGAGTGAGTTCCAGGACAGCCAGGCCTATACAGAGAAACCTGTCTTGAATAAACCAACAACAAAAAAAAACAAAAAAAAAAAAAAGAAAGAAAAAAGAAAGAACTTTTGATTCTCCCAGCCCTACATCCCTGGTCCTAGAATTATGGGCTTTGCCACCCAGGCTATGAGACACTGGCATGGGGCCTAGGGTTCTTTGTGTGCTATGCAAGCACTCTGGAACCTGAAGCACTTCCTCAACCCTTGATCGGCGTGTGTGTGTGTGTGTGTGTGTGTGTGTGTGTGTGTGTGTTAGGGTTTCACCACCGTGAACAAACACCGTGACCAAGGCAAGTCTTATAAGGACAACATTTAATTGGGGCTGCCTTATAGGTTCAGAGGTTCTATCCAGTATCATCAAGGTGGGAGCATGGCAGCATCCAGGCAGGCATGGTGCTGGAGGGGCTGAGAGTTCTACATCTTCATCTGAAGGCTTCTAGCAGAATACTGGCTTCTAGGAAGCTAGGATGAGGGACTTAAAACCCACACCCACAGTGACACACCTACTCCAACAAGGCCACACCTCCTAATAGTGTCATTCTCTGGGCCAAGCATATTCAAACCACTACTGTGTGTGTGTGTGTGTGTGTGTGTGTGTGTGTGTGTGTGTGTATACATGTGTTAGGACCAAGGAAGACATTGGCTGTCTTTCTCTAAAACTCTGCCTTGTCACCTCAGGGCAGGGCCTCAGTGAACCTGGAACTTTCTGTTTTCCAGCAAGGCATAACCCCCTACAACACACCTCAGGGTTGGGGTACCAGGGACACTTGCAGTGGCCCTGCCCCATGTTTCACTCAGTGATGGGGCTCTAAGCTTGCTGTGCAAACACTCTGACCCACTGAGTCATCTCCTCAGCTCTGGTCAACTTTTACACAAGGATTTATGTGGTTTTGGAGACTATGTCCTCCGGGCTGGCCCTGGACTCGGATATCTGCCTGTCTCTGCCTCTTGATTGCTGGGACTAAAGGTGTGCTTTAGGAATTTTCAGCACAGAGATAACTTCTTGATGCCTACCTTCAAAGAAAGCCACGTAGACATGAAATTAAAAAGGAGGCGGTGCTTGGAGGATGGTGTGTTGCCAGGCAGCTAGTGTCTGTCCATCATCTGCCCTACTCACAACAGTCATGTCCAAGGACCAGGAGATAGCTCAGTGGATCAGTTAGATGCTTTGGTTTCTTAGGACGGTCTCCTGTATCCCCAGCTGGCCTTGAACTGGTTGAGAGGGCCTTGAGATTATTTATTTATTTGTATGTGGTGGGTGTCTTACCTACATTTATGTCTGCCACACGTGCTTGCCTGGGACCTGTGGAGACCAGAAAAGCACACCGAATTCCCTGGAACCAGAGTTACCCCATGGCTGATGGCTGAGAGCTGCCACTCGGGTGCTGAGAATCAAACCTGGGACTTCTGGGAGAACCTCAAGTGCTTTTAACTGCTGAGGCCATGACTTAGACATGCTGACCCTCCTCTCTCTGCCTCCCAGTGCTAGGAATACCACCACAGCTGGATTATGCAACGCACGGGATGGAACCGGGCTTTGTGTGTGCTAGGCCAGTGCTCCACTGGCTGAGCCACAAATCCAGCCCCATGGGTTAGATGTTTACTAGCTTCTCAGGAGCAGCAGACTCTCATTGATGACAGTTGCAGCCTTCTTGCAGAGCATCTGCCACTCATTATCCCGCTTCTCAGAGTAAGGAGCCATGCACTGCCACAGCTGACTCTGACGGATGGATGCCCAGAGCTGTTCAGTAACAGGGGTTTTCCTTTGGCTTGAGCATGCATTCAGCGAGTATTGATTGGAGGGTACCCAGGCCTCGCCTCTGGACCTGTGTAACAGGATGTGGTGAATCCCACACAGTGAGAAGGAGGGGGCTTTGGTGGTGGGTTGGACATGTAAAAAAATAGTAAGGTGGTGAAAAAGAAACCCTGGGCTGTGGGTTTCTGTTTTCATTTTTTTAAATTCATTATGTGTGTGTGTGTGTGTGTGTGTGTGTGTGTGTGTCCACACCACAGCACACACGTGGAGGTCAGAGGACACTTGTGGGAATCAGTTGTCTCCTAACACCACGTGGGACTCAGGGATCAAACTCAGGTCGCCAGGCTACAAACATCTGGCCTCTCTATTTCATGTTAAGTGGCCTGTTTATAAAAAACCTTTTTTTTCCTTTTAGTAAAAAATATTAAACTGAAACAAAATATCTCTGCTATTTTAGCATGTGTTACTGTCTAAGAGGAAATGAGGCTACAGCCAGGCAAAGGTAGATTTTTTTTTTTTTTTTTTAGAGTGTGTGTGCCAGTGTTCTCTTGGGTGGGGAGCACATGTATGCATGTGTGTGCTTGTGGAATCCAAAGGTTGACATCTGCTGTCCTGAGTCACTGCTTGATTTACTGAGGTGGGGGTTCTCTGGCTAGGTGGCTTGGCCCAGGGATCTGCACTCTCCACCTCCCAGAGTTAGTTATCTACTGGGCTTACGTGTGGGTGCTGGAGGTCCAAACACCAGTCTTCGCAGGGGCACAGCCTTCTCCGCGGGGTCCTCTCTCCAGTTCCCAGATGTCATTTTCATCATAGATCTTGCTTTGCGTGACTACCTTAGATGCCTTTAAAAGACTGAGCCGTGAGTCAAGTCCATATGGTATACATAGGAAACCACAAAGAGGTGTTTGCTGAGGGAGCTTTGTCTCTTACACATAAGTGTAAAAACGGCATGGGGACCTTCCAGGACCTGTCCCGAAGGTCACCGATCCTTTAGTCTATGCATCAAAAATGTTCTTGTCTTAGCCAGTTTCGTCTGCTGTTGTAAAGCCATAAAATTGGTAGTTCCCGAGAACCATTTATCCCTCCCACTCCTGGATACTGAAGGTCCGAGGTCAGAGGCTTGCAGACATATGGTGTCTGGTGAGGGACCACTTCCTGGCAGGCAGGCACTAGACACTGTCTTATCATTTAAAGCACTCTTCGCGGAAGTTAGAAGGAAGCTGTCAGGGACTGCCGTTACTGGGGTAGCAATCAATCTATTCATGTCATGAAGGCCCCTCCTAGGTTGGATTGGATTTGGGTCACGTATAACATTCAGTCTGTAGCAATTATAAATAAAATGTCTTCCTTTCCTTTCCTTTCTTTTTTTTTTTTCTTTTTTCTTTTTTTGGTTTTCAGAGTCAGGGTTTCTCTGTGTAGCCCAGGCTGTCCTGGAACTCACTCTGTAGACCAGGCTTAAAATTTCAAATCAAGCCGGGCATGGTGGCGCACACCTTTAATCTCAGCACTCAGGAGGCAGAGGCAGGCGAATTTCTGAGTTCGAGGCCAGCCTGGTCTACAAAGTGAGTTCCAGGACAGCCAGGGCTACACAGAGAAACCCTGTCTCGAAAAACAAACAAAAAACCAAAACAAACAAACAAAAGAAACCAAAAAATTTCAAATCAAACAATTTAAGAAAAACATTTTTAATTTTATGTGGGGTGGATATGTTTATATCACACATGTTGAGGCCAAAGGACAATTTTCTGGAGTCAGTTTTCTTGTACTGTGTGGAGGCAGCATTTAGACTCGGGTTGTTAGACATGGTGGCATTGTTAGACATGGTGGCAAGAACTGTTACCTGCTGAGCCATCTTTCAGGTCCCTACAAAAAAATAAAAATGAATTTATTCAAAATATAACACTTATTTACCTGAAGGTATAAGAGCTTCCTCCAAAACAATACAAGAAATACAAAGTTCATAGAAAACGAGCAAGCATTAAGTGTAGGAACAAGAGGAAATGCCAAAGGCTGGGGAGGCTCAGTGGTTAGTTAGGTCAGGGGTGGTGATGCACACCTTTAATCCCAGCACTTCAGAGGCTGAGGCTGGGAGGTCTCTGGGAGCCTGAGGCTAACCTGGTCTACATAAAAAGTTCCAGGCTAGCCAGGACTATGTAATGATACTCTGTCTACACACACCCATCGTGAAGGTGGTGTGTATTGAGGGTGGTGGTGGCAGGGAATGGCTGTTTAAGTATTGAGTATAAACGGTTAGTGCTGCCTAGTTTTATGTCAACATGGCACAGGCTAGAGTCATCAGAGAGAAGGGAATCTCAGTTGAGGAGATAGATGCCTTCAGAAGGTTGGGCTGTGGACAGCCCTGTAGGGCGTTGTCTTAATCAGTGATTGTAGGGGAAGCTCCGAGACCTTTGCTGCAGCTCCTGCCTCCAGGTGCCCGCCCTGCTTGAGTTCCTGTCCTGAGATCCTTCATTGATGAGCAGTGGAAGCATAGGTCAAATAAACCCTTAACTCCCCAACTTACCGTGGTCATGGTGTTTCATCACAGCAATAGTGACCATGGCTAAGACACACATAGCCTATGTTACTTATTGTAAATTGTGTGTGTGTGTGTGTGTGTGTGTGTGTGTGTGTGACAGAGAGAGAGAGAGAGAGAGAGAGAGAGAGAGAGAGAGAGAGAGAGAGAGAGAAAATATGAGAGAGAGAATATGAGAGAGACAGTGCACAGAGAAGCCAGAAGAGGAGAAGAGGACATGGAGCTTGGGTTGTGATGGTTGTGAGCTGTCCAGTGTGGGTGCTGGGAACTGAACTTAAGTCCTTTGGAAGAGCTGCAGTCACTTTTAACCTCTAAGTTATCTTTCTTCTCTTCCTCTCCCCCTTTTCTCTCTGTCTCTGTCTGTCTCCCCATTCCCTCCTTTCCCCCTCCCCCTCCCTATCCCCTCTCGCTATCTCTCTGTCTCTTTCTTTCTCTTGACAGGGCCTCACTGCAGCCCAGGCTCAATTCAAACTTATGGTGACCCAATATGCCCAACTAACCCTGAATTGATTTTTTAAGTTTTTTTTTTCTCTTTCCCTAAGTGTGAAAGCTTGTATGCAATTGATAAACAATCCATATGTGGGCGTTTCTTGGTGCCATTGTCTGAAGGGTGGTTTCTATTTTTTATGGGGACAAAATAGGAAATGTATCAATCAAAGAAAAAAATCATAGTTCAATACTTTGTGACAGGCTTTGGAAAACTGATGTCAATATTTCTCTCCCACATGATTTGTCTTCCTTTTTTTGGTCATTGGTTGGCAGAGGCTCCGGTAGCCTTATGCTTCTGTCATGGTGAGGATTTTCCCATCAACCCAATCACAGATAAGCTCACAACTATTCACAGACTAAATGTTTGTGACATGTTACAGAGGGATATATGAAAACATGTCTGTGTATCCACAAGCCAGACATAATGCCACATCGCTGTGGTACCAGCACTTGTAAGGTAGAAACGGGTGGTGAATCCCTGTGAGTTCAAGGCCAGCCTAGTCTATTTAGACTTTTTCCTCATAATAAATAAATCCATAAACCTTTTAAAATTATGTTTTTCTATTGCGTATCTGTACGCATACAAGCTCGTGTGTTGGGTGTACGGATATTGGGATGGCGCCACGATTAGCTTCCTGAAGTTTGTGATTTTGTAAGCACACTTATACCTAGTTTATTGTTTGGGGCAGAGGGGCAGTGTATCCACGAGGCCAGAGGCTGATATCAAATGTCTTCTTCAGTTGCTCTTGTACATATGTTTTTTAGACAGGCTTTATTAGCAAACCTGGAGTTTGCTAGTTTAGCGACGCTGGCTGGCCAGGAGACCCTCCTGTCTCTTCCTCTCGGGCTAGCATCCCAAACGAGGCTTCTAGGCTTCTGACACGGGAGATCCTAACTGGGCTCGTCGTTACACTTTGGCCGCTGAGCCTTCTCTCTACCCCCTTGTTTACTTTTATGTATATGTAAGCACCACGTGCCTGCAGGGGCCCTTAGAGGTCAGAAGAGGGTGTTGGACCCCGGGAAGAAGAGTTACAGGCTGTTGTAAGCTGCCACGGGGGTGCTGGAAACTGAACTCAGGTCCTCTGCAAGAGGAAAAAAAAATATTCTTAACAACTGAGCCATCTCTCCAGCCCTGCCTGTGGTGGAGTTTTTGTTTGTTTTGTTTTGAGACAGGGTCTCACATATCCCAGGTTGCTCTCAACGTGGCTGTGGCACCAAGAATGTTCTTTAACTCTGGGTCTTCCAGCCTCCACCTCCCTAGTGCTGGGTGTACAGGTGTGCACTGCCGCTCTTGGCTGAAATTCTTCATTTTGTTAAGTCTTGGTTGTTGTGTGAGCCTCCATCCTTAGTGTCCGTGCTGTGACAGAATGTGTGCTTTAGTATGTCTGTGGAGGGCAAAACATTTGCATATTTATTTGCTTCAAAAGCTGGGCTGGTGGGCTTTTTTCTTTCTTTTTTTTTTTTTTCTTGCCTCTAAGACAAGCTCTTGCTTACGTGACAGCCGTTTTTCTCACTGAATGTAGAGCAATTGGCAATACTTGTTGCTAATTATAGCATTCTGGCTTCTATGTAACAAATTAGAATACCCGGAAAAGAGGAGACAGTCAATGATAACACAAATGCAAATAAATTCTTTTTCTTATGGTAGAGTAACTTCAGTGTCAATACTTAGAAGAGCCACATATATCAAGGAAATATTTTCTAAATGAAAACCTCGTGTGCTTGCTGTCATAAAACATAATGAAAAGCAGCTTGGGGAGGGACGGGTTTATTTGGCTTATAGGTTTTTTTTAGTCAGTCATTGATGGAAGCCAGGGCAGGAACCTGGAGGCAGGAACTGTGTGTAGCAGAGACCTTAGAAGAATACTGTTTGTTGACTCCTCCCCTGGCTTGCTCAGCTGCCTTTCCTATGCCACCCAGACCTACCTGCATAGGGATAGCGCTGCCCATGGTGGGCTAGGCCCTCCTATGTCAATTAGTAATTAAGTTAAAAGCCCCACAAACATGTTCATAGACCAATCTAATGGAGGTAATTCCTCAATTGAGGCTCCCTCTTTTCTGGTACATCACATTGACAGCTGAGGCTAACTGTGCCACCAGTGAATAATAGGTAATTGTGCCCAGTAGAAGCACCATTTTCAGTGTAAGGTGGACTGATGGGTTTCATTGTAACTGTCAAGGATGTTTTGTTGCCATGTTTTGTTACTATGGCTGAAGATACCATATGGTGCCTACTCTTTGGGAAACTATTGGTGTGGTACCCAAGGAAGAGATCCGGCTACCTGCAAAGGCCATCGAACTATTCTTCTTAGGGCTGAGGATGTGACTCTATCAATGTTTAGCTAGTGCCCAGTATGCCAAGAGTCTACCCACAGCCCCCCACCACACACACACACACACACACACACACACACACCGCTTTAAAAAGGTAAAGACTTGATCAGGTGCACACCTGTTATATCAGGACTTGAGAGGTTTAGAGGCCATACTCAGGAGTTCAACATCATTTGTGGCTAGGCCAGCTCCCCCCTGACCCTCCTCTGCCTGCCTGAGTGCAGTTGTCTTTCTTCCCAGAGTCACCTCATCAAGAATGGCCGTAGAAACAGAAGCAGCCTGTCTTCTGTGAAGCCACTCTTCCCACTAGGGAGTTTTGTTTAGAAAACTGCAGTTTTTAAGCCCAAAAATGGTTGAGCTCAGGTGCATGACAATCCTTCCATTGCAGCCTCCCAGGGGTTGGGTAGCAGGCTGCACCACCTGAGCACATCAGGAAGGAATTCTCCGTAACGCCACCATCCTCGCTGGAGCCTGGGATAGTTTTCTAAGGACCATTTATAATGTTTGCCACAAAGGAGTCTTTTTGAGATTTGGAATTTCTTCCCATTAAAATTTCCACATTTTAGTCAAGAATGTAAGTGGGCCGGTTGGTTTTTCATCTGTTTTGAATTTTCCTCTGGCTGCCTTGTCCTGTGATAGTAGCGGCGGGGTGTGGTCCCTTCAGGGATGCCTTAACATCGCCTACAGAGGATGCTGCGTGGAGGCAGCAGGCATTCATGTATTCGTTGCTATTTGAGGCTTTGCTGTGAGGATCCTCTGTCCTGTTTGGATCCTGTGCTTTGAGAAATAGCTTTACTTCGGTTGGCAAAATGGTCTCGGGAATGGATAACTATTGAAAGCACATTGCTGAGGTCTGGACTGTAGTTCAGCTAATAGAGTGCTTGCCTCGAATTCACAAAGCCCCTGCTTTGATCGCTGGTACTAGCTTGGTGATGCACGCCTGTCATTCCTTTGTGTGGGAGGAAGATCAAGAGTTCAGGGTCATCTTGGCTTCATAGGGAATTTGAGGCCAGCCTGAACTACGTACCACTGTCTCAAAACTAAAGCCAATGAAAACATAACTAGACAGTGAACTTTAAACGGAACTCAGGTTTCTTTTTGTTGTCGTTTGTTTGTTTGTAGGAACTTAAGGCTACCCACCCTTGCTCTAGAGTGTCAGGCAGGTGTATCAGGGAGACCGTCAGCGAGACAGTGAAATCCAAGAGCAGAAGCTGTCAGAGCTTTCAGACGGTCTGGCGCTGTAGAGAAAACTCAAGGGGAGGCAGGAGAAAAGAGCTGTCTGTTCTCACTGCTGAGGCTACAACCTTGAACTTCACCCTTTTTACTACTGAGCTCCAGCCCAAGCTCTTGATATATACCAATGTATAGATATAGATATAGGTATAGATATAGATATAAAGACAGACAGACAGACAGACGGGGGATATGATATACTGGAGGAATATGTATGTATATATGGGTGGGGGCATTGTGTGTATGTGTGCATGTGTGTGTGCATGCACGTGCACGGGAGCTTGTGGAGACCAGAGGTCAACTTCAGCTGTTATCTTCAGAAACACCATCTAAACCTCTCTTTAGATCCAGGGTGACTGAGCTGGCTGGTGAGCCCCAGGGATCATCTGTCTCCATCTACCCAGCACTGGGCACTAAAACATGGGTGTTGTGGATCGGACATGGGTGTTCATGTCTTCAAGGCAAGTGTGTTAACCACAGAGCCATCACCCCAGCTAACCTGGTCGATATGAAACTAGACCAAGACAGGGTCACTGACCACCAGAGTACTTGTGGGAAGTCTTAGCCTGAGTGCTGGGAGCTGTTCATTCATAACGATCACTTGAGTTGCTTGTGTATTTGCCTCTCCTGGTTGTTTACAGAAACCTGACGTCTTGTTTACCCCACTCATTTGCTCAGCAAGCCTCCTCTGTAGAGATAACATAAATAAATAACCTTCTGAGCAGTTTCTTACAATGGAATCTGGGAGGCGTGGGGCGGATCGAGGCCAAAAAAGTGATGAGAATTTTAAATCTTTGTCCTTTGCCTTTTACAACAACATTGTAAAAGATTGGTTGTAAGGATAAACACTTTTCACAGGGGTTATCTTCAGGGCATTTTAGTGGCATAAGACTCCATGTGTCCAGCCAGGTGTGGTGGCGCACACCTTTAATCTCAGCACTCAGGAGGCAGAGGCAGGCGGATTTCTGAGTTCGAGGCCAGCCTGGTCTGCAAAGTGAGTTCCAGAACAGCCAGGGCTACACAGAGAAACCCTGTCTCGAAAAAACCAAAAGAAAAAAGAAAAAAAGACTCCATGTGTCCTAAGTTCACACTTCTTTGTTCTCTGCTCCTGGCTAGAAACAAGACTAAGGTCATTTATTAATCTAGTCGTGGTGACCGTAAGCCAGTAATCTCAGCATTAGCTATCAACTTGACAGTGTCACCTAAGAAAAGAGTCTCATTTGAGGGCATGTGCACACCAGATTGGCTTGCGGGCATGACCGTTGGTGCTTGCTTTGATTTTTAATTGTTTAGGGAGGGTCCGGCCCACTGTGGGTAGCACCATTCCCTAGACAGGTGGTCCTGGGCCTCATAAGAAAGCTAGCTAAGCATGTCTCTGAACAAGCTGGCAATCAGCATCCTCCACAGTTTCTATTTGAGCTCCTCCTTGAATTCCTGTCTTGACTTTCTTCAATGATGGGCTATGAGCTAGAGTGTAAACTGAATCCTACACTTTCTCCTCTCTGTTGTCTCGGGACAGGGGCTTTTATCCCAGCAACAGGAAGGAAATTAGGACACATGACTCTGATTGACTCAGGCTGATGCAGAAGAGAGCTGAAAGCAGAGCTCAGCTCCAGCCTTCAACAAAGCTGTGTTGTGTTTGAAGAGGTTGAATCACATACCAGGAACCAAAAGACAAGAGGAAGCTTTTGGAAGGGGTGGGTATGTATTTATGGGGTAGACTGTGGAGATGATTGGTCTCCTGGGTTCACACTTACCTTCAGACACTTCAGGTTATATATGTTAGTTAAGTGTGTATAGCTTTTGTTGTTGTTGACAGAATCTCATTACATTGCTCAGGCAGGCCTTGAAATCTTGGGTTAGTGTGGTCCTTCTGTCTCAGCTTCCTGAGAGGTGAGGTCATCATCATACATTGCTGTGTGCAACCTCCTTAAAAAGAAGATTTTATTTTATTTTGGGGGGGGGGGTTGGCTTGAGACAGGGGTTTTTCTGTGTAGCTCTGGCTGTCCTGGAGCCCCCTCTGAAGACCTGGCTAACCTCAAACTCAGAGATCCACTTACCTCTGCCTCCCAAGTCCTGGGATTAAAATCGCCACCCCTGGTAGGCGATCTTATTTTTAATTATTACTTGTATGTGTATGTTCATGAGTGTGGGTTTGACCACATAAATAGAGTGCCTGTGGGGATCAGAAGCTTATGATCCCCTGGAGTGGGAGTGTCACAGGACAAAGAGCCGCATGCGACCCTAACCATTGAGCCCTCTCAGCTCACCCTCCCCCTTTTTTGAGATGGTGTCTTATGTTTTCAAGTTTGCTATGTAGCTGAGGATGACCATAAGCTTCTGATCCTCCTGCCTCTACTTACAGGGGTGTGGGCCACACACAGTTCCTGGGGGATTAGAGATGGAACCCAAGCCTGCCTGTGCGCTAAGCAAACACTCTACCCACCGAGCTACAGCCCCAGTGCTGTGCCAATGGCAGTCATATCTCAGGGATGGGGCTGGAAAGAATGCCTGAAGTGTGCCAGTTATATATTGCATGTCTTAAGACCTTGAATGTTTCAGAGAAATGAGGCAGGGAATTCCTGGGCATGCTAGGGACACCTAGCAGAGCAGTTGCGACGCCTGTGTCAGTGAAGTCCTGGAGCTGGCCAGACCCTCGTTCTCTCCTGAGGCTCCCTCTGAGGCAACAGCACGCCTCCCATCTGACCTGGCTCGGAACTCTTCCCGGGATGCTCTAATGCGTTCTCTGGCTCTGTTCCACTGCTCTTCGGCTCCACTTCCTGGGCCAGTCCTCCCTGCTGCTCCTGTGTGGGGCTGCCCGCCCCCTGGCACTCTGATCTGTGGCTGTAGCTTCAGGCCGTCCACTTCCCGACATCCTCCTGTGAGCTTGGTCCATCTGTGCTTGCAGGCTCTGCTTTGCATGCCAAACCCTTTATTCACACGGCCAAAGTGTGCCGAGTCTTCCTCCCCTGTGTGGACTATTTCTTTATGTGCAGGCCCTGAAGCCCTTCCCCCTTTTGCTCACGTCTCCCACAGAGTCTGCAGCCAATCTGTCACTTACAGTAGCATTTGCCAACTGTCAGAATAGCTTCTTCCTGCTGCTCTCACCTTCAGACTGTGGGGACAGTCTCTGGACCTCGGTCTCCCGTGATTCCAGGCAGATCTGTGGTCACGATTTTGCAGAGCAGCTTTCTAAAGGATCCAAGCTCCTTCTCTGTGCATTGAAGGCCTTGGAGACTCTGACCCTACACCCTCTTCAGCTCCATCACCCCTGCCCAAGCCCTGGTGCCCTCCCAGCCTCACCTGCACTCAAGGGAGACAAACCCATGGGAGTCCCAGGTGTGAGTCACAGAGTTATACCTGTGAGTTGCCTGACATACTGACATAGATGCTGAGAAGCGAGTTCTGGACCTCAGCAAGAGCAGCAAGTGCTCTTCACTACTGAGCCATCTTGTCTGCCCTAGAGTGCTCGTGTGTGTGTGTGTGTGTGTGTGTGTGTGTGTGTGTGTGTGTGTGTGCGTGCGCGCGCGCGCACGCACGCGCGCGCGCGTGCGCGTGTGCGTCACCTGTCAGCTTTTGCCATCTGAGACATTTCCTTTTGTAATGGAACATTAATTATATATAGACACAACATGTCTAAAAGGAGGGGAGAGCAAGGGTGCTAACTCTGGACGATGCTCAAACCAAATTTGGTAATGTTGATGTAACGTTCTCAACAGACATCCCCGTCCTCAGTGTCATCATGGAAAATGCTAGAGCCGCTGTCTTGGACCAGTGAATGATGGAGAGGGTGGCTCCCTGGAACTGGAAGCCATAGAAAGAGATAATAAACTCCCCCCCCCCTTCTCTCTTTTCAAACAGGATCAGTTTGACAACTTGGAAAAACATACACAGTGGGGAATCGATATTCTTGAGAAATACATCAAGTTTGTCAAGGAGAGGACGGAGATCGAGCTCAGCTATGCCAAGCAACTCAGGTAAGGCAGCCCGGAGAGATGGCTGGGGTGCTGCACACACAAAAGGCTCATTTTTTTTCTTTTTATTAAACCCTTTATTACATTTATTTATTTATAGGGCAGGGGAGTGTGTGCCGGGGTGCTTGTGTGAAGTTGGAACACAACCCAAGGAGTTGGTTTTCTCTCCTTCTATGGTGTGAGTCCTGGGGATTGAACTCAGATCATCAAGCTTGGCAGCAAGCCCCCCCACCCCACCCTCTCACCCCCATCTTGCCTGCCAGAAGCAAGCAAGCATGATTTCTGTTCTCATTTCACTGTATGTGTGCATGTGTGTGTGTGAGTGAGAGAGAGAGAGAGAGAGATTCTTGTGAAGTAATATGTCACTGGAAATAGCTATTTTTAATATAGAAAATTAATATGGAAAATTAATTTTTATGAGAGCAAAATTAAAAAAAAAATCTGTTAACTTAGGTTTGCTCAATTTTCATGTGTGAGGCAAGGTCTCATGTAACAAAGGCTAGCCTTGAAATCATTGTATAGTGGAGTCTGGCCTTGAGCTCCTGCCTCCCCTGCCGGCACTTCCCGAGTGCTGGGATTACAGGCGTGCGCCGTCTCTCTGAGCTCAGTCCCTGCTTTAGGTACTGTGTTTATGATTTCTTTTGCTGTGCTGTGTTCTGGTTTATTTGGCAGCACTTCCCAATAAAGCCAGGGTCTTGTGCCTCTAGGTCAATCCCCACCCCTACCCCATCCTCTGCACTCCGCCTCTAGGCTCAGGTTTTTGGATTTTTTTTTCCTTTTTAAATTTTAAAAATTTTTATTTACAATGGTTATCTGCCTCCATGCGTGTCTGTATGAGGGTGTCAGATCCCCTGGAACTAGAATGAAACAGTTGTGAGCTGCCGCCATGTGGGTTCTGGGACTTGAACCCTGGTCCTTTGGAAGAGCAGTCAGTGCTCTTAACCACTGAGCCATCTCTCCAGTCCTGTTTTTGTTTTCTTTTAATGATTTTTTTTCTTTAATTTTGGAGAAACTTGGCTACCAGTAAATTTCATATTGGGGTACACATTTGTAGGTGACCCCCACATGTCGGGCCCAACTTCCCAAGGATCCCCAATTCTGCCAAGTGACTTGGCTACGCAGAGCCTGCTGTGAGTTTCCCTCGGAGGTGAGCCCTGGCTGTAATCCTTAAGCGGCCGACTTCCTTTGCCCTGCATCGGTTGTAAGCTCCGTCTGCACTGTGGTCATTTGTTTGTATTTTCATTGCCTTTATCGTTTTGCTATGCGGATCTCCAAGGTTTCTCGGGTCTGCTGTCACTCAGAAGCTGGCTGTCCCCATTCCTGCTGGCTCCCCCCTTTTTTTCTCTTTTAAAATTTAATTACATGATCTATTTATCTTGTGTGTGGAGGAGGTGAACATGCCACTGCTGCATCCTGTGAGGTCAGAGGACCACTCCCGGGAGGTGGTTCCCTCCACCATGCGTGTCTCCAGGATTGAACGCAGGTTGGCAGGCTTGGCACCAAGCGCCTTTACCCACCGAACCATCTCGCCTGCCCAGCACACTCCCGCTGGTGTATATCAGAGCCCTTTTCCTCCTTTATTGTAGGATCAGGACGGTGTTGACAGTGAAACTCTGCCTGGCTTCAGTAAGACTTGGACTAGGTAGTGTTTGCAGCGAGAATGTTCCCAGGAGGCAGGATTTGAAAAGAACTATCCTAAAGGAGATAGATTTTAGCTAATTCCAGGCACCTGTTCCCAGAGACGAGTCAAAGTAAAAAGCAGAGAAAGGAGATTTGCTCAGTGTGGCCACATTGGGAAGAGAACCAGGAAGTCCAGAGGCCTCCGAGTCTGTCCTTGGGTCCTGACAGGTCATGTAAATATAAAGCAAGAGTGTCCAGGGCTAGGCTGTCTTGGTCCGTCATGGTCTGGCCATGTCTTAGCTCTAGCATGTCCTGCATGCTGATGATAAGTTGTCTGAAGTTTGCATCATCACAATACCAACCAGTGTGTGTGTGTGTGTGTGTGTGTGTGTGTGTGTGTAGTGTGTATGAGAGGTGTGGAGTATGTGTGTGTGTGTGTTGTGTTTGTGAAGTGTGTATGGGGGTATAGAGTAGGTGTGGGGGGAGTGTTTGTGTGGTGTGTATGCAGTGTGTGTATAGTGTGTATGGTGTATGTGTGTGCATGAGTGCGTGTGTGCATGCGTGTGTGTGTGTGTGTGTGTGTGTGTGTGTATGTGCACAGAGGTCAAAGGCAACTCCATGGAAGTCCAACTTCCACCTTTAAGCATGTTCCTGGGTTCAAACTTGGGTCACCAGACTTAAATGCTGTTACCCACCGAGTCCTCTTGCTGGCCCCTTCCAGCCCTGCTTTAGCTTTTTTAGCCCCAGCATGAAATTCCTTAGGACATTTTAGTTCCTCGAAGGCCACTGATTGAAAGGAATGGGGCAGCGGGGCGTGGTAGCGCACGCCTTTAATCCCAGCACTTGGGAGGCAGAGGCAGGTGGATTTCTGAGTTCGAGGCCAGCCTGGTCTACAAAGTGAGTTCCAGGACAGCCAGGGCTATACAGAGAAACCCTGTCTCGAAAAACAAAAAACAAAAACAAACAAACAAACAAAAAAAACAAGAAAGGAATCGGGCATGCGTCTGTATTAGGTTCTCTGTCCCAGCAGGGAGCGAGCGCATGCGCTTTCCTTACCCTTTAAGATCTGAGAAATTATTTGGGACATGAGATATTTTAAAATTGTTGATAGAGGACTGGGGCCTGAGTTGGCTGGGAGAGGCTTGTCTATGTCCCATGGGGCTCTGGGCTCCATCCCCAGCAGAAGTTCAAAGTTATCCTCAGCTGTGGCATTAGCGGGACACATTCTGTTTACATTGAGTAGCTGGCATACAGAAACCAACCAAGAACGTATGTTCCCTACTGGCTGGGTCCAGATCAGTTAGTTCCTCCAGTCCTGCAAGAAGCTGGGTCTCACTCGCAAATGCTTCACGAGTGAGTCCCGATCTGTTGCCATTCATGGAAATGAGTTACATGTGTGGCTCATTTGGGAGGCAGAGCCAGGTGGATCTCTGTGAGTTTGAAGTGTTGTGTCTTTGTTTCTCTTGTGCTTCCCCCTGGTGCCTCAGTCCAGGTGCTGTGGAGGTCTGTCTGTGACTATAGTGGACATGAGAGCGGTCCCTTGTCCTCCTTGGAAGCATCCTTCTCCCCTGGAGACCAAATGGCAGTCTCTTGGGTTCCTCCCACCTCGCAGATTTTATCCTTGAGCTGCGGTCAGTTCCTGTTTTTCTCCCATCTCAGTCTGTGCTCTCTCCTTGACCTCAGCTGTGTCTGTCTGTAGCGCCTGTGGACGGAGCAATCACTCACCCCCAGACGAGCTCTCCAGCTGTTCCTCTCCCAGACTCCAGAAACGGCTTACCTAAACTTATAAGGATTTCAAAATAATGCCTTCCTGCATCCACACCTGCCTGACCCCTGACCTTTCCACCTCTCCTGGGAGTGTGTGGCCCTCCCCTCCTTAGGACAGGAGCCCCAGGGCTCTCCTCACCAACCCATCAGGACACACCATCCATTCCACTGTCCATACTGACCCAGGATCCAGCCACTTCTGGTTGACTGTATACTACCTCCGGGTCCAGGACACCTTTGTCTCTTGCCCAGATCATTGCCAGTTGCAGCTGCGTGCTGTCCCACCATCTGCTGGCTTTCTATGAAGCAGCCACATCAGTTCATTGGCCACTCCCCATTTCCTTCTGATTAGATTTCCAAAGTTCTTCCAAGGGCGGATGCCTAAGAGTCTCTCGTGCCTGGGCCTGGGCTCGTCCCTGGCCGGGCCTTTTTCCTTTACGCAGGATTCCCTACATGGCCTTGGTGGGAAGTCTGGAGCCAGTTAGAACATTTTCCTTGTGGGCAGCTTTGCCTTTTCTGAATAACTCCATGCAAAGTGATCGTGCGTCCACGCTCCGCCTGGATGCTGAGCATGCTCTTTAACGTCCCTGTCTTGGCTCTGTGGTTATCTTGCTCCTTTCTTGTTAAACTAGAGAAAGCCGGATGTGTTTATTCAATGGCCACCGCTGTGTTTTTTGCCCAGAGTTCATTTCCTGAGTCTGACATTGCAGGTCTAGTCTGTCTCGGGCTTTTCTTGTGTGTTTTCATTTTTCTCCAGGCTGGGTTTTCCCTTCTTTTCATGTCCTTGTCATCATCACCCCCACCCCCACCCCCACCCCGGCTTCTGACAGTGCTTGACTTGGGGCAGCTTGATGAACTGGCTGGGTTCACCTCCTAGGTCCCCAGTGCAGGGGGTGATCCTGTGCCCGCTTCCCTTCACAGCTGTACGATTTGGGGCACTTTGTTCCCTGGGAACAACTGTAAAACGTGAATGGTGAGAATTTCTGCCTTTTAAAGTTGGTCACCCCGCTGACCAAATACCAGCATGTTAGGCAAGGAAGGGTTTGCCCTGGCT
The DNA here is from genome assembly GCF_900095145.1 of Mus pahari. NCBI lineage: Eukaryota > Metazoa > Chordata > Mammalia > Rodentia > Muridae > Mus > Mus pahari. Next base: position 18,385,424 of record NC_034592.1, on the reverse strand, counting down.
TGCACTTTTAGGGGGACGCAGTGGCAGGAGCCTGAGGTAGCTGCTTCCACAGTGAGGGTAGTCAGGAAGCAAAGAGGTGACTTCTACACACTCCTTCCTTCTCATTCGGTCTGAGACCCCAGCCCGTGGGACGGCGCTGACCCATACAGGGTGTGTCCTCCCTCCTCAGCTAAACCTCTCTGGAAACGCCCTCCCGGACGCACCCAGGGGTGTCCGTCCACACTGATTCTAAATCTAGTCATGCTCACTGAGACCAAGACCTGAAGGAGAGAAGGTTGGAAGTCTTCTGGCTTCTCATTGCATAGTGATGGTAGCACATTCGTCACATGAGTGCCAGTGGCCCTGGAAGTGACGGTCCCTTGCGATACTTCTGTCTCTTTATTCTGGTTCTCTCTGGGGCTGACCTGTTGGTTTTGCTCTCTCTGGAGGCTGGACACAGCTGCCTCTGAGAATCAGCTGGGGAAGAGGTCCGACTTAGGGATGCGGAGCAATTGTCTGTCCTGAAACTCCTAGGCGCTTTGGGCCGTGGCAGGGTTATTCAGGAGAAGAGGCATGCTCCCATGGAATCCCTATGTTTATGAGGGTTTCCCCATGCTTGAAGCTTGGGACCTGAGGAGTGGAGACCACAGACAAGCCCACACTTTGCCCAGGTCCTCGGAGTCCACAGATGGGAAGGGACAATATGGATATTGTCAGGGCAGGTGCCTTGTCCCTGAGTGTGTCCTCTCTGTTCAGTTTGCTTCTGTCTGAACTGGCTCAGGGCAGTGGCCTTATTTCCCTTTGTGTGGCCAGCTGAGTGGAGTCAGCATCCATTCTAAGTTGCCTCCAACATCCTCCATCTCTGCTGTTCTCAGGAACACCTTTCCAAGGTGTATGGACTGAGGTGAACATCTTGCTTCATTTGTTTATTGTCTGATAATGCAAACTTTCCCACATTCCCCCCCCCCGTGTCTCTCTCTCTCTCTCTCTCTCTCTCTCTCTCTCTCTCTCTCTCTCTCTCTCTCTCTCTTCATATATGTGATTTTTAAATTTAAAAAAAAAATTTTTTTTTTAAGGCATAAAAGTCCCAGTTGGCTTTGAGCTGACTCCATAGCCCAGGCAGGCTTTGAACTTAGGATCTACCAGCCTCGGCCTCATAAGTAGCTGGGATTTCAGGGCTGTGCTCTGAGCAGATCCCTGGTCCCCTTCTTTCTGGTGCCTTCCATTTGCTGGGCGTGCACCCTTCACCTTCTGCCACCCTGATTCAGATGTCTCGTGGTAACTGTTCAGAAAAGTAAAAGAACAGATCCAAACATTCCTAGGCTCCACCCTAGACGTTCTGGTTCAGGGCACCTGGAAAAGGGCCCAAGGATCTGCTGTAAAAGTCCCCTGTGGTTCACAGGGTTGGCCAGATCGGAGCCAGCAGCCTCAGAAACTCATATTTTCCTCTTCTCTGCTTGTTCGTCTACCCAGAGAGCTGGATGGGTATAGGAAACACACTGGGTTCCTCGGCAGATCCAGAAAATGTTTTTTGTTTGTTTTGTTTTGTTTTCGGAGACAGGGTTTCTCTGAATAGCCCTGGCTGTCCTGGAACTCACTTTGTAGACCAGGCTGGCTTCGAACTCAGAAATCCGCCTGCCTCTGCCTCCCAAGTGCTGGGATTAAAGGCGTGCGCCCAGCTCAGATCCAGAAAATGTTAAAGGCAGTGTTCTGAGGGATTACCTGTGTGCACATTTAAAAAGAAAGCTTAATACAAGGCTGGAAAGCCTGTCCCAGGGCAAGAGGTTGGGAAGGGTTTATAGAGAAAGAACCTTGGACTTGGGGCTTTGGGGGTGCCTCAGTGGGTAAGTGTGCCTGTTGGCCAAGCATGAGGATATGAGTTCAAATCCCAAGCACCCACAGAAACAGCTAGTCGTGGCCATTTACATCGATAATTCCAGAGCTGCAAGGAGTGGAGACCCGAAGGTTACCGGGGCTTGCTGGCTGCCAGCCTGGCCTTGAATTCTGTCTCGAGGAAACAAGGCAGAGAGCGGGAGAAGAGGGCCCTTGCTGGCCAGCCTCTAGTCTCTGCCTGCGTTTGTCGAGGCTTGGGTGTGACTACACCACACACTCTCACTGGAGGCTTTGCTAAAAAGTGGGGGGTGGGGCACGGTGGGGCATGGTGGCGCACATCTTGAGTTCCAACAGTGAGAGCTCTGGATTTGAGGCCAGCCTGACTACTGAATTCTAGGAAAAGAGTAGTGCCTCAGGCACTCAGGAGGCTGAAGCAGGAGGATCACCACAAACTCTAGGCCAGTCTAGACCACACAGAACAAGCCTTTAAACTTTATTTTATTTTTAATTAATTAATAAGCTTTTTTTGTGGGCAGCTACAGTGTGCATGTGGAGGTCAGAGGGCATCCTGTGGAAGTCAGTTCTCTCTTATGACAGTGTAGGTTCTAGGGATCATACTCATGTTATTGGGCCTAGGGACCAACCTTTATCCCTCTTGCCAGCTCTTATAAAGCAACATTGCTACATCTAGTCAGGCTCTGCTTCCTTCTGTTCCATTTAACATTTAAATTACTTTATGTCCAGGACTAGAAGCTAAAAAGCAAATGTGGGGGGCTGGAGAGATAGCTCAGTGGTTAAGAGCACTGACTGCTCTTCCAAAGGTCCTGAGTTCAACTCCCAGCAACCACATGGTGGCTCACAACCATCTGTAATGGGATCTGATGCCCTCTTCTGGTGTGTTTCTGAAGACAGCAACAGTGCATTCATATAAATAACAAATTAAATAAATAAATAAATATTTTTAAAAAATGAAAATGTGGCTTTAATTTTTTGTTCGTTTTGAGGTTTTTTGTTGTTGTTGTTGGTTTGTTTTTGTTTGTTTGTTTGTTTTGTTTTGTTTTTGAGACAGGATTTCTCTGTGTAGCTCTANCTGTCCTAGAACTCAATCTGTAGACCAGGCTAGCTTCAAACTCCAAGAGATCCACCTAAATGGCTTGTGCCACCACCGCCACTACCTGGCAAATGTATGTTTGTTTTGTTTTAAAACCAGTTTGAGAATTTTTATGTAAGGTGTGAACTTAGAAGTGGAGTTTTTAATTCGTAAGTTATGATTAACAAAAGAAGTGGTTACTATTTAAAACTGCACACTAAAAACATCTGGAAGGCAGCCGCAGGGCTCTTTGGAATCTTTTGCTGAACTCAGCCCCGCCCACCCCGCTTTGTTCCCTGCCCACCCCATCCTCTCCATCACCCCCTCCCACCTGGCTTTGGAGTGACTAAGCTTCATTGCTCTCTCAGTATGAAGTGCTTCTCCTTTTTTGCCTTTTTTCCCCCCTTAAAACAAACATTTACAGAAAATGTTACTATTTAAATGTGTTTATTAGGTAACTCTGGTAATATGCACACTTCTGTAGAAGAGTGGTCTATGGGCTTAAGTGTATGTATATCCTGTTATTTGTTGGACTCACAATTTTTAAACAATTTTTATTATTTATTATTGTATATCGTGTGTGCAGACATCACAGGAAAACCCTGTGGAGTCCGTTCTTTTCTTCCACCGTGTGGGTCCTGGGGAATCAAACTCAGGCCATCAGGCTTCGCCACAAGCTGCCGCTACCCCTGAGCCATCTTGATGGGCCCACAAATGGGCTTTAATTGTACAACTTTATGACTTTAAAAAAAAAAAAAAAAAAAAAAAAGCAAAACTCGTAAGGTGCATGCGTCATCTGTCATTCCTGGTTCCTCTGTGTACTTCCAAATAAGGTGACACATCTTTCATTTTGGCCTTAGGAATCTTTCAAAGAAATACCAACCTAAGAAGAACTCGAAGGAAGAGGAGGAGTACAAGTACGTGCATTGCTGGCGGATGTGTAGTGAGATGTGTGTAGTTGGTGGGTGGGAAGGGGGTGGGAACTGCATCTTGTCATATAAGTACCGTCCCACCTTCCTGCCCGTGTCTGTGAACCTGGAGGACACAATGAGAACCTGGACCCTGAGCCACTGGACCCATTCAAGACTGTTCCCGTTAAACTATAGGAAAAAGTATAGGAAGTGCTGCAAGCCTGTGTGGGCAGTGTGGGGGATGGGTAAGCCCTGAAACCGTGGCTCTCAAGTTTCCCAACGCTGTGACCCTTTCATATAGTTCCTGGTGTTGTGGTGACCCCCAAATGTAAAATGATTTCATTGCTACGTTGTAACTATAATTTTGCTACTGTTATGAATTGTAATATAAATATGATATGCAGAATATCTGATTTGCGACCCCTGTAAAAGGGTCATTTGACACCCCGCTAAGAGGTCACAACCCACAGATTGAGAACCACGGCCCTAGAATCTGGGCTCCCTTCTGTATCACCGGAAGCCTTACCTCACCGGCTCATCCAGCCAAGAGCCTTGTCTGTCTCAGTCAGAAGCGATGGGTCATGGTGCGAGGTGGAAGTCCCGTCTTTGATGTAGGTCCGGGGGCCTGGTGTTCTTTGCAGACACGGGCGGGTGAGTTTGCGACCATCTCTGGCCTGAGAATAAACAGAGGCAGAGGCTGCACTTCACAGAGCACCTGTGGCCCTGTTTGGGTTGTAATTAATTCTGAGCTCTTGTGTAATGAACCGGCAAGATCCTCTGGGAGGCAGATGCAGGGCAGACTGATTTTAATTACTATTTCCTCAAGTGAAGCGAGGGAGGATGAAGGTGGGCTTGAGCCGATGCGATCTGTCCTCAGGTACACGGCATGTAAAGCGTTTCTTTCCACCCTGAATGAGATGAATGACTACGCCGGGCAGCACGAGGTCATCTCTGAGAACATGACGTCACAGATCACGGTGGACCTGATGCGCTACGTTCAGGAGCTGAAGCAGGAGAGGAAGTCGGTAATGCATATTGGGGTGTCCTCCCCCAAAGACACAAGGAGTGGGGTGGTGGCTCACACCCGTGCTCCTAGCACTGGGGGCGTTGGGAGGGGCAGGGCGAAAAGTTTTCTGCTGATTCGATGGCCACATGTGATACACAATGAATCCCAGGCCCCCAAGGCTGCATGGTGAGACCCTGTCCTGGCAAACACAACCCAAAAGGATCCAGATGTGGTACTGTACACTTTAAACAATCTAGAAGTAGAGGAAGCAGTTGCATCTCTGTGAATTCAAGGCCAGCCTGGTCTACGTAACGAATGCGAGACCAGTCAGGGTGGCATAGTGAGACCCTGTTTAAAAAACAAACAGGAGGGGCTGGTGAGATGGCTCAGTGGGTAAGAGCACCCGACTGCTCTTCCAAAGGTCCAGAGTTCAAATCCCAGCAACCACATGGTGGCTCATAACCA
>NC_034592.1:18350453-18379465 GCF_900095145.1 Mus pahari | reverse complement strand
GAGACAGGGTTTCTCTGTATAGCCCTGGCTGTCCTAGAACTCACTCTGTAGACCAGGCTGGCCTCAAACTCAGAAATCCGCCTGCCTCTGCCTCCTGATTGCTGGGATTAAGGGTGTGCGCCACCACGCCCAGCAGGAGTTTATTTCTTTACCTGCTGAGCCATCTCATTTTAGCTGTGTCTTGCCAGTGGAGGTTCTAAAACCTTCCTGTTAGTTAGGCTTCCCACAACATTGAATTAGCAGAGCCAAGCAGCCGTCTACAGCTTCAAGGTTGGAGACCTAAGGCTGACAACATTCTCTGCTGGACCAACCATTAAGGACAGTGTTTTGTTGTTTTGTTTGTTTGTTTATTGTTTTATAGGGTTTCACTGGTTATCCCAGGCTGTCCTGAAGCTGGATCTGTAGACCCTTGCTGGCCTTGAACTCAGAGATTTGACTGCCTCTATCTCCTGTAGGGCTGGGATTAAGGGTTTTGCCACCACGACCAACAAGGCATTTTAATTTGTGAAACAGCTAGGAAGCAGTGAGACAGAACCCTGGGGCTCAGAGGAAAACATTACCACCTACTATAAAGATAAAATGTGTACACAGAATCTGCAGCCAGCCCAGGCCTGCTGTCCTGCTTTTGACCTTGCCTTGATCTTTGCAAAGGTTTCTCTTCCTGTTTAGGGCTCCCAGTTCTCGCCACTGACCCTTCTCTGCACACAGGGTTTAGCATTTTAGCTGGTTCCCCAAACAGAAACTGCGCTCACCTTTGTAGCAAGTATGGGTTCTGTTTCAGGAATGAGTCAGAAGATAGCCCATGAGAGCCCCGCCCTTCCCCGTCCCTCTCCTCCAGCTGTGTGGTCCTGTCCGAGGCTAGGTTAGCTGGCCTCAGGGCCTTTGTACAGGTTTCCTCCCTGAGAAAGCCTTTTGCCATACCTCGGGCCGTTCCTTAGGAGTGTTTCCTTCTCCCTGTGGACTTTCCCATCTACTGCACTTACAATGCCTCTCCCTTTTCACCTTTTCTTGCTTTGCAGTGTTTTGGTTTTTTTGCAACAGGGTTTCTCTGTGTAGCCCTGGCTTTCTTGGAACTCACTTTGTAGACCAGGCTGGTTCCCAACTCAAGAGATCCGCCTGCCAAGCCATCTTTCGAGCCATCTCTAATCCCTTGCATTATTCTTTTTGCATAGTGCTTATCCATATTTGGGGGGGAAGTTGGAGAAGCACCAGAAACAGAACCAGGCCTGTGTGTATCCTCATCACACGCCCCACTAACCCTGCCCCACAGCCCCGTGAGGTGTTGTGTGGAATTGCTTGCTGTTTTTTTTTCCTATCTTATATGAAGATGTCTGCTCCTCTAGGACAGGGATGTCTTTGCCTACTTCATCAGGCATGCAGAAGGCAAGCGTGCAGGAAGGGTGGGGGAGAAAGGAATGGCAATAGCTGAGAAATAATAAATGTGGCCAGGACTGGGAGTGCAGTCCAATGGTGAGTACTTTCTTAGAGTTTACCGGTAAGGGACCAGAGGTGCAGCTCGGTGCTACAGTCCTGCCTCTCATATACAGAGCACCGTGTTCCACACCAGCATGTACACACACACACACACACACACACACACACTAGTGTTAATGTCTACTTAGCTTATAGATAAGGACCGTTATATGCCTTTGGTAGCTTGTAAATGGAGTATCTCATTTATTTATTGTTAATCATCATTTTACAATCTATTATGTCTTCTCCTAAATCATGTGCCTTAAAAAAATTTTTTTTAAGATTTATTTCTTTTAAGGCAGGTGATGGTGGCACATGCCTTTAGTCCCAGCACTGGGGAGGTAAAGGCAAGTGGATTTCTGAGTTTGAGGTCAGCCTGGTCTATAGAGTGAATTCCCAGGCAGCCAGGGCTACACAGAGAAACCCTGTCTCAAAACATTCTCTGTCTCCAAAGTGTTGAGTTCAGGTCAGGGCAGCTTCCCTGTTCTGTTAATTAAACTTTGGGACATTGAAATTGGCTGAGAGAAATTACTGAATAGAGAGTATTACTCTATTCATATACTTCTAGCCTACACAAACAAATAAAACAAATAAAATAAAAATTTAAAAAGTAAAAAAAAAGAAGTGAAAAAATTTCTCTGAGTGTGTGTGTGTGTGTNTGTGTGTGTGTGTAGAAGAGTATTTTGCCTGCCTGTGTGCCTGGCCCCCGGTCAGAAGAGGGTACTGGATCCCTTGGAACAGAAGCCCCAGCTCTTGCCGCTAGAGCAGCCAGCACTCTTAACCACTGAGCCACCCTTTTGTTTTTAAGGAGTGTCAGTCACCAGTAACCAGTGCAGGACTGGCAGTCAGGGTTCTATTAGGAGGAATCTGCAGACACCACTCACTCTATTTGTCGAAGCATTAGGTTCGCCTGGCATTTAAAAGCATTGTGAAATCCCTAGCATGCTGGAAAGAATGTTAACAAATACAAATTTGTGGGATGTTTGTTCATATGTGGCCTTGTGAAGCCACCTCTTCTCTCCTATATTAGAGCTACCATTATTTTGAAGGAATGAGTAGTTCGGTGTGCCAACACAGGCCTTTAATTCTAGCATTTGGGAGTGGAGACAGGAGGATTACAAATTAGAGGATAGAACCAGCTATCTAGCAAGACAGCACCTCAAAAAGTGTGTGTATGTGTGTGTATGTGAACGCGTGTGAGTGTGTGTGAATGTGTGTTGTGACCTGTGTGTATGTGTGAGTGTGTTTGAGCTTGAGTGTGTGTGAGTGAGTGAGTTTGTATGTGTGAATGTGTGTAAGAGAGTACAGGTTGGTTCTGTGGACAGACCTTGGCCCTCAAGCCTGATGACAATGACCCTCTTTTGATCTCCAAGATTCACACTTTGGAAGCAGAGAACTGACTCTTGCAAGTTGTCCTCCAACCTCCACACAGAATGCGTACATGCACACATAGACACAAAACAACATTTAAAGATAAAGTAAGAAAGGCCAGTGTGGTGGAGAATACTTAGGAGGCAGAGGCAAGAAGATCATGGACTCAAGATCTTCCTCAGCTACATAGTGAGTTTGTGGCCAGCTTGGACTGCAAGAGATCTTGGCTCCAAACAGCCTGAGTGGTGATACACATCGTTAGTCCCAGCACTCGAGAGGCAGGGGCAGGTGGATTTCTGTGGGCTTGAGGCCAGTCTGGTCTACAGAGCTGGTTCCATGACATCCAGAGCTATATAGCAAGGTCCTGTAAAATCACAGACAAAACAAGAAGCTTGCAGGACTGTGTCCTGTGTCCTGCATCCTGTTGGTGTTTCAGTACACTGATCCTCTGGGAGATTGGTTAGCGCCACACCCTCTCCTTCAGATTGCAGTAGCTGACATTTGCTACTTCAGATTAACCTTCCCTATAGGAGATCTGGGATGGTACCTACTGCTCTGGAGCCCGGAGCACAAGGAGGTGGTTTGGGTGTGTTGGGTCATACACCTTGGAGTGACATGTGACACGCAGGCACCCTGGACCTCGAGGCTAGCATGGCTATGCTACACACATGCTTTTATTTCTAGTTTACTCATGAGGCCACAGATTGTAACGTATCAAAGCTCTTGCTTCTACTCCAGGCTTCCCTGCCTTTCCTTAACACTGGCCAGAGGATCTCTTTTCTGGGGTTCTGTTGAGATCAGAACAAAGCCCCACAGACACCTCACTCAGTGCAGATCTGAGGAATGTTTCTCATCCCTCTTTTGCGTAGGTTACAGGGCTTGAACTCAGGTTAGCAGGTTTACTAGATGGCTGAGCCATCTCCCTGTACTTTACATTTAATAGAAGAATTGTTTCCCGTGTGTGATCTGGAAAATGGATTGTTTTCATAATCAGATAGTTAACAATTAGTCATTCCTTGGTAAATGAATTTACAGCTCCAGGACTCAAAGCCAGACCCTTGAACAAGCTACTCTGAGGGTTTGCTCACAGTTCAGCGATTTGTTTATTGCTTAAGTACTTTTTATTGTGTTGGCTGTAGGCTTACTGGTTTTGACTGGCCTAGATTAGTTAAACAATTCTCCTGTCAGCTCTCCTTAGCTTTTTGTTTTGAGAAGGGGTTTGCTATGCTCCAGGCTACCCTGGAGTTAAGGATGTAGCTGAAGGGGGCTTTGAAGAGCTCCGGCCTCTAAGGGGATGGCAAGCTAGCCCCACAATACCTGGACTAGCTTTTTCCTATGTGTGGGAGGTGAGATCACCTCCCCCCATCACTCCCCACCTCACACTGAGTTCCCAGAAGTGAGACGAGCTTAAAGCAGGTATTCTCTCTGCATACTGGTTTATGGCCTTGGGTCCACCTCTTACCATTTACTAGATTAACCCTCTCTAGCCAATAGGAATCAGCTCCCAAGCATCTCTGCGCCCCGCATCACTGAGACCTAGACTTATCTGAGGTCCAGGTTGATGTGTTAGAATGGCGGGTCACGTCTCAACAGCACACTAGGCCAAGACAGCTCCACGTGGAAGAGTCCCCCCTCCCCCCCCCCCCGAGACAGGGTTTCTCTATGTAGCCCTGGCTGTCCTGGAACTCACTCTGTAGACCAGGCTGGCCTCCAACTCAGAAATCCGCCTGCCTCTGCCTCCCGAGTGCTGGACTAAAGGCGTGCGCCACCACGCCCGGCTGGAAGAGGTTTTATTGGGAGAGAAAAAGAAAGAGAAGAGAGGGAGAGAGAGGGAGGGAGGGGTGTTCTCCTTATTTATATGGGGAATGATGTAATGCAGGTAAAGGTGGGAGGTGAGCCAAGTTGGTGCTGGGAATATGGTTCCTATTGCCTTGGCAACCGGTCTACAGGTCACAGGTCCCGCTGTCGCCCATGTGATGTGATAGGTTTGGGAGGTCCTGATGCCAACACAGGTCATTGAGGAGGTGACAGATAGCCCCACCAACGATGTCTGTACAGTGAAGGGACCCACCCACCCGGGGTCCATCACAGTGAAACCCTCTAATCTCAGAGTTTGTATAGAGACCGAGGAGCCCAGATGTTCTTGTCAACCCGTGCAGAGCGGAGTGCCAGGCATACGCATGTGTCTCTGCGGCTGGAGAGGCTGCCTCACCAATCACCGGGCACTGAGCTTGGCTCTTCACCAGGAACTAACTAGAAGTTGTAGAGGAAACAATCGCCGATGCCCTTGGTGGCACTTGAAGCTTTCACAAGCCTCAGCCTTCACCTGCTGGCTGGTTGGCTTTGAGACAGGGCCAGACTGGCTGTGAAGTCGCTATGTAGCTAAAGATACACCTGGTCCTCCTGCCCGTACGGCCCAGAAGCCAGGATGGTAAGCATGCTCTGGCTCGCCACATTTGTAGGGTGCTGGGGATAATCCAGGCCCACTGAGCCATTTCCATCACATGGACCAAGAAGTTTAAGCTTCATTGCGTGTACTTGCCCTTCCAACCCTAGTGGGGCTCAGGGGTAGAGGGTTCAAGACCAGCTAGACTATAGCAGGGGACCTGAAGTCAGGGTTGGGGGTGATGTTGTCCCAGCTCACAAGAGAGCCCCTGCCACACGTGCTGTCTGGGGGCTCCTTCTGTCTTTGTCCTTTTAAAGTCTCCGTGTCTTTGTTTCCATCTGTGGAAACTGAGCTGTGTTTAAAATTCCAGCGGGGTGACTGCGCCCGATATGTGTTCCTTTAATTTTCCTGTTTTGCGTTGGAAGCCACTGTTTCCACAACAGTTCCATTTCACATCGGTGGTTAGATGAGTGGGCCACACCGACCCCCTGCAGGGTGAGTGGTGAGCACGTGTCACCTGCAGGACAGTAGTCACTGAAGGAACCGTCATCTCTGTCCCTTGAAGCTGAGGTTCACTTTTCCTTAGGTTCCAGATGCCCTTTTGGTTGTTTTCTGCTGCGGTTCGATGTTGTTTTGAGACTGTCTTTGTATGAACTGTTAATTGTCCCGAGACTCTCTTTGTAGGTGGCCAAGTTGGCCTCTAATTTTGCAATCTCCTGCCTCAGCCCCTGCCCTGCCCACCTTATCTCACCCCACTCCCAAGTGTCAGGATTTCAGCCTCATGACACAAGGTCCATCTTTTTCTCCCCTGAAACAAGGTTTTGCTATGTAGCCCTGGCTATCCACCTAGCTCTGTAGACCAGGCTGGCCTCAAACTCAGAGATCCAACCGCCTCTGCCTCCCGAGTGCTGGGGAGCACTGCCAAATTCAGGCTTCTCATACCCCCACCCCCACCCCCACCCCGGCCTTTCTCTCCTGTTCCTGTACCTGTGGTGCCTGAGGTTACTCATCACCTGATTTCCCGAGACAGGATTCCTCACTGAATCTGGGGCTTGACAATTTGGCCAGGCTGGCTAGCCAGTGAACCCCGCCCAGGGTTCTTCCTATGCCTGCCTCCCTGGTGCTAGCATTACTGCGGCACCCTGCCGTTCTCGGCTTTCTAAGTGTTGCCAGGGATCTGAACTCAGGGCTTCAGGCTCACTCAGCAAACGCCTTATCTAGTGCATCTAGTGCGTCAGACACTCTTCTGAGGGAAGTTTCTTCTGTAGAGATTCAAGTACAACTCAGAACGGAACTGAGAGCTGGGTTCGTAGTGCATGCCGCTACTCCCAGCACTCAGGCAGGTGGATATCGGTGAGTTCCAGGCCAACCTGGTATACAGAGTTCCAGAACAGCCAGGGCTTACAGAAAAGCCCTGCCCTGTCTTTTTTAAAAAAAAAAAAAACCTGACATGAAAATGAAAACAAGAACTTTGTAGCTGACCTCAGACTCCTCTTGGCTTCTCTTTTCTTTTTCTTCCATTTATCTTTTTTTTCTTTTCTTTGTTTTTCTTTTTCTCTTTTAAAGTCTATTCTTGTGTTTCAAAAAGAAGACCAAAGCTTCTTATTACAGGGAGAGTAACTAGCGTTCCTCTGGGTCCCCAGAGATGGCATTTCCTGTCCCCTTTCTGACAGGAGAGAAGAGCGCTGGTGACTTCATCCTGGGCTCGCAAAGCCTTATATCTTTGTCCTGGGAACAATCCCTCTTTATTCTGAGCCATGAGGGCACGGTTCTCTGACACACACCCTCACTGTCCAGAGAAGAAGCACCCTGCCATTGTTTGTTCGTAAACAACAAGTGCATCTGGCAAAGCTGCTTTATTTGTTTAAGTTTTCTAACTGTTCAAACCACTGTTTCCCCTCCAAGGAGCCAGCTGGAGCTGGTGACCTCCTCCTGAGGGCAGTCATGTGCAGAGGGATGGGGGGAGGGTGCGGATCTCCATGGGGGGGCACACCCCGCAGAAGAAAGGCTGGCGGGACTGTCACCTCCTGCTCAGTGTTTGGGTGTTGTTAGTGATGGGCAGTCTGCGGTGCCCTTGTGGAAGACAGCCATGTAAGGTGCACAGCAAATGTGAGCGCTTCCCACACACTTATGTAACGCACAGCCAGAGAACTTCCTGTCTGGGTTTTTATTCAGAATCGCCCAACGTATGATTTTTTTTTTTTTTAAAGATTTATTTATTGAGACAGGGTCTTGCTCTGTAGACCAGGCTGGCCTGAAACTCACAGCAATCCAGCTGCTTCTGCCTCCCTAGTCCTAGGACTAAAGGTGTGCCACCGCATCTGGCTACTTTTATGGTTTTTAAATTGTGAGTGTCTGTGCACGTGAGTGCAATGGCTGCAGAGGCCAGGAGGGGGCGTTGGACCCTTCTGATCGGGAGTTACAGGTGAGCCACCAGGCGCAGGCACTGAGAGGGGAGCTGAGCCTCTGTCCAGTCTTGACTCTTCTTTTTTTATTGTACATATCTGCTTATTCATTTTATTCTTGTGTGTGTGTGTGTGTGTGTGTGTGTGTGTGTGTGTGTCTGTTGGGGTCGAAGGGGAGTTGAGCCCAGTTAAGCTTTACTAGGAAGCTGAATCCCCAGTCCTCTCTTTGCTTTTTATCTTGAGACAGGGCTGTACTAAGTTCCCAGGGCAGGCCTTCACCCTCCCTTCTCTCTGCCTCAGCCTGTGTGTTTAGGGCTTCCATTTGTATACCACCTTCTGGCTCCATCTTTGAATCTCAGTCCTTTTCAACATACAGCCTGGGAAGTGTAGAAGCTGTTCTCTGGATAGAAGACCCCAGTGGGGTGTGGTTTGAGATGGGTGTTCATTTCCATCCTGACCGCCTTTCTCTTCCCCCTGGACATCCCTCCCCCCTCTTCCTGGCCTCCACTCCTTCCTTTTTACAAGCTGTGCACAGCTTCCGGTCCATCCTCCCCTGCAGGGCTCTTCACACCCTATAATCAGCAAGCTGGTTCTCCCTTAGCCTTGCCCCGGCCCCTCTAAGCCTGAGGCTCTGTCTTCCCTTCTCCCCTGCCCTGTTTCTCTTAGGAGATTAAAAAGAGAAGGCTGGAGGGACAAGACCTTTGAGGCTGTAGAGACCAAAAACTGAAGAAGGGCTGGGACTGGAGCGATGGTTTCTCAGTTAAGAGCATCTACAGAGGTCCTGGATTTGTGGGTTCCCAGCACCCACATGAAAGATCACAGCTATTTATAACTCCACTCTAGGGGATCCCAGGCCTTCTTCTGAGCTCCTCAGTATCAAGCAAGCTCAGGATGCACAAAATCCATGCACACAAAACTCTTGGACATATAAAATTAAAGTAACAGAATAAAAGAAACTTTAATCTTTAAAACAAAAAAACAGGATGTTCGAAGTTGAACTTCGTAAAACCTTGGAACAGTGACCTCCGGAAAGACAAGAACTTGTCCCTTTATAAAGTATCTTTGTTCAGGCAAAAGGCTGGCCTTGTCCCCTCCCCCAGCCTTCCCCTACACTCGGTTGTCCCCAGACTGCTGAGTTATAGATCTGAGAAAGGAGGCTCAAGGAAAGGGGGTTTTTGCAGAAGCCCGGAGGAGGATGCTAGGGACCTGGCACTTCCTGTTAATCGCTCTGCCATCTCTCCTTACCTTGACAGTCAGGAAGCAAGTGGCTCATCAGTCTGGCTAACAAGGGAAGAAGCATTCAGGGGCCCAGGGGATGGCTTCGTGGGCTGCTTGCTTTATAAACACCACCTGAGTTTGAATTCCTAGCACCCATGTAAAACCCCAGTGTGGTGTGCACACTTGTAACTCAGCGAGGGGAAGCAGAGGTAGGCAGACCCCAGGAGGTCACCGGCCCACCAGTCTATCAGAACCAGTGAGCTCTAGGTTCAGAGAGAGAGAGAGAGAGAGAGAGAGAGAGAGAGAGAGAGAGAGAGAGAGAGAGAGAGAGAAAGCCACTAGCCTTTGACCTCTGGTCTCCACAGGTGCACATACACACAGAAGGGTATTTACCAGGACAATGGGGGCGGGGGTGGGGGTGGGAGACTGCTCCTGCCCCTTGTCCTCAAAGTCAAGGGAGAACCCCTGAGTTTATGGTGTCCCAAGGGACTCAGCCAAACTGGCAGCCTCCCTGACTGGGCAGCTTCAGGCAGCAAATCTAATCAGACCCAGAGGGCAGAGCCTTTACCCAGCACAGGTCCCGCGGCCTTTGGCCACGCAGACGAGGTCTACTGCCCCCATCAGTGTCTGTCGGAAGTATGCTCAAGGGAAATGGCAGTTTTGAGATGCTGCGTGAGACAGACGCCGTTTCCTCTGTGTAGCTGTAGCGGGTTTGTTGTTTGTTTGTTTTCCTAGAGCTTACGTCCTTGGTGGTCTCTCCCGGTTCTAACTACCCACCTAATGAGGAGGCTTCTCTGGTGTACGTTTCATGCCAACCCTTCTCAGCTCTCAGACCCCAGGCCACATGGGACGGGACTCTGGAATCTTCTAGAAATACTAGCCTTAAAACTAATGATCTATTTACCCCCTCCCCACCATGGTCCCCCCCTTTTTTTCCTCCCTCTGAAACTCGGGCCAAACATGGGGTCATTCTGGACTTTAAAAAGGGACTTTATCCATTGGGCACGTGTGTCACAGTGTTCGATCGGAGGCCAGAGGACAGCTCTGTGGATTCGGTTTCTCCTTCTGCCTTCAGGGACCCTGCTAAGATGTCTTCGGGCCAGGACCCAGGACACCTGTGCACAGGGGAAGCACATGCTTGGAGGTCAGAGGGCAGCTTTGGGACGCTGGTTCTCTCCTTTTACCCCGTGGGACCCTAGATGGAACTCTGGGTATCCACCCGTCTTGGCATCAAGCACTTTTATCCACTGAGTTATCTCAAAGACCCGGGGACTTGTGTTCATTCATGTCTGATTCTGAACTCCCAGTGGTGGCTTGGCTAATCAGAGGACATCTATGGTGGCTGCGGGTGGGGCTGGCATTAGGGTGCTTAGAGTTCTCCCACCTGCAGCGTCACCAGCAACAGCCTCCATTCTAGAGTCTTCCCTTCACACCATCCAAATTCAGACTCACCCGCGGTCTCTGTTCAGTCTGACCTGGCTCTCTGGGGTCCTTGGGAGTTAACACCAGTCACATGCCTGCCACGAGGCCTTTCTGTTTTAAAAGATTCTAGAGCCAGTGAGATGGCCCACACATTGAAAAGAGGGAGCCTCCAGCAAGTTATGCTCTGGCATCCCTATGAGCTGTGGTATGCACATATCATATGCTCATGAAAACACAGTAATGATTCACCATTTTAAAGGTTTTGAGGTGCGATTTCTATTCACAGGGAGCCCACAGCACTGCTTGTACCTCCGACATCTGTATCGCCCTGAGCAAAGAGCAAAGCAGGTATCCACCGACCAGGGAGCAGCTACAGAAATGTGGTCCATCTTCTCAGTGGAACCTTACTCAGCCCGAGAAAAGAATTAGTGGGCAGATACTTACACAACAGGATGAACCTTGAAAGCATCCTTTCATGTGGACAGGAAGAAATAAAGTCAGGAGAGACTAGGGGGACAACTAAGAAGTACAATTCTTCATTTGTGGGAGGTGAAATGTAACATGTTAATTGACCAGTGCTCAAAAGATGACCCCAGTGATTGCTGTATGCTTTTCTTTCTTTTTCTTTTCTTTTTTTTTTTTTTTTTTTTTTTGGTTTTTCGAGACAGGGTTTCTCTGTACAGCCCTGGCTGTCCTGGAACTCACTCTGTAGACCAGGCTGGCCTCGAACTCAGAAATCCACCTGCCTCTGCCTCCCAAGTGCTGGGATTAAAGGCATGTGCCATCACGCCCGGCTCCCTGTATGCTTTTCTTTTAAGATGGGGTCTCACTGTGCAGCCTTGGCTGGCCTCAAGCATCCTCCTGCCTCTGCCTTCCAAGCCTGAGATCAAAGGTGTGCAACGCCACGTCTCCCGGTATGAGGGCTGTCTCAGTGAGGCATGGCTGTTGTTTTTGCAAGCAACACACAATTTCACATTCAATATTGCTGTGTCTGAAACTTGAGAAGGAACTCCTCAAGCCGTCTTATTTTCATTTCCCCTAAACTTGTTTGTCATTTAAACTTTGTTGTTTGAGATGGGGACCTCGCTTGGGTTTAGGGTCTGGCTTGAACTTCTGGAAATCCTCCTGCGTCAACCACACTTGTCCTGGATTACCAGCCTGAACTCTTATGTTTCTTTGGACCACACAGACTAGAAGGTCAATGTTTGTTTATTTGTTTGGTAGGGCCTCACACATACCAGGCAGACAGGTTTCCACTGAGCTGCACCTCCAGCCCAGATGGTGCCTAAAGGCTTACTGAAGGGGCTGGAGAGATGGCTCAGCAGTTAAAGCTCTTGCAAAGGACCTGAATTTGGTTCCCAGCATCCCCCTAGTGGCTCATGATCATCTATAGCTTTAGCCCCAGGGGATCTGATGCCCTCTTCTGGCCTCCACAGGCACTGCATAAACGTGGTGCACACACACACACACACACACACACACACACACACACACGAGCACGCAGGGAAACCGCACTTATATGAAAAACAAATCTTTAAAGCTACTTAAGTTGATAGAAGGTCTTTCCTCCTGCGTTAGTATGAGGAGGGTAGGTGCTGACCCCTGCTCTGTTTTCTACTTCACAGAATTTCCACGATGGACGGAAGGCACAGCAGCACATAGAGACATGCTGGAAGCAGCTGGAGTCGGTAAGTGGGTAGCCGGAAGCCGGCAGCTAAACCAGTGTCTTCCCCAGACCAGCTCACTTCTATCTGAATCTGGCTTGATTGGCTCGCAAAGGGGAAAAAAAAATCAGGCAGAGACCTCTAAGGAGGCTTCTTTCTCTAGATTTTTCTCATTTGTATTTCACTTACTTTGCTCCTAGAACTGTTATGGCAAAGTACTGAGCTCAACATGCTGGGCGCTGGAGCGATGGCTCAGTGGGTAGAGCGTGTGCCGAGGGACCATGAGGACCCGAGTTTGGATCCCCAGCACCACTTAAAAAGCTGGGCGCGGTGGCACACGCCTATAATGCCAGCCCTGGGGGTGCAGAGACAGGAGGCTCTCAGGGGGCTCACTGTCCGGCCAGGCGGCCTAGCATATCAGCTCCAGGCTTAGAGTGAGACTATCTCAGGGGGAAAGGTGGGCGGGGCGCAGAGATAACAGCTCTGCGAGCACAAGCACACCTGATACTTTGCAGAGGACCTGGTGTGTCCCATGTTGGGTGTCTCACCTGTCATTCCAGTTCCTGGGGAATCCAACACCACTGGTTCTGAAGGTGCCTACACTGCGCTCCGGTGCACACATAACCACATGTAATCAGAAGGAAAAGCAATCTTATTTATTTATTTATTTATTTATTTATTTATTTATTTATTTAAAACAGTGTAGAGAGTGATTGAGAAAGGCAGTTGGTGTTGACCTCTGACCTCTTCGTGTGCAAGCAGCAGGTACGCACACTCATTAAAACGTGTTCTGGTAGAGGCAGGTAGCTCCTGTGCAGAGAATAGATCAGGGCCACTCCAATGTAGACAAGTGCTTAGGTCACTTCTGGAAATGACGAAGCATGAGGGATGGGTTCCTGGGAGAATGGCTGTGGGGGGTCTCTCTAGAGGTGGCAGAGGGGGTGGGTGGGTGACCAGCAGGCTTGGCCGTGCTCTCTCTGCAGAGTAAGAGGAGGTTTGAGCGGGACTGTAAGGAAGCCGATCGGGCACAGCAGTACTTCGAGAAAATGGACGCTGACATCAACGTGACCAAGGCGGATGTGGAAAAGGTGAGGGGTCTTGGTCTCACTTCCCTGGAGCGTGCTTCCTGCACAGCCGCTGAGAGGCCTGGCCTTGGCTTCCTCTTTCAGTCATAACCACAAGAGGGTACCTGATGGGAGGAAGGGTTTCATTTTATGTCATCACCCTGGGACCAGGGTTGAGGTGATGTGCTTAGTCACCAGCGAGTATAATGGGGAGACCTGGACACGTCACAGTGGGTGCCGTTCAGGAGGCCATGCTCTTCTGTGGTGGCTTGTCGAAGGCCGAGTTCCATGTCTAGGCAGCTGAAGCAGCCATCTCAGCCCATGAGGGAGAGTCCGTCAGTTCAGCGTCATCAGAAAGGCCGATCCCTCTGCCCCGCTGTGTCATGGGTTCCTCTGGGCTGGGGTGAGAGGAGCGTTTGGAAGTCTGCGAGAGCTTTCCTCGGACGGCTCAGGCATAAAGTGCTCCTTGTCTTCTGGGCCAGTGGATGTGGGTTTTCCCTAGAAGCCCCATTTTCTTTTTATGAAAGTCATCAAGATAATGTAAACACAATTATGCCATTAAATAGTGGCATTCATTCACGATGCCCAGGGCCATTTGGGCACCGCAGTCTGAGCTTTTCTCTGGAAAAGCCCTGCTTTTCTTGGTACCACTTGGTTCTGCCAGATGAGTTCAAAATGCCTCAAGTTGGGCAATGTCCCAGTTGGAAGTATGTGTGTGTGTGTTTAATTACTTAGCATATGAAAATGCATATTCTTGACATCCTAAGGGTAGACTTTTACTTTACCAAAAGACACTCATGTTTTAAGTGACCATACTTACCATAAATGTCTACTAACTAGGAATTTAAAGTGATGCTTAATTTTTTTTTTAAGTTGAAATCATTTATTTATGTGTGAGCATCTTTGTGACTGGTAGCACTCAAGTCAAGTGGCCTGGACAGAGGGTAACTGTATTGAGGTGGTCCCACCGCGTGGGGCCCAGGAATCAACGAGTTTGACTGCAGTCAGCCGCTCTTCAGACTTTAAAAGTGTTACCTAAGAGTGACGCTTTCAAGCCTGAAATCCCAGCACTTGGGAGTGGAAGCAGGAGGGTCAGGTGAGGGAAGTCATCTTTGGCTATACAATGGGCCTGAATCCAGTCTATGATATATGAGACTGTCTCAAAAAAAAACCCTGACATTCTGGACTGGAGGGATAGCTCAGTGGTTGAGAGCAGTGGCTGCTCTTCCAGGGAGCCTGGGTAGGAGTCCCAGCAACTTTTCACAGTGTTTCTGAGACCTTCATTCTTGGATGTCTAGAGCGTAGGCTGCATATCTCTATCGGAGCCCGGAACCTCCCTTGGTGACCCTGTTTTGGCTTTCTGCAGCCGGCCTGTACTGGTGCTAGTCAGTCTTCCTCTTCCACTGTCTTTCGACTTTGTATTTCTTTTTCTTATCTTCTTCCACACTCCGTGACCTTCTTTGCGGCTTTCTTTATCTTCTTGATTGTGGAGAGTACTTCAGCGTTTTCCCACTTAGATTGTAAAGGCCGAGGCCTCTAATCCGAGGCGGAGTCAGGAGGACAGGGGTTCAAGGCCAGCGAGGGCTACCGGAGACCTTGTCTGAAAACAAAAAAAGGGAGGGGAGGGCAAGGGAAGAGAGAGGAAGCCAAAGACTGATTTTAGTGTCCTTTTGATCATGAAAGAAATTGTTGCTCTTGTTTTGCCAAAATATCTTCATTTTACTTTGTGTGTGGGCATTTGCCTGAATGTATGTTTGTGTCCCGCGTGTGCACAGTGCCTGCAGAGACCAGAAGAGGGGGTCAGATCCCTTGGAGCAGGAGTTACTGGCGGCTAGACCCCCCCCCCCGCCCCCAGGACCGCAGATTCCTCACTCCCCCACTGGAGAGAAGACAGCCCCTAACCACTGAGCCGTATCTCTGGCCTCCATTGATTGCTTTATTCCCTGCTCCTTCTTTGATCTGTTGGGTTTTTATTTTCTCTGAAGCTGGAGCTGGCAGCCTCTGAGGTTACAGGTGAATGCCCCGCCCTTGGTGGATGTGGCCATTAGCTTGTTTTGTTTGTTTGTTTTGTTTTATATAGTTCTGAGAATGCAAACTCTGGTCTCCTACCTGAACTTCGGACACTTTACTGACTGAGCCATCCCTACACCCCCAGTGTCTGCCAAGCTGAGTTCTACCTGGACTCCTTGCCTAATCCTGTGCATCATCTTTCCTGACCTCGAAGTCCTGGTTTTGTTGCTGCTGTCGGGTTTTTTTCCTGAAAGCACCAAGGCGGTCCTCCCCAGGAATGTGAGGATCCTAATTTGGAAGACACAGACATCAGACCACAAGCATTGGTGTCCAAACACTGAATATTTTAAGTCCTTTTCCTTTGAAGGAGACCTAAAATCTGCTGTCCAGCACAGGCCACGTGGAGGCATGATGTCAGCTTTTCTCCTTGAATTCCCTGTTTGCTTTGTTTCTTGAAACAGGTTTTCCTACATAGCCTAAGCTGGCTACCCTCCTGCCCCAACCCCCCCATGCTAAAATTTCAGGGGTGCATGGCCACACCCTGCTCTCCGTTGCTACTTCTGACAGTCTTTGACTCTACACATATGCCTCTCTCTCCCTCAATTTCCTCAAATTAAGTGGCCTGATTGTATTTGACTCAGCTCACCTTCCTGATCTAGCAGCCAGCCATACAGTTTATATAACGCTACAATGTATGATGTGTCTCCCAGGCTACACCGTGTAGACTCTAGATTGTGCCCAGAGAATGTGTATGTAGCATAAGTTTGCATGGATGTCTAGTTATGAGCTGAATCTCCTTTTCTTTCTGAAGACGTCACTGTCCCTCTTACTGTGGCTGTATATCATGATTGCCACGGTACTGTGTTCAAACTTCCTGCATAAACAATCCCCTCCCACCTTATGACACTTTTGCCTGTGGCCAGGAGCCTGGTAATTCCCTGGAAGGGTTTGTTTCTCTCTGGGCAGGAGTGTGTATTTGCATGTTACCTGGATACTGCGTTCCTCAGAGGTCTGGTGACGAAGAGGACAGGCTGTATGGAAGTTGTCCTTTACCAAGACACAGCTGTCAAAGAGTCTGGACTCACCAGCTTTGGAGTGGTTCAGTTGCTTAATCTAGTTATGTTAGAATCTAAATATGTTGGAATCTATTTTCTAGTTTTCATAAAAACAGATCATATCCTTTCCCCGACACAAACCTTCAAGCTCCCTTTTGGGGCTGGGGAAATGGCTCAGTGGGTGAAGTGCTTGTATTGGCTCTCCAGGATCCATGTAAAAACCAGGCATGGTAATGCATGCCTGACTCTCAGCAGGTGAGAAGCAGAGCCCAGTGGATCCTGGAGGCTGATGACCCCATCATGTGGGCAGCAGCTCCTGAAACCTCTGAACAAGATAAGGGATGCCAACCAGCTCTCTTAGGCCGTGGTCCTACCCTAGAGATAGGAGATTTCAGCATTTGTTTTAGAGGTTTGGTTTTGTGTTTTACTTTTTGAGACAGGGTCTCCATTTGAAGACCAGGCTGTCTGTAATAAGTACCAGGATGACGGCTTATTCCATGCTGATCATGGAACTCAGGGTCCTATGCATGTCAGGCAAGCAAGCTACACTCCGACAGAGCCACACACCCAGACCTATGTCTTATTTTTCAGACAATCTAGCAAGTTGACGGGATCTCTAATATTTGCACTGTTGGAATCCATTTCTGGTCCTTTGTTCTTTACTGTTGGTGAGGTGTGGGTGTCACCATTGTGGCCTTAAAGGGACTTGCCTTCCGTGGCCTCCCCAATGCTCAGCGAGCCGTGGCTTTTCCCGTAGATGACTCTGGAATGATTTTCAAGTGGCAAAAACTGTGATGTCCCAATCGCCATGACACTGCTTAGAATCAAGCCACGCTGGATGAGCCCGGCAGGGGCCATCCTGGAGTCCCCAAAGTGCCACGGTTTGCCAGCCCAGAAGGGGTTGGGAGGGGAAGGTCATCAAAACAAACAGCCTGAGAAAGCAGCTTCCTGACAGAGAGTGCACTGGTTTCTACACACCCGGGTTAAACTGAAGTGTGGCCGAGGCCTGGTGCAGAACCTGACCCTGTCATGTGACTGCTGTCTCTTCTGTAACTTCTACTGCAAGACAGGGCATTGTCTAACAAACTACAGGCAGTGGCTGCTACAGGCAGCTGCAGAGATCAACAGTGGCAGTTGAGCTGGGTTTTTTTTATTTGGGTTTTTATAAATTAACAGTATCAAATTCTTGTTGTGTGTGTGTGTGTGTGTGTGTGTGTGTGTGCGCGCGCGCGCATATGTACATATTCAGGTGCACATGTGTGTAGAGAGGCCTCTTAATGTCCAGCAGCTTCCTCAGTCACTATCCACTTTTTTTTTTGAAAGAGAAGTTAGCCTGTGTGCATGCCTGTGTGTGTGTGTGTGTGTGTGTGTGTGTCTGTGTCCCACAGTGCTCCTCAGCAGTTGGTTCTCTCCCTCTAGCATGTGGGTGCTGGGGTTAGAACCTGGGC
The DNA here is from genome assembly GCF_900095145.1 of Mus pahari. Taxonomy (NCBI): domain Eukaryota; kingdom Metazoa; phylum Chordata; class Mammalia; order Rodentia; family Muridae; genus Mus; species Mus pahari. Next base: position 18,361,949 of record NC_034592.1, on the reverse strand, counting down.
TGTCAGGCTTGGCAGCAAGTGTCTTTACTTTACCACTGAGCCATCTCCTGACCCTTTACTTTTCTTAGAAATATGATTCTTCTGTGGTTACAGTCTCAATGTATGGGAAGTTTGTGTGGCTTCTCTTCACACTTCGATAGGGGGACAAGGCAGAACTCTCCAGATGTTTATTGTGCATCCATTCCTCCCTCCCTTTCTTCCTTTTTCTTTTGTGTGTGTGTTGTGGGGGCGTGGTTGGGGGAGACAAGGTTTCACTCTGTAGTCCTGGAACTCACTTTGTGGACCATGCTGGCCTCCATCTGAGATCCGCCTGCTAGGACTCAAGGTGCACCACCTGGGTGACCTGGTTTAATCCTGAGGGCTTTTTGTTACACAACTCAATTTGAGGAAATACTGAAGAGTTAAATTATTGCCAGGTGTGGTGGCCCTCACCTTTAGTCCCAGCACTTGGGAGGCAGAGGCAGGTGGAGCTCCATGACTGTGAGGCCAGGCTTGTCCTACCAAGTTCCAGGTCAGCCAGAAAACAAAACAAAACAAAACAAAAAACAAAGGTTAAATTAGACTAGAATTCTCAATATAAATTCCAAAGAGCAGACAGGTTTCTGTGAGACTGTGCCTCTCATTTTCCTATGGTAATATGACTTCTAAAAGTTTGGTGTGGGGGGGGACATTACAGCTGTGACTTCAGCACTCAGGATGATTCTCGTCCAGTGTGGGCAACACAGCAAATTCCAGACCAGCCTAGGATACAGAGGAAGAGTGTCTCAAATCACCCCTCCTGGAAGTAAGGACAGTAAAAACATAAAAGTGTTAAGAGTTTGAAGGTAGTTGATTTGAAGCCCTAACACAAATGTCTACATTTTGAAGTTGGATAGGAGACGGATAGGAGGCGGGCCTGAGTCTTTATGATGGGAGAATTGTAAGAGGCGTGGACACAGGAGTGGAAGCTGGGGGTGTGGTTGATTTAGGTCCTGGGCATAGAATTAGAATCTCTCACGTTTTCCCACAGAGCCAAGTCCAGCATTTTACATTCGTCTGTTTGTGTATTTAGATATTCATAGGGGGTGCAGGGTGAGCACACCAGTGGAGGTCAAAGGGCAGCTTTCAGGGGTTGGGTTTCTCCTTCCACCGTGTGGGCTCTGGAGATTGTCAGACTTGGTGGCAGGCACCCTCTGAGCCACCTTGTTCACCCCTGATTTCAGGCTTTAGTTTTGATTTCCTTTATTTTATTTTATTTATTTATTTATTTATTTATTTTGTAAAACGGGGTCTCATTCTGTAGCCCTGGCTCAGAACTCACTGTGAAGTCTGTCCTGGTTTGTCTTTCCATCGCCTTGGCAAATACCATAACCAAAAGCAATGTGGGGAGGGAAAGAGGTATTGCATCTTGCTACTTACAGTCCGTGATGAAGGAAAGTAAGGGCGAGAACTCAGAGGCTGCGGAGGAGTGCTGCTTACTGGATGCTCCCCATGGCTTGCTCAGCCTGCTTCCTTGTACACCCAAGACCACCTTCCCAGGGCTGGCACTGCCCACAGTGAGCTAGGTCCCCCTACCAAATTGTCAGAGATAGGATGCTGCACACGCCGCTAATCCCAGCACGCAGGAGTCAGAGGGCAGAGGCAGGCGGATCTCTGAGTTTAAGGCCAGCCTGGTCTGTAGAGCAAGTTCCAGGACAGCCAGGGCTACACAGAGAAACCCTGTCTCGAAAAACCAAAAAAAAAAAAAAAAAAAAAAAAAAATTTGGAGGGTTTTTTGTTTGTTTGTGTGTTTGTTTGTTTGTTCGAGACAGGGTTTCTCTGTATAGCCCTGGCTGTCCTGGAACTCACTCTGTAGACCAGGCTGGCCTCGAACTCAGAAATTCGCGCCTGCCTCTGCCTCCCGAGTGCTGGGATTAAAGGCGTGCGCCACCACGGCCGGCGGATAAAATGTTTTAAAGATAAAAATAAAATTGAAGCCAAGAACATCCGCCATCATTAAGCAAGAAGACACTTTGCTCACGCAATTGTCTGGTAATTGTCTTGGGCAGGCCCTTGCCATGGGCAGCCTAGGACACAGCCACCCTAAGAACCCAGTTCCAGTGCCTGAGGCAGGGGGCAGGGACCAGGGCACAGATCTGCCGAGACTGGATACAGATGGGCAGCAGAGTGTTAAACTGTTTTACCATTTGAGGAAATAGTGTGTCTCCAGCTCGCCCCTCCTTCAGCGAGCGCTTGGACACATCTGGAATGACACGGTTGCGTGCTTCCTCTGTAGTCCCTGTGCAACTGAGTCGACATCTCTATTGAATGCGTAAGCATCTTTCATGCTTGCCCCTAATTTTGTTTTAGATAAAAATGTCTGACTAGTTCTCTGACGGAATCCTGCAGGACTCAGGAAAGCCATGGAAGGCAAGTTGCTTAAAGAGAGCAATGGTGTGGTCCTGTCAGTACCTGGGACACCCATAGCCTGGCAGCAATCTAGAGGAAAAAAAAAAAATCAAAAGAGGAACTGGTTGGTACAAATGCAGGAAATATATTTTGCAACTGCAGCTTCATCTTGGAACCTAAATGAATGTAAAAACACTTTCTTTGCTTTGGGGGTGGGGGGTAGGAGGAGGTTGAGGCAGGGTTTCTCTGTGTAACCCTGGATGTCTTAGAACTTGCAATGTAGACCAGGCTGACCTCAAACTCAGAGATCCACCCATCTCTGCCTCCTGAGTGCTGGGATTAAAAGCGTGCACCACCACTACCCAGCAATGATTTATTTATCTTTAGGTACATTTATATATAGGTACATTAGTGTTCTGCCTGCATGTGTGTCTGTGAGAGGGTGTTAGATCCCCTGGAACTGAAATTACAGACAGTGCCATGTGTGTCCTGGGAATTAAAACTTGGTCATTTGAAAGAGCAGCCAGTGTTCTTAATTGATGAGCCATCTCTCCAGCCCAATACTTGTCTTTCTTGAGACAGGGTCTCACTCTGTAGACCAGGCTGCCCTCAACCCCACAGATCTGCTTTCCTCTGCCTTCCAAGTTCCTGAGACACACCAAACTAAAATAATTTTCATTTAAACCAAGAGAAAAATTATAGAAAATTAAAAGGAAAAGCTAAGACATAGATATTGGTCTTTTATAAGTGGGTCCCTAAAAGATACTTTGTTATTCTGTGTTTGTATCTGGGCTATAATCAGGGGATCAGAGCTGTAGAGACTGCATTTCCTTCTAAAAGCAAACCTGCAGCTTTTGAGTTAATTTGCAAAAATACCCAGTGAACCCTAAACACTTTAGCTCCTGCGGGGCCAGGAAGCCGTGCACCTGCTCGGAGAGTGTGTCCCTGCCTTACTAATGGAAGACCCGGGGCAATTTACTTCATCTCTGAGGTTTCCTGCCTAAGGAATAGGATTATACACCTCGGGGGCGTGGCCTGTGATGAATGGTAAGTGGGGTGGCCTAGCCCTCTCCTACAGGAACATATGTGTGCCACGGATCTCACATGAAGGTCAGAGGGCAGCTTTTGGGAGACAGTCCCCTCCACTGTGAATTTTGCAGACCAAACTCAGGCCGTCAAGCATACAAGCTTTTTACCCACTGAACCATTTTGCCAGCCTGACATTAGGTTTTCGAGAGCTAGGCTCTTCAGAGACTCATGTCCAGGAACCTGCTTCCTTCAGCCAGACCTCACCTGATACAGCCTGTCCTCTCCCAGTGGTCTGCTCAAATGCTAACTCAATGGAAGGCTTAGTCCACTGGCTGTGCCAAAGCCCTCATCTCCCTCTGTGGACAAGCCCTTGCGGACTCGCCCAGAAGTGCCTCGCCTGGTGGGTAGTTCTCAATCCAATCAAGTTTACATTCAAGACTGGCTTTCAAAGCCAGACGTGGCACGGTAGTGTGATGCAGTCTGTCTATACTCCTAGCACTTGAGATGCTGAGGCAGTAGGATTGTGAGTTTGAGGCCAGTATGTGCTACATAGTTGGAGGTCAACAATGGTCACATAGTAAGATTCTTTCTCAAAAAAAAACAAAAACAAAAACAAAAGAACCCACAATTTTAAAAGAAAGAGAAAGAGAAGATGATGGACCATTGAGATGGCTCAGCGGGTAAAGGCATTAGCCACCAAACCTGGTGACCCAGGTTTAGTCTTAGGGACCCATGTGATGGAAAAAGAGAACTAACTCTCTCACACATGTTGTCCACTGACCCCCATGTGTGCATATGACGCGCACACATAGCTTGTATAGGAATAGACTCGAACAGGAAGGTACGGGAAGAATTGAAAAGATGTCTTAGAAGCAGAGTGACTGGGCCTTGGAGAACTCTCACAGTGCAGAAGGCCCACTGCGTGTATGGACTTGCAAGAGAGGATGGGGGACCTGGAGTGGTAAAATTAGGGACGCTGAAGCATCTCAGAAGCCAGATGTAGGGTGATTGTGACCTTCTGGGATGCTCTGAAGCCCCTTCCTCAAAAAAGTGTGCACTGAAAATGCATTAGTCTGAGCCTTCCCCAGAGTCATCCCACAGCCACACAAATGGAAAAGAGTGGAGCTGAGAATGTGTTAAAGGTCATGTGGCCTACGTGGGCACTGCCAGTATTGGAGGTTGGGGTGTGTGTGTGTGTGGGGGGGTTCTGTGCTATGTGGTCATGGATCATGGTTCTTGCCAGGTGGCTCTACCACTGTGCTGCACTGAATAAACTCCTTGCTGTCAGCCAAGGCTCTGGATATGAGAGAAGCAGAAGAGAGTAAGTGAGCGGGCTAACTAAAACCAACAAGTGGGAATCAGTACAAGGCCTTGGTGTGAAGACCCAGAACACAGAGGTGTAAAATAGCCTGGACTAGGCAGCCTAGGTTCCTTCTAAAGGAACAGCTATTATTCACCACCTACCTACAGTGCTAATGTTATGTAAGACACCAGGCATTACTGTCGACACTCCTTTCTGAATTAAAGGTCCTTCTTCTCCATAGATGATACATTTTTTTTTTCATAGTGGGAGTTTGAGTAGTCACCCCTCCTCCCATGTCTTTGTTTGATGATGATGATGTGATAGTTTAGCTAGGTATTAAATTCCAGGCTGATCTTTTTTTTTTTTTTTTTTTTTTTTTTTTCTTTTTTTTTTTTTTTTTTTTTTTGGAAAGACAAGGTTTCTCTGTATAGCCCTGGCTGTCCTGGAACTCACTCTGTAGACCAGGCTGGCCTCGAACTCAGAAGGCTGACTTTTTTTTCTCTCAACATTTTGAAGCTATCATTCCCTTGACAGCCACCTCATACTTTGTTAGGAACTTGTCATCTACCTAACTTTAGCATTTCTCCAAGAAGAGTGGACCTCTCTGAGTTCAAAGCTAGCCTGATCTACAAAAGAAGTGCTAGGACAACCAGGGCTGTTACACAGAGAAACCCTGATTTCAAAAAACAAAACAAAACCAAAGTTTCAAAAATTATTTATATCTTTCTGTCTCCGTAACTGATGGTTTAGGGACTTGTGCTAAACGTATGTGTACTTCCTCAATGTATTCCATAGGCTTCTTCTTCTTCATGTCATCATCATTACCACCACCATCCTTGTGAGGGTGACACACTGACATCAGGAGTCAGTTCTCTCCTCCCACTTTTACATGGGTTCTGGTGATCAAATTCAACTTACTGGACCTGCGTGGAAGGAGCCTTTGCTCGCCAAGCCATCTCTCTAGCGTCATTGTGTTTCTTTATCTCCAGGTGTGAACTTTTGTGTAACTTTTATTCATTCTCTTAGCTCACTTATTGAGCTTTTTAATTCCAGCAAGTCCTTTTCCATTTCTAGAAGTTTCTCTGATAACGTCTTACTAGCATGACCTCTGTTGCTTTTTACTTTCAGATTTGCTTTTTGCATCTTGTTTTATTTCTTTCAGACACTCTGATAGTCCAGGTTCTGTATTAACTGTTCTTCTCTGTGGTATTGGGTCTCATGGTAGCTTGTTCCCTGGTGTGTTGTAATCTTTCTTGAATGAATATCTTTGACAGTGATTGCTTCTCTTCTGGAGGTGTAGGACTGGAAATGCCAGCCTAGTGAGGTTGTTTCTGCCAGGCAACTTGTATGCTAATTTTTATTGATGATTTTATGCATATGTGTGTGAGAGTCTGAATTTATATGTGTGCATCAAGTGTGTGGTATGGCCTCCTTCGGGCTTTGGGTCCTCTGGAAATTGACTTACAGGCAGCGGGGCAGCAGTGAGCCACTGTGTGTGTATGCTGGGAACCAAACTTGGGACCTCTGGAAGAGCAATAAGTGCTCCAAGCACTGAGCTGTCTCAAGCTTGGCATTCCACTCAGAGATATGTCCTGTCTCTGCCTCCCAAGTTGGGACCAACAGTGTGTGGCACCACTGCCTGGCTATGTCAAGCAGTCTTCATTAGATGCCTGTAGTGACTTAGATAATAAAGGACAACAGCTGCCATCAGGAAAGTTCAGATTAACCTCAGAAATGGAGGAAAGGGCCAGAGTGACGCCTCAGTCAGGGACAAGCATCAGGATCTGAGTGTGGTGGTTTGCGTTTATAATCCCAGCACTAGGGAAGTGAGGACAGGCGGATCCTAGGGCTTGCTGGCCAGGCACACTAGCCTAGTTGGTGAGTTCAGGGCTAGTGACAAACTGTCAATAAAGAAATGTGGGGGCTGGTGAGATGGCTCAGTGGGTAAGAGCACCCGACTGCTCTTCCGAAGGTCCGGAGTTCAAATCCCAGCAACCACATGGTGGCTCATAACCATCCGTAACAAGATCTGACGCCCTCTTCTGCAGTGTCTGAAGACAGCTACAGTGTACTTACATATAATAAAATAATAAATCTTTAAAAAAAAAAAGAAAGAAAGAAAGAAAAGAAAAGAAATGTGGCTAGTGCCTGAGGAACAATACCCTGGGCTCAAGCTCAAGTGCATACACATGTACATGGACCCACCAACACGCAAACATGTGCGCGCGCACACACACACATGTGCACACACTAAAAAGGAAAAAAATAAAATAAAGGAAGCGCGTTTGTATTGGCTTGGTATATGTGTCAGCTTGACACGAGTCAGTGTCCTCAGAGAGGAAGGAGCCTCCTTGAGATCCCACTGTAAGGCATTTTCTCAGTTATCTGATCAATGAGAGAGGGCCCAGCCCACTGTGGGTGGTGCCATCCCTGAGCTGGTGGTCCCGGGTAGGCTGAGCAAGTCAGTAAGTAGCACCCCTCCATGGCCTCTGCATCAGCGCCTACCCTGTTCCCGCGCTGACTTCCTCAGATGATGAGCAGCAATGTGGATGTGTAGACCAAATAATCCCTTTCCTCCCCAGCTTGCTTTTTGGTCATGGTGTTTCATCACAGCAATGGAAACCCTATGACAATGATGTTTTTGTTTCTGTCTGAGCAGGACTCTGTGTGAGCCTCCTTTAGGGTGTTTCTTTTCTACAGCTGCGTTTACAAACTCCTTAAGTGTCTCTACCATGACCCTGAGAAGGAAATGCAGCGCTGGTTGTTATGTTAACACCCCCCCCCTCCCCCGTGGCCGAGGCTGGCTGTGCCCTTGCCCTTCACCTTTCTCCAGAGCATCCCTGGCAATGGGTGTTGGAAGCTTTGGGAGCCCTGGGTGGAGCTGGCTATTGAGAGAAGGTGGAGGGAGTGGAGTCCCAGCCCTCAGGAGACAGAGGCAGGAGGGTGTCTGTGAGTTCAAGGCCAGCCTGGTCTCCATGGAAAGTTCCAGGCTACCAAGGGCTAGCTACATGGTGATGAAACACTCCAGTCTGCTGCAATGGCAGTGTAGAAGCCAGGGGGGCCAAGTTCTTGTCCTAGGGACCGTGACTCATTACCTCTGTGTATGAGCTCACACCAGGACGGTTTGCGAAGTCTCCTCTCTGGACAGGAGACTGGTCCGCACAGCCTGCACGGAGCAGCAGAAGCTGCCTTTCCGCTTGAGTTAACAGAGATTTTGAATTCTACTTTGGGTAACTGGGGTACGGGGCAACAGAAAGCCTTTTATAGCCCTGTTTAGCAAGTGAATGGCCTCCGGATGGAGATCCTGGTCTCATTTGCTGTCTTTCTGTTTTGGGGTTTTTGTTTTGTTTTCTCCTATTTCAATGACTGTGCACCAGAGTAACCCGCAGTCCTGGGGCTGGAACTCTGTAAGACTGGGAAAAAAAAAAACCTTGAGGAAATTGCTGGAATAGTTCAGGCATATTTCTTTGGTTAACTTATTTTGAAGTTTTTTTCTGTTTTGTGTTTTCACTGCCTCATAATTTATCCCAGACAGACTGCATTGTTTGGCAAGCCCTCTCGGCCTAGTCGTTCCCAACACCAGCTCCCAGCACTCTGACTGAATAGAAATTGTCTCTTAGTTTTGAAGTTGAAAATGTATTCTAGATGCAACCCTTTGCTGGAAAAGTTCAACAATGCCACTTATACTACCACATGGCAGGACAAAGACTGGCTTCTTCTCCTTGTCCCTGCCCCTCCCCCTCTGCCGGCTTCACAGAGCTGGTCCTCAGAGGCCAGCTGGCCTCTCCAACCTCTGACTCGGACAAAGGAAGATATTCCTTAATAATGCAATTAGGCTATAAATATTGCTTCATGCGGGTGGGTTAGCTTTGAGGTACAGCTCCCCACCCCCACCCAGGGTTTCTCTGTGCCTCTCTGGCTGACCTCGCTCTGTAGACCAGGCCAGCAGAGATCCGCCTGTCTCTGGCTCCTGAGTGCCGGGATTAAAGGCCTGCACCACCGCTGGCTTGTGGTTGTGTGTGTGTGTGTGTGTGTGTGTTTGTGAGCTGGAGAGAAGGCTCATCAGTTAAGGACGCTTGCTGCTCTTGCAGAGGAGCCAAATTCATCTCCCACAACACAACCACCTACAATTCCATCCTCCAGGCCTCTCTTCTGGTGTTCACAGACAACCGCACTCACTTGCTCTCCCCCTCACACACACAATTAAAAATCTTAAAATATAGCTTTGAAGTCTTTAAAACATTATATAAAGCTATGAAGCTTTCATTTCTTTTCATTAAATATTTTTTACACCATCATTATTATTGTTGTTATTCTGAGACATGGTCTCATTGTGTATCCTTGGCTGGCCTGGAACTTACTATGTAGACCAGGTTAGCCTTAAACTCACCGAGGTCCTCTTGCTTCTGCTTCCTGAGTGCTAGGATTAAAGGTGTGTCACACTACACCTGACCTACATTATTCCTTTTGAACCAGATTGGACATTGGGTTCTGTTTCTCTGTGTACTTATTGGTGCAGAGACTGAGCCTAACCCTTGTGCACACGAAGCAGGCACTGAGCCAAATCCCAGGCCTAGTTTCCAATCATCAGTTCAAATTACTAGCTGTTGAGGAAAGCCAGTGCACTAGCTTGCTCTTTCCTTTTGGCTTGTTGTTTGTTTGTTGAGATGGAGTCTCATGATCTTAGCTCCTTCCCCCCCCCCCCCCCCAAATGCTGGGATTATAGGAGTGGTCCACTCTAGGCCTGGTTTGTAGGGTACCTGTGGTGAACATTTCGGGACTGGATAGGCAACTGAGTCTTTAAAGGGCTTGCCTAGCAGCCTGGATGGCTTTGGGTTGCATGAAACAGTGAGGTAGCACAAGCTGCCATCTCAGCCTGTGTGCAGTCAGGCAAGCCCCATGTTCAAGGTCATCCTCAGCTACACAAGGAGCTGGAGGCCAGCCTAGGCAGTCAGGGGAGTCTGCTGCAAAATTAAAAATAAGAAAATAAGCAGTCAAATCAATCAAATGTGTTCGCAGTCTCTTGCTGGCCAGAGGCTGTATGAGAGTCATTCTGGTCAGCCCCTAAGTGTCAGCAGGTCTAGAGAGCTTTCTCTTTATTGGCTAGGGTATCCTGGGATCATCTGAGGCTTTGTATCTTCTGAGGTAGAAGTGCCTAGAAAACAGGTAATACCATGCTATGTTACTAACATCCTATCACATTATTAATATCTGGTGGCCTGTATGTCCTGCTCTCTTTCCTGGCCGCATCTGACAGACAGACAGGCTCTCAGCAGATGGGATGGGCAGGAATGTGTTACTTTATAAACTACACAAACTCTAAGTTTAATGTTGGCTATGGTGTGCATGTCTGTGATCCCAGCACTCAGGAGACTGAGGCTGAAGGATTGCTGTGAATTTGAGGCCAGTCTGGGGTACATATGGAGCTCCAGGCCAGCTAGAGCTCTGGTGTGAGGTCCTATTTAAATAGAACAAAACAGACAGATAAGAAAAACATCCTATAAACAAGTTATATTCAGCAACCAGATTGTTGTTGTTGCGGTTGTTGTTGTTGTTTTGGTCATCCCAAGAAAACGAATGCAGGGTGGAGAAAGGCTAAGTGACCCACACTATGACAGTTCTGAGTTTACCTTTCTCTTGGCACAAGGAATTTGAGGAGTGCCAGAATCCAGAGACCCTGCTGGGTTCTCCCAGGGCCTCCCTTGCAGGGAAGTCAGGCCCATCTGCCAGTTCCAGGGACAGGCTGCCAAGCACTGCGGGTTCTGAGCTGCCTGTGTGGATGCTCCATGAAGCCATCAGCGAGGCAGGGGGATGAAGGGCAGCGTGAGCAGCCTCTTGCAATGTAAACCCCAGCCCAGGCCTTCCGGAATAACCGCCCCATGCAGGGCAACACTGAGAAGCCAGTGCTCGCTCTGACCACTGGGCTTCTTAAGGTGGTCTTTGCTGATTGCCCCAAGCCCCAAATTTTTGGTAATAAAAGACAGGGTTTTTATAATTTTCTGGATTTGTTTGGTTTTTTCATGACAGGGCTTTTCTGCCTACTCCTGAAACTGTAACTGTTCTGGCTGTCCTGAAACTAGCTTTGTAGACCAGGCTGACCTCAAACACAGACATCCCCCTGCCTCTGCCACAACCCAGCTGGATTTTATAATTTATTTTTTAAAAAATTATTTATTTTCATTGTATGTGTATGAGTGTTTTGCCTACATGTGTAGGTCATAGAAGCTAGAAAAAAGCATTGAATCCCCTGGAATTGGAGTTAGGGATAGTTGTGAGCTACCATGTGGGATGCTGGGAACTCGGGTCCTCTGCAAGAGCAGCAAATGGTTTGTGCTTTGAGACAGGATCTCACTATGTAGCCCTAGCAGTCCTGAAACTCACTCTGTGCACTAGGCTGGCCTTGAACTCACAGAGATCCCCCTACCTCTGCTTCTTGAGTTGATTGCCACAATGCCCCCAGCTCACTTTTATTCCTAATATCCTGTATCAAAGCAAACAAGGAACTGCCTCTTTGTCCCCTTCACTGGCTATCACAGGGGCCATGGGACAACAGATGAGAAGATGCAGCTTAGGTAGGTTCTGTCACTCACCAGGAGTTGGTGACAGTACTCAGGGTCATCGTGACACAGGAAAAGGCTGAGGTCCTGAGGATGGCCATGGGCATAAAAAGAGTTTTAATTGATTGGCATTTTTCTGTCTCCGAGACTGTCAAGTCTGGTTGAAGGTCATTGTGCTACTTTTTCCTTTTTCTTTTTTTTTTTTTTTTAGAGTTAGTGAGGTTGAGAGTCTGGGGTCTT
>NC_034592.1:18347638-18350172 GCF_900095145.1 Mus pahari | reverse complement strand
CCGTGGTCCAAAGCTTTCCCTCGTTATCCTGTGTATGTGTGTGTGTGTGTGTGTGTGTGTGTGTGTGTGTGTGTGTGTGCGCGCGCGCGCGCATGCGCGGGCTCATGACAACCAGTATTGTTGGTTCTCTCCTTCCTTTATGTGAGATCCTGGTATAGATCTCAAGTGTCAGGCTTAGCAACAAGTGCCTTTACCCACCAAGCCATCTTGCCAGCCCCTACCCCATTTTTTTTTCCCTGCAGTGAGTTGTTGAGATCCTTGAAGGAGTGTTAGTCAATTGGTGAGAGGTGAGAAGAATTTGTAGCCCAGCTCCCTCAATTTTCAAAGGGTTGGTTGTGCGGTGTCCCCTTAGGTGTTGCCATGGAAACAAATCAAGCCTTTTTTGTTGCCAGGGCTTCACTGAGTCTTAAAGCTAGAGAGAGCCGTGGTTCTCAACCTTCCTGATGTTCCACCCCTTTAATACAGTGCCTCATGTTGTGGGGACCCCCAATCGCAAAATTATTACTCCACAACCATAATTTCGCTGCTGTCATGAGTTGTAATGTAAATATCTGGTGTGCGGGCTCTCTGATATTGCACCACTGCTGTAGAGAATCAGAACACATGCATGACTACCGAACAGTAACTGGCTGTGACTGACCTTCTCTGGTGCAAACTGGCTTTGGGAAATACTGGGGATGGTTCCCCTTCCAGCCACTGAGCAGTTCGGCACATACAGCCTATTTTTTTTTATCACACATCACAACATGGCCAGAAAAAGACTATTGTCTCGTAGAACAAAAGAGGATAGCTGTTCGTGAGGTACCCCTGTGCTTTGTCATCTTTCCAGTTTTACTTCAAATGCCAAACAACTGGACAGACATAATGGCGGGCGTACACCTTTAATCCCAGAACTCAGGAGGCATAAGCAGGCCTCTGAGTTCAAGGCCAGCCTGGTTTACATAGTGAAGCCCTGTCTTAAAAAAGCAATCTAGGGCTGGAGAGATGGCTCAGAGGTTAAGAGCATTGTCTGCTCTTCCAGAGTCCCTGAGTTCAATTCCCAGCAACCATAACAACCATCTGTAATGGGATCCGATGTCCTCTTCTGGTATGCAGCTGTACACATAGATAGAGCACTCAAACATTAGATAAATTGTTTTAAAAAAAGCAACCTAATAATATTTAATCTGGTCACTCACATGCTCAGGCCATACATAAATGGAGCCAGCCTTTGTCTAAGCATTTGTTAGGCTCTTGAGAGCCAAATACAGCCATGAAGAAGACATAACCATAAAGAGGGGCACACCTGGCGTGTTTTCTTAGCGCACCCTGCATCCTGGCTAATGATGGTGGGGACATAGACCACGCTGTCATTTTCTCCTTTGTGTTCTGAACCCAAAGGAAGGACAATCACATTGGATTAACCAGGTAGTAGTCAACTCTCTTTGAAGAATGTGACATGAGATGACTAAATAAAAGGCGGGTGATTTTATCTTTCGCAGTACAGAGCGCTGGGCTGTAGTTTGTTTCTGGCTAACAATGGCCCTCTGACCTTTTCATCCAAAGGCTTCACCCCCACACAGAGGCCAGGTGGGGATAGTGTTAAGTGAGATCCGAGGGGGCTGGAGAGACACCTCAGTTGTAAAGAGCACGCACGGGTTGCTTTTGCAAAAGACCCAGATTTCCATCAGTTCCCAGCCCTGACATGGCAGCTCACAACCGTCTGTAACTCTAGTCTCAGGGGTTCTGAAGCCTTCTGCTGGCCTCCACAGACATAATACATGCACATGGTACACAGACGCACACGCAGGCAACACCACATACACACATTAAGTTAAAAAAAAAAAAAAGTTTTTAAAGCCAACCCATGCATGGTAGGGCCCACATCTGGGCTCATTTGGATTTATCTAGGGAGATTCCCCGGGGTTTCTCAGTAGAATTTTGAAGTAAAGATTTGATCTTTCCAATGGCAACAAGATAACCTGAGTCTCATTCAGTTTGACTTACGTCCACTGGCGATGTGGGCCTTTTGAATTGTGTAGGTCCATTCTGAAAGTCTGATTCATTGAAACACACGCGCGTGTACACACACACACACCACCTCTGTGTCTCTTTGTACTACAGCAGTGTTGCATGTAAGATGTTCTTAGAATAGGAACTTTTTTTTTAAGCTGGTGAGTCAGTGAGTTGGGTTAGGAGAGGAAATTCGGCCTCTGAGATAGCTAACCACAGCTTCCCTCACCCCCCCCCCTACTTTTTTTTAGTTTAAGGTTTTAGTTTTTTTGAGACAAGATCTCTGTGTAGCCCTGGCTGACCTGGAACTCTCTCTATAGACCAGGCTAGCTCAACATCACAGAGATCTTACTGCCTCTGCCTTCCAGTGCTGGGTTAAAGGTGTGTGCCACCTATGCCCTACTGACCGTGGCTGTTTCTTCACAAGTTTACCGAGAGGTGCGACACCATGTTGGCTGAGGCCTTAGATGCCAGGAGACACTGTGTCAGACTCCTATCTCTCTCTCTCTCTCTCTCTCTCTCTCTCTCTCTCTCTCTCTCTC
>NC_034592.1:18324165-18347608 GCF_900095145.1 Mus pahari | reverse complement strand
TCTCTCTCTCTCTCTCGTGTGTGTGTGTGTGTGTGTGTGTGTGTGTGTGTGTGTGTGTGTGTGTGTGTGTGTGTGTTTGACATCCACACACACATATTCTGTTTTAGGATCATTTCTCTGAAATAAACAGGCAACCGCTTTATCTGACAGCAGCAATGTTGTGTCTGGAGTGGGATCCCCTCCCTCCCCTGCCCTCCCCTCCCTCTCCTCCCTCCCTCCCCTCCCCTCCCCTCCCCCATGAGATTTTCCAAGGAAGGTCCATGAATGAGGCAGAAGGTATTTTAGAAGTTTTATTAGTGTGCATGGGAATCCCCCTTTTAGGATATGTGTGACGATGATAACGGAGGAGTTGGGGGTGCTCAGGTCGGAAGCCTTGGCCATGCAGATGGAAGGCGGGCAGGGGACAGTGATCAGGATGGCTACCACCTGCCAGAGGGGAGGATTTTTGAACTGTAGCTAGGGATGACTGTCACAGAGGCTTCAGTTAATGCCCTTGGCGGGGGACTCTGTAGGTGGCGGAGGCAGAGCACATGGCCAGGATGAGCTGCCAGGCTGCCAGCCAAGGGGGAGAATGTGGTGGCTGAAACCTGCCTGGGTTAGCTGAGAAGACTCCAGCCCATACTGGACCAAAAAGCCCCAGGGAATAAGGAAACACTTGGAAATATTAGGAGACATTTTCTCATGAATAGGGAAGAAAATGAAGGAAGCCACCAGGACTGTCCCCTTGGCCTGCACAGCAAGACTGGAGTGTGTGGGGAAAGTGTAACTCAGGTTAAGGTCACCAGGTCAGAAGCCAGTGAGAACCTTGGAGAATAAAAACTCCCCTGAGCCGGTTGGAGACTTGTGCCTTGCCTGAGCCAGCCCATGGGTTTGATTGACACCCAAAACCCCTCCCCCAAACTGACACTAAAGAGCACTGGCAGCTCTTTCTGAGAACTGGTTTGATTTTCAGCACCCACGTAGTGGCTCACAAACATTTATAACTCTAGGGGATCCAATGCCTTCTTCTGGCCTCCTTGGCCAATAGCACACACAGTGCATAGATATATGTGCACACAAAACAGCCAAATACATTTAAAACAAAATAAAACCCTCCTGAGGCTCCTGTGGTGGTTAGTGGGTAAGTTTATGTCTTAGTTAGGTTTCATTGCTGTAAAGAGACACCATGACCAAGGCAACTCTTAAAAAGGAAAATATTTAGCTGGGCGTGGTGGCGCACGCCTTTAATCCCAGCAGTTGGGAGGCAGAGGCAGGCGGATTTCTGAGTTCGAGGCCAGCCTGGTCTACAGAGTTAGTGCCAGGACAGCCAGGGCTACACAGAGAAACCCTGTCTCAAAAAACCAAAAAAAAAAAAAAGGAAAATTTTTAATTGGGGCTGGCTTACAGTTCAGAAGTTTAATCTGTTATCATCATGGCGGAACGTATGAGGAGCTGAGGATTCTACATCTTGATCCACAGGCATCAGAAAGAGACTGTATTTTTCTACACTGGGTGTAGCTCAAGGAAACCTCAAGACCACACCTACTCCAATTAGACCACACCTCCTAATAGCCGTTCCCTGTGGATTTAGCATTCAAACACATGAGTCTGTGGGGGCCAAACCTCTTCAAATGCGCGCGCGCGCACGCGTGCACACACACACACACACACACTCATAAAATAAGTAAATGTTAAAAGTCAGGGGAATGGGAGGGATGATTTTGGTTTACAAGACCAAGATACATTATGTACATGTATGAAGTTGTCAAAGAATGATAAAAATTTTATTTAAAAAATACATATTAAAAATAATCCCCCCCCCAAAAAAAAAAAGCCGACCTCACCCGAGCTGTGCTGGGCAGTGGGCAGACACGGCAGACAGCTTTGGTCTTTGTAGTCACATCTGAGTGTGCCCGTGCCTTCTTTCAGTCCTGGATCGTAATCCTCTATGGCATGGGTGTAAGCAAACAAGACAGTCGAAGCAAGTAAGACGCTCATGTGCCCTGCGAAAGCTGAGCCCTTCTAAAAGCGAGTGCGCTTTTAACTGTGATACCAGGGAGTCCAAGGCCTTGTTTCAATACATAGATAGGTAGGTAGGTAGGTAGGTAGGTAGGTAGGTAGGTAGGTAGGTAGATAGATAGATAGACAGATAGAAAATGTAGATTTGAGACTGTTTGATTTGTTTTTAAGCACCTGCTGACCTGGAGATGTGGCTCAGTGGGAGACCACTGGTCAGCAAGCATGAGGCTCTGGGTTCTTCAGCCAGTCCCCAGTACCACAAAAGGGTAATTTTTTTTTTTCTTATTTTTGAGACAGAGTCTCCCTATGTAGCCCTGGCTGTCCTGGCACTCACTCTGTAGTCCAGGCTGACCTCAAACTCACAGAGATCCATCTGCCTCAGCCTCTTGAGTGCTGGGGTTGAAGGTGTGCACCACCACCACCTCGCCTAGAAGTAATTTTTCAGTGTGTAAAATATAGACAGTCTATCAAGTGATTTGGGCTCTGGTATGCCCTGATGTAGGCTTTTGTGTATCTGTATAAACAGTATTTTCTTACTTTTGCCCCAAGGCACGACAACAAGCTCAGATACGCCAGCAAATGGCAGAGGACAGCAAAGCAGATTACTCCTTAATCCTGCAGAGATTCAACCAGGAGCAGTGGGAATACTACCACACCCACATCCCCAACATCTTCCAGGTAAGCGCTCCCCAGTGCTCGGGGCTTGTGAAGACAGGATGTTCTGATGTGACAGGGCCTCACTGTAGCCTGGGAGTCACGATGTACCTCAGCTGGCAATCATCTAGCCTTGGCCTCCTGGTATCACAAGTATGCATAACCACATCTGGCTTCCCAAATGTCCACTGAGTCTGCGTGTGTGTGTGTGTGTGTGTGTGTGTGTGTGTGTGTGTGTGTGTGTGTGTGCCTGTGTGCCTCTGTGTGTATGTGTGTGTGTGTATGCATATGCATGCGTGCGTTCGTAAGTCATAGTCAGTTTGTAGGGAGTTTCCCAGAAGCTGCATCGGGCGACTTCACTACTGCCTTCAACTGCAGCCATCCTCTCTGGCACCTCAGAGGACATCTGCACACACATAGTGTACATAAACTCACACACACACATACACACACAAATAATAAATCTTAAAATCTTAGGGTAGCTGGCCAGCAAGCCCCATGGATTCTCCTATTTTGGGTGCCCTTACAGGTGTGTCCCCCACACCCAGCTTTTTATAGAGGTTTTGGATATTCATCTCAGGTTCTCATGCCTGCCCGACCAGCATCTTATCCACCGAGCCATTTCTCTGGCCCCTGCTGAGTGGTTTCCCCTTAGCATGTAGATCAAGCGATGGCCAGCAATAAGAATGAAGCGCAATGTTAGCCCGGGGTTCACTGGGTGCCTGTGTGGACATCCTGGTTTTCATTGCGCCCTCGTTTTTTTTTTGTTTTTTGTTTTTTGTTTTTTTTTTTACAGGGGCTGAGATTTTACAACTGTGCCTTTTAGATGAGCACTTCCTCTTTAAAGCATATTCTGGCTACAAGGAACGCCCGCCTAGCTCTAGGGCACAAAGCAGCATTCAGAGCTGTGGGATTTGAACAAACAAGTATTGTTTCCCTTGAATTGTTCTCTTTTTCTTTTTAAAATCTTTGTGAGAGAGAGAAAGACAGAGAGAAAGTGCACGAGCGTATACAGACAAAATCTCACTGTGGACCCCTGGCTGTCCTGGAACTAGCTCTGTAGACAGGTTGGCCTTGAACACACAGAGCTCCATGTGCCTCTGCCTCTGCCTCTGAGTGCTGGGGTGAAGGTGTGCACCACTACGCTGGACCACCGTTCTTTGTGGAGGCAGTCTCTCGCTGATCTGCAGCCTGCCCTCCCAGCATCCAGTGCTGGAGCTCTCCCTAGCTCTGCCGCCTCTGCCACCATAGTGCTGGGCTTATTTGCACCCCACCCCACCCGGCCCTGGCATTTTTGCATGACTGTTGACATGTCCTTGTGGCAAGCACTTTACCAACTGAGTCTGGATCCCATTTATTTATTTTTCCAAGACAGGGTTTCTCTGTGTCCTGGAACTCACGCTGTAGACCAGGCTGGGTTTGAACTCAGAGAACCGCCTGTTTCTGCCTCCTGAGTGCTGGGATTAAAGGCATGTGCTGCTACTGGCTCTTGCATCTTTTTTTTTTTTTTTTTTTTTTCCTATCTCAATTTCTCAAAAACGGTATAAGAGACTCTGGGTGAAGCTTACTGTGGAACACTGGCTTGTCACAGTCACAGCAAGCCTTACCTTTCATTTCAGCAGGACAGTCAATCAATCAATCAAGACACACACATACACTCCTGTTTGGAAACTTTTTGTCTGTTTCTTATTTGTTTTTGAGATAGAGTCTTGCTATGTATTCCAGGTCAGCCTCAAACTAGTGATCCTCCTGCCTCAGCTTCTAGAACACAAGGATTACATCACCATGCCATTTGAGGAATCTTTTAGGATTTGAGTTCCAAGTGTAGAAAAGCCAAAGTGACTGACTGAAGTAAACCCCTGATGAGGTTCTCAGGGTCCCCACCACAAACCTTTAGGTCAGTATGTCTCAACCTGTAGGTCGAGACCCCTTTAGGGGTAGAACGACCCTTTCACAGAGGTCACCTAAGACCATTGAAAACCACGGGTATATACATTATGATTAATAACAGTAGCAAAGTTATAGTCACAACAGAGTACTTTTATGGTTGGGGGTGGCAGGTCACCACACCACGAGGCACTGTATTAAAGGGTCGCAGCGTAGGTGGCTGAGATCACTGCTGTGGAGGGCAGGACTCTGGCTCTGTCTCGGCCTGCGTTGCGTTGAGACTGTTACCAAAATGGTTGTGTAAAAGATGGAAAGTGGCCGGGCGTGGTGGCGCACGCCTTTAATCCCAGTACTCAGAGGCAGAGGCAGGTGGATTTCTGAGTTCGAGGNGGATTTCTGAGTTCGAGGCCAGCCTGGTCTACAGAGTGAGTTCCAGGACAGCCAGGGCTACACAGAGAAACCCTGTCTCGAAAAACCAAAAAAAGAAAAAAAAAAAAAAAAGAAAGAAAGAAAAGGTGGAAACTGGAGGGATGTATATTACTAGGGAGGATACTAATAAAGCTAAAAACAAACACACTAAAACCAAACATGCCCCTCTGATGTAATCCCAGGACTTGGGAAGTTAGAGGCAGGAGGATCATAAGTTAAAGCTCCAGATAACAAAGTAATAATAATAATAAATAGCAGGATAAAGTCACTGTGATGGGTTGTATTTCCTTTCATTGGCACTGTGATAAGGGCCTCCCTCAAGGCCAGCCTCAGGAAGGAAGGGTTTATTGGCTCCCAATTGAGGGTATGGAGCAGGATATCCTGGCCCAGAAGTGACTGCAGCAGGAGGTCACATGCCCTCAGGAGCTGGGGACAAGGAATGATGCATGCTAGAGCCTGGCTCGCCTTCTTATTTTAATTTTTTTCCTATATTTTTATTTTGTATATTTGAGTGTTTTGTCTTCATGTATGTATTCTGCACGCCACATGCATGCAGTACCTATGTTAGCCAGAAGAGGTCACTGAAGCCCCTGGGACTATAGTTACAGATGGTTGTGAGCCCCCGTGTGGGTGCTGGGAACCAAACCCAGGTTCTCTGGAAGAATAGCCAGTGTTCTTATCCACTGAGCCATCTCTCCAGCTCCCTCTCCATACATTTATTTATATACATGTATATATACATATACATACATTTATTTATTCATGTGTTTGGTTTGTGGCTATGTGTGGGGTGAATGCTTGTATCACAGCACACACAGTGGGCAGAAGACATACTGTTTCCTCCTTGCTAGGTGGGCTCTGGGTTTTGGATTTGGGTTACCAAGCTTGGTGGCATGAGCTCTCACACCTGCTGAGGGGTCTTGTGGCTCTGCCTTTTTTCCCTAGGCTGGAACCCCAGCACAATGAATAATGACACCACATTTAGGGTGGGTCATCCCACCGCAGTTAAACTAATCAAGAAATTCCTTCATTGGCATGCCCAGAGGATATTTGGCGATGGTAGATCCTGCCAGTTGAAGTCAACATTTTCCGCATCACAGGAGTCTTCCAGCAATTACAATGCAGTTGTGTGAAGCAATCGCTACGCAGCCCAGCCGTTCATTGAACACAGCACGGCAGGCTGATCTATGACCGTACAGTAAACGCAGGGGAGCAGTAGTCGCCCCAAAACCACTACCTGGGTTAGCAGCCGACTGTTTTATACGTGGTCTGATTTTTGCAGAAAATACAAGAGATGGAGGAGAGGCGGATTGTGCGCATTGGGGAGTCCATGAAGACGTACGCCGAGGTGGACCGGCAGGTGATACCCATCATTGGGAAGTGCCTGGACGGGATAGTGAAGGCGGCTGAGTCTATTGACCAGAAAAACGTAAGCACGCTCCCTGGGCTTCTCTTGGGGCCATCATCTCTCTCCTTGTCCCACCAGCAGCACCTCGTTCAGGGACCCTGGGGGTTGCTGAGTGTGGTCTTCGTCTTTTTCTACCTGAAAGCCCTTTCTCGAAGCCTTCGGGGTTTAGTCCCCCAGCCCCCACTCACAAAACACACTCACAGGGATGTCACTAAGTTGAATGGAAGTGTTTTGCTGGGATCAGACTGATTTCTGGAAAGAGTCAAAGTTCTCTGCGGGCCCCCGTGACCCAGCTACCTGCAGAGCGTGGGGTATTTGACACCAGATGCTGATGGCACCCCTCATTGGATAGTCCATGTCACTTTCAGGTGTTGCCAAAAGTCCTCTGGGAGACAAAATTACCTTTTGTTTAAAATACCCACTTGAATCCCTGTGTTCCACTTTTTTGTATGTTTGGTTTTTTTGTTTTGTTTTGTTTTTTCGAGACAGGGTTTCTCTGTGTAGCCCTAACTGTCCTGGAACTCACTCTGTAGACCAGGCTGGCCTTGAACTCAGAAATCTGCCTGCCTCTGCCTCCCGAGTGCTGGGATTAAAGACGTGCGCCACCACGCCCGGCTTGTGTAGAGTTTTGACAGTAAGACATCTTGCTTCCCATTTCATGAAGACATGTTGGCTTTGAGCATCCCTCAGGGGCCTCCGCCACGCTTATGAGAAAGAAATTATCAGTGCTCCAAAACGAATAGCACCCTCCCCACCTCTGACCACATTCTACAGGTGAGCTTTCTACCTGAGGTGCTCAAACCGATCTTACCTTGACTGGAATTTCTTTTTTCTTCATAATTATGTCACCAGTTCAAGATCTCTTAGAAACGTTTAACCGTCTAAGCGAAGCTCCCTCCAGTCACCCTGTTTAAGGGTTCAGTGACACGTCATACAACGCGTGGACCAAGGAGGGGGGGTCCTTCAAAAGCAAAGCATCATGGGAGGTGGAGGCAAAACTTTGTGAGACAATCTCTCTAGCAATTAACACAGTGCTAAGGACCGCGGTGCTGAGACAGCGGGCTTCTCGGTGATATTTCTTGGGTCCTCCTTGGTCTGTGTCATGGCCACTCTGGTGTTGACCTGCTTGCCCGTGGGTGTGATTGCAGGACTCCCAGCTGGTCGTAGAAGCCTACAAGTCAGGATTCGAGCCTCCTGGAGACATTGAATTCGAAGATTACACACAGCCGATGAAACGCACCGTGTCAGACAACAGCCTTTCCAGCGCCAAAGAAGGCAAGCCCGAGCTTAGATTTGGTGGCAAGTCCAGAGGCAAGCTCTGGCCGTTCATCAAGAAAAACAAGGTACTGGTCATGTTGGACCCTGTGTGGGCTGCGAGCTACAGGGGCAGGGTCTCAGTTTATCTTTTGGTCTTAATCAAACTAAGATCTGGACTTCCAGAGAGCGAAAGAGAGGACAGTTAGCGTGCTGCGTTCAATTCACGATTCACACGGTCTGTCTCTGGTGTTGGAGTCTTTGCCATGGCCTCTGTCTTATTGCAGATGCGTTGTCCCAGGACCGGGTCACCCACACTAACATCACTGATCCCACAACCCTCTCACCACCCACCCCCATCCTCCCAGACTGCTGGGAGCAAGGGGACCGAGTCCCATCTAATCAAGCTTGCCAGCCTGACCTTGGTTTTGACACGTTAACCTGTCTGTGGATATTTTTCCCTTTTCTTTTCATAGCGTGGTATGTAGGTGCATGACAGCTAACCCGGCGGCCTAAACTGGATGGAAGTGGCCTTGCTGTATTAATTAACCTTAGATTAGACTGATTGTCTGAGTTTCCCAGGATAGGACTGTCCCCCTGTTTTTCTGAAAGCTTGGTGATTTAGACCCCCTTTCCCCCATCGAACTGCGTCAGTTTAGATGTGGACGTGTTTACCCTCTGGCTTAAACTGGTTCTAGAACGACTAACAAGAGCCTAGCTTGCATGTCACTGTCTGCATGAGCTTTGGATCATAATCTTCTGCTGTCCTGTCGCGTACTCACGGACCCTCTCCTTTCCACCCCCTCTTTGTGGACCGCATCCTCCATCATTTCTTTTGTACCGTGGCATCGATATTAATGGTTTGTGTTTTACTTGCTTTGGGTCTTGAATATGATTTGATGCTTATTTCTGTTTTGTGTCTCCTTGTTTCTGATTTTTTTTTCTGTCGTCATTCCACCCCTCACATTGTAGCTTATGTCCCTTTTAACATCCCCCCATCAGCCTCCCCCTCCTCCCCCTGCCTCTGCCTCACCCTCTGCTGTTCCCAACGGCCCCCAGTCTCCCAAGCAGCCAAAGGAACCCCTCTCCCACCGCTTCAACGAGTTCATGACCTCCAAACCCAAAATCCACTGCTTCCGGAGCCTAAAGCGTGGGGTAAGTTCTGCTCTGGAGTCCTGCGTCTCTTGCGCACCGTGTTGCATGTCTCATTCTGCGTATTTACTCTGAGTGGACCCAGTGTGTTTTCCTGCAACATTCAAAGGGAGAGAGAGCCCGAGCCTAGGCTCCCAGAGAGCAGAAGAATGGCAGAAAGAGAGAATGGAACAGAGACGTGTGGTGGGAGTGAGGAGCAGAAAGCCAGGAGGCCTGGGGTCTTTGACTCTCTAGTCCGTGCTGGAAGCACCACACACTTCCCCTTCAGAGATTCCGAGTCATTCATTTTCCTCCTTGGTCTCACCAACTCTGACTCGGTCTCTCAGACAATGTAGAAGATGAGGAAGTGGAAGCGACCGGACAGTCAGAAAATCTGTGCTGAGTAATTACAGACAGGGATGCGGCGCAGGCTCTGCTGCCCAAATGACGCTGCTGGTGAGGAGGAAGGAAGCGGACCAGGCATACTGGTTCCCTTGTGAAGCTAAGGTGTAACAGTAGAATCCGTCTCACACCTGCATCTCTCTGCAAAGGGAGAAGGCACCACAGCAGCGACATTCCTCCACGGCTCCCTCTCCACTCGGTCCCCACCTTCCTCTGCAGCGAGCTACTGGGAGCTGTGGAGCCGGGATATAAGAGTCAGCTCCCATGGTCCGGTGCTCTGTGGCACCCAAGGTCAGGGAACAGCCTCTTGGAGTGTGGATGCTGTTACGACTCAAGCTTGAAGTCCTTGGGTACAGAGCAAGTTCCAAGCCAGCCTGGGCTACAAAACAGGCAAACAAAAAGCCCTCCGGGGTGTTAGCATACATGAACCTCTGTGGGGACTGGGCACTCGTCCAGCATAGATACCAGCTTACTAGCTTAATAGGGAAGGCTGGAACAAGGTAATCTGTGACCATCCAAGTAAAGCTAAGTGAGCCTCCTCTAGTTGTATTTATAATAAATGTCTGGGCTGAGCATGGCGGCTCATATCTGTAATCCTAGCAGCCAGGAGGCTGAGGCAGGAAAATGTTAAGTTTAAGGCTAGCTTGGACTACACATTAGCCCAATGGTCAGTGCCACGGCCACCTGCAGGTCCTGGCCTGTGGCATTCCCCTGCAGACAGGTATAGCTGGGTGCCTTCCTTCTGGGATCTCCAAGCATCCAAGCAGCTGAGCACCGGGACGCCTCTTTCTTTCTTTGTTTTTTTTTTTGGAGACAGTTTCTACATATAACACTGCCTGTCCTGAAACTCACTCTGTAGCCCAGGCTGGCCTAGAGCCTCTCTGGAGTGCTGAGATTAAAGTCATGTGCCACCATGGCCAGCCGGAGACACTTGAGTGTAGTCCCTAAGAGCTCAGTTCTCCCTAAAGCCAGAGTTGGATCCAGTCGGTGGGCTGATAAGCAGCGTTCCTGCAAATGGAAAGTTCCCAGGTTTAGTGTTTTCTACCCCTCCATCCTCTGGCACAGGAAGAGCTTTCAACCGTGGCTAATTAGATAAGTGTCTGCCTCAGATCCATCCGCTGGCGGATTTTTTTTATCTGTAGAATCCCAGTACTGAGAGACTCTTCATTTCATAGGAACAGTGTTCCGGTCTCTATCTAACCTTAGTACTCCAGGGGCTGAAGCAGGGGGATTGCAGTAAGTTTAAGACCAGCCTGGGCTTCATAATGAGATTCTATTTCCAGAGAGAGAGGGAGAGGGAGGGAGGGAGGGAGGGAGAGAGAGAGAGAGAGAGAGAGAGAGAGAGAGAGAGAGAGAGAGAGAGAAAGGAAGGAAATGGAAGGAAGGAAGGAAAGAAGGAAGGAAGGAAGGAAGGAAGGAAGGAAGGAAGGAAGGAAGGAAGGGCAGAAGTTACCTAGCACACATTCCCAGCACAGCACAAAACATGCAATGGCGCGGCCTGTGAATGAAGATAAGAATGTCAGCCTGGGCTATGTGAGATCCTGTCTTAAAACTGAAATAAAAGGGGCTGGTGAGATGGCTCAGTGGGTAAGAGCACCCGACTGCTCTTCCGAAGGTCCGGAGTTCAAATCCCAGCAACCACATGGTGGCTCACAACCATCTGTAACAAGATCTGACGCCCTCTTCTGGTGTGTCTGAAGATAGCTATAGTGTACTTACATATAATATATAATAAATAAATAAATCTTTAAAAAAAAAAACTGAAATAAAAGAATGGACAGAGAAATGGCTCAGTAGGTGAAGGTGCTTGAGGGAGGCCTGGTTACCTGAGTCCAATTCCTCGGCCACAGTGAAAAAGAGAGCCGGGCTGGTGAGGTGGCTCAGTGAGTAAGAGCACCGACTGCTCTTCCGAAGGTCCAGAGTTCAAATCCCAGAAACTGCATGGTGGCTCACAACCACCCGTAACAAGATCTGATGCCCTCTTCTGAAGTGTCTGAAGACAGCTACAGTGTACTTACACATAATAAATAAATAAATCTTAAAAAAAAAAAAAAAAAAAAAAAAAAAAAAAAAAAAAAAGGAAAAAAAAAAAAGAAAAAGAGAGCTGGCTCCCCAAAGCTGCCACTGCCACCCGCATGCATGCAGTCATCAATCAACCAATCAATCAATGGATACATGAATAAATAAATAAGAAAGAGTATATGAAAGGAAGAGTAGTATCCAAAAAGATCAAGGTTGAAGGAAGAAGGGCACACTTGGGGGAATTGGTTCTAAGGCTACTCAGTAGGCCAAGTGAGAAATCAGAAATTTAAGTTGCTGAGGTGGTTCAGGGATTCATGCTCTTGCTGCCAAGCCTGGCAATTAAATTTCACCTCTGGGACCTACAAGGTGGAAGGAGAAAACCAACTCTTGCATGCCTTAGCAGGCTCACGCACGCACGCGCGCGCATGCGCACGCACACACACACACACACACACACATATGTACACACACATACACATACACGCACACACACATACACACACATACACGCACACACATACACACACACATACACACACGTACACACACACATTCACACATACACACATTGAATAAATGAATGTAATTCATATATATATATATATATATATATATATATATATATATATATATGTTTTTTTGAGACAGGGTTTCTCTGTGTAGCCCTGGCTGTCCTGGAACTCACTCTGTAGACCAGGCTGGCATCGAACTCGGAAATCCGCCTGCTTCTGCCTCCCAAGTGCTGGGATTAAAGGTGTGTGCCACTACCACCCGGCTGTAATCTTTTTTGTTTGTTTTTGTTTTGTTTTTGTTTTTTCGAGACAGGGTTTCTCTGTATAGCCCTGGCTGTCCTAGGACTCACAGAAATTTAATTTCCTAATGCTGTCAGGACAGCCATTGTCAGCAAGCAGAGTAGCTTCAGAAGTGAATGATAGATTGTGCTGAGCTCTGTTGTTGGGTCTGACTGAGCAATCAGCAGCTTCCTGGCTCAATTATTCTGACTTTTAGAACTTCACTCTTCATCAGAGAAATTTCCATGAACGTAACCAGGGTGGACCAGGCTCAGAGTCATCACACCACATTACGACATGATCATTCGTGTTTATAAACATCTGCATCTGTCTGTCAGACACGGGGGTGGGGGTGGGGTGATAAGATGTGTCGAGTGACTTCAGTTACCATCCATTTGCGTGTATGGTCCATGACACCATATCCCACAGTCTCCTGGTCATTGATGGTTTCTGTGTCTGTGTTCTGGTGTCCCCAGAGTGTGTTGGCAAAGGCCAAAGAATGTCTGTGTTCGATTAGTACAAGAAAAGATGGTTTTAAAAACAAATTTGATTTCAGCATACTTCTTTGATGGAGACTTTCCTGGAAGGTAAGTGACAGACAAGCTGTGACAGGGAGGGACACGGAGAGCAGAGCGGTTGCGCTACTGTCAGATCTGTAGAGTTAGATCTGATGTTTCTTCCGGCCCAGAGCGGTGGAGGAAGGGAACTGGGGGGATGGTGGGAGGGAGGGAGGAAGGAAGAGGGGTGCAGCAGGCCTTGGAAAAGAAAACATCCTAAACCTAACATCTGGGGAACCAGACCCCATCATTTGTTAAGCAGCTTCGGGGAGTGCGGGAGGCAGCGGGGTGCGGTTGGCAGGTCCATGCAGGCCAGGGGCAGGGAGCCCTCTCTCCCATTTACTTTCCCCTGCACCTGAACTTGAGACTCTCGAGCAGATGAGCTCCAGGGAGGATTCTCGGAGGGTAACTTGGCTGTGGCTGCGGTGTCTCTCGTTCATGCCCTTCAGAGTTTTTCATTTTGTGCTTTGTCTGTGTGGGTGTTCCCTGTGGGCATGCCTGTATCACGTGTATGTCTACTGACCTCAGAGGACAGAGGAGGGCACTGGATCCCCTCGGTCTGGAGTTACTAATGGTTGTGAGTCACCATGTGGGTGCCGGGAATCGAACCCAAATACTCTGCTCCTAACCACTGAGCCATCTCTCCCATACCCTGTGGTGTGTCTTATAATTTATCATATTTCACAGCCTTCAGATTTGAATTCTAAGCATCTGGTTTAATGACCAAAGTGTGGAAATTGTATACAAACATTTCCTTTTCTTTTCTTTCTTTTTTTCTGAGACGGGGGTCTCACTGTGTAACCCTGGCTGTCCATGAACTCACTATGTAGACCAGTCTGGCCTTGAACCCACACCGATCTGCCCCCCCCCCCCCNCNCCNCCTGAGTGCTGGGGCTACAGGTTTGCACCCTACCACCTGGCTCAGTGTGCAAACATTTCTTATCATAGCTTAGTTTATTTTTAAATAATTAAACAAGATTAAATAGTTTTGCGATATTTACAGAGGGTTTACACTGCCAGACCGTCACTGTTCCGTCTTCACACATGTCAAATAAAGATTAGAGCAGAGAGTGTGTCCTTGGCGCTGTGTGCGAAGGCACATGCCTGTGATCCCAGACCTGGGGAGGTCAAAGTCATCGTCCCCTACATAGGGAGTTTGAGACTGGTGTGAGCTACGTGACGGGAAAGCCAAGGGGGTGTGGAAGAGATAGAGATCGATGTGTGGATAGATAGATGGATAGAGAGATAGAGCTAAGTGGATGGGTAGATAGATGCGTGCATAGATAGATAGATAGATAGATAGATAGATAGATAGATAGATAGATAGATGCATAGATAGATAGATAGATAGATAGATAGATAGATAGATAGATAGATGATAGATGCATAGATAGATAGATAGATAGATGGATAGATAGATAGATAGATAGATGCATAGATAGATAGATAGATGCATAGATAGATAGATAGATAGATAGATAGATAGATAGATGCATAGATGCATAGATAGATAGATAGATAGATAGATAGATAGATAGATAGATAGATAGATGAATAGATAGATGCATAGATGCATAGATGCATAGATAGATAGATAGATAGATAGATAGATAGATAGATAGATAGATAGATAGATAGATGCATAGATAGATAGATAGAACCTGTCCTGAATTTGAGTCTACACAGGGTAATTCCATTGTCTTAAATGTGGGTTTCCTTTTGAGCCTTGCAAAAGCACAGCTAAAACCAGATGACTTTCCTCATAGTTTAGAGTTAATCTTCGGGAAAACCATCAAAACCGAGCAAGACATTGTGGATGTCCATTGTTGCGTGTGACGTTGTGAATGCGTGGGTTTCCTTCCTTTTTTCACTATCTTACCCTGTTCTCTTGCTGACTGTTGGCCGACCTAGTCTCTGTGTTATCACAAAGAGCTCATGAAGAGGACTCTAGGGAAGCCCACACACGCCTTGGAGGCTAGGGCCTACGTTGTAAGTCCGCCTGTGATGCAGACAAGGCTGTCACAGCCAAAGCACTAAACTCCTTGGACAGCGCCAAGACTGGGGACACAGGTGCAGCTGTAACACATCTGTCCCTCCAAACAAAATTCTCTGGGACAAGGAGGGGCTCTTACTGTATAAAATTAACAGCTACCATAGCTTCAAAACCTGTATAGAAAGATCCAAGCCCTCTAATGGGCATCCAGTGCCCCAGTGACACCACTGAGCTAGCTCACTGTCTGAGTGCCCACTTTTTGTCTTAGTTCTGGCAAAATCTTTAAAGAGCTGCAGCAGCCACCTGAGATATCCACGGTACCCCTGGATATGAGTTTATGGCAGAAATTTACCCACCAAATACAGCTATCGAGTGTGGTCAACAGAAATCAACCATGTGACCGGGCAGAGATCCACATCTGTGTTTGTAGCCTGTAGGTCACTAGGGAGTCATGTCACAAGCCTGGAGAACAAAAACTCAAAGAAGCATGGGCAGAGACGGTTCCAGGAGAGTTCACCAACTTGTGTCTGCTCGGGCACTTACCGTCCCCTTTCTTTGCGCTTGAGGTTAGTAGCTGTGACCATCCAATGACACATGGACACGCTGGCTCTGTCTCCCTCCTGTGTTATTGATGCTTGCTTCTCCCAGAGCCCCTAACTGTCGCCTGAAGCTGACGGCGTTTGGTCCCTTAGTGTCTAGTCACGCCCTCCATGGGGTCTTTGCCGTTATTCCTCTAGGAGAAGACTACAATCGGAAGTGACCTAATTGTCTGACTTATTTATGACTTACGACCTGGAAAACACTTTAGTCATCTTTAAAAAGAATTCCGCACACTGAGGTGGCACCTCTGGCAGGTGATCTGTCACTACCCACTTTAGAAAATGGAATTTGAGAGTTTTGGTGTTTCCAAAAAACTGAGTGTGAGAATTTAGCATTTCCTGTTTCTCTCTTGGAACAGATGTTCAGTTTTAATCATTTGCTCTTCCTATTGATATTACAAATTCGGTGCTAGGAGATTTCTATTATAATCTCAAGTCATGAGAGGAGCCCCATAGAGAATAAATAGTGAGTCGGGTTCTAGAACTTCGCACTAAGATTGTGTGTGAGGAAATGCTAGTGTCTGCTGGTGTGCTCTGTGGGCGCCGTCTCCTGCTCTGCACCATGGGTGTTGTCTGACTGATTGACGAGCTCAGCTTGTGACGGACAATCTGTGCTTTAGCTCCAGGAGGCTCAACAAGTTCACAGCCGTGCCTGAGCAGACAATTCTTGAAAAGCTGTTCAATTTCTATCCTATTTATTTAACAATTTCTTCCTTCTATATGGGAACAGTTTCTTTAAAAAGTGATTGCCTATATGCAAAGGAGTATCAACTTTTTTTTTTCTTTGAGACAACATCTATGCAGTTCCAGCTGGTTTGGAACTCACTATGTAGACCAGGTCTCTACCTCCTGAGTGTGCGCCATCAAGCCTAGGTAGAGGTTTCAGCTTTAAATAATCTTAAGGATGCAAATAATATAAAAACTGGCTAAGGAATTTTAACCCCTCCCTACACAGCCTAGCAATCCAAGTGTGCTTTCTTTGGTAGTTTATCCTACAATATGTCTGCACTGTATCACCCCTACTAGGACATGTGACGTCAGAGCGTCACATGTCGAGCACTCCCTAGGCAGACAGCAGGGTCTCCGAATTGTGTTTCTGTTCCGAGTTCTCAGAGCCGTCCTACTATGCTTTACTCCAGCAATCGAGGGAACTTTCTAGTCTCTAGGCCCAGCAGTAACAAAGCTGTTGTGGCCCTGTAGTGATTAGCTCATTCACACACACACACACACACACACACACACACACACACACACACACCATCAGTGTAAGGTGGGATGTGCTGGAGAGATGGCACAGCAGTTCAGAGCCCTTGCCGTTCTTACAGAGAACCAGAATTCTATTACAGCTCCTACATGTCTGCTGACACCCCCATGACTCCGGCTCCAAGGGTCCTGTTGCCCTCTTTTAGTGGAGCTTGTGCATGCCCTAGACTGTGCGCACACATATTCACACACATAAGTAAAAAATAAGTATTTTTCATTTAAAAAGCCAATGTTAAAAAATAAAAACTAAACACCAGAAGGAGGGCTGGCTGCCAATGACCCCAGCGCTCAGGGAGGTCTGGAGAGAAGAATCTGGTGGGGAGTGGGGGGCTATGGGGGGAAGCTGCCTATGACCCCAGCACTCAGGAGACAGAAGGGCCATCCCAGCCAGGGATGTACACTGGGTAACCCTGTCTCAAAAGCAAAATTTTGAAAAGACTCTGCATAGAGACGTTCTGGGAGAGACGTGCTATGCAATTTTTTTCCCTCTTAGGGTCATTACATGTCACTGATATGCCTAGCAGGTTTAAAGTCCTAGGGTCTGTTCCCGGCACCTCCCCAAGTCACCCTCCCCAGGAAGCTGACTTCCATAGGCATTCAGTGGAAGGTGACTGACACTCTGCAGGGCCATAACGACCCTCCCACGCCTTGTCTCAGCACTGGCACCCGAGATCCTAAGAAGAGTTTCTGTCCGAGCAGCCCCTCCTGTGAACTTTTGCACAGATCTGCCTGGCCATTTCACAAGTCAGCAGGGAGCTGATGTTATGCGTCCAGTGAGACTGGCCAATGCCTCCTCTTCTGACCTGTGTTTCTCTCTCTCTTTCTCTCTCTTTCCCGTTTGTTACTTCTTCAATTTCCCACGAAGCTTTCTCTCAAGCTGGTAAGCACCACGTCCCCATGCATGTCCCTGGTCTAATTGGGTTCTGGTATATGCTATGTGTGCTATGCCCCGGGCAACCTGCCCCTGACATTAACTGTTTCCCTTCATTCTCCTGTGGGCGCTTTTGTTGGTGTTTGGTTGCGTGGCTATCTTATTCACTAAGAAAATTAATGCTTAACATTATTTGATTTTTATTTTTTATTTTTATTAATTTTTTTTTTACCAAGCATTGATCAGTTATCTATACTCATCTGAATGTAAATGTCAGAAATTGAGGAGCAGGGTGGTCTTCCTACTGGATCATTCTGGGTCAAAATAAATGTAAAGAGTTGGTAGCCCCTTTCTGGGAGCAACAGAAGTAGATATTTAAAAACAAAACAAAACAAAAAACAAAACAAAACAAAAAACAAAACAAAACAAAAAAAACCCTGAGAGCCTAAAGGAGACACTGGGGAGGCAGAGGTAGGCGGATCTCTGTGAGTTCCAGGCCAGCTAGAGCTATTTAGAGAGACCCTGAAGGAAACAGTCAGGCATGTGTCATGCCTGTCATGAGTGCTCAGGGTTTTGGTAGGGAAGACCAGTGGGAAGCTATAATCTTCGGTGGGAGCATTGGGTAAAGCTGATTCCAGTAAAGATGCTTTGATGGACAAAGAGGACTCTCTGGTCTATCCTTGCTTGAGCTATCTACCTAGCGTCTGTCTGTCTTGCTTCTCCTTCATGGTGTAATTCAAGCAAACAGCCTGAGTAACTGTTTGATTTATTAAAAGAAAGTCTTAACCAACATAACCCACTATGCTTTGAGAATGAATGAGGACTGGGGACATGGTTCAGTAGTAGAGTGTCTGCCTAACACAGGCAAAGTCCCAGATTCCATCCCTAATACCACACACACACACACACACACACACACACACAAATTAAAGGAATGGAATCTTCTAGAATGCCAAGGCAAAGCGATTCCTCCATTCTCACAGTAATGGACCATGTTAGCTAAGTGCAGAGGCTAACCACAGAGTAATACCTGGGGTATCACCCTTGCTGGGTGCCCTACTCTTGATGGCCTGGCATGACATGTGACCATGAATTTCCTATAGCTGTGCACGTGCATACGTGGACATACATCATTTCTCAACTGACTCTATATTTTATCCACAGTCCAGTCAATCTCAAAGACATATATATATATGTGTGTGTAATTATTTTGTTATTAAATAGTATTTCTCAAAAACGAAACCCCGGGAAGAGTCTGCAGTCAAGAGAGGTCTCTCTCAGAGGGAAGAGGTTTGGATGCTGAATGGCTTTAAGCAGTCTTTCCTTTTGGGATACAAATCCTTTCACCAGAGTGGGTTGTTGCTTCCATGGCATTTAGAGAAGGCTCAGTGGGTAGGTAGGGCTGCTTGCTCTTACAAGCTTGAGGGCCTGTTTAGATCCCAATACCATCAAGAAAGCTGAGTATGGCTGCATAAATCCTCAGCCCCAGCACTGAGGGGTGGAGATAGGTGAACGTCAGAGGAAGGCACTGGGTACCCAGCCTCACTGAGAAGCCAGGTTCAAGGCTGTAAGATACAGAGGGAGAAAGACACCTGACACCCAGCTGGAGCGACCCCTCGGGTACGCACACATCCGCGTGTACCACAGACATGCACACAGACGTGAACTGTGAGGTAGAAAATGAATTGTAAAAAGCAGACATCTGAAGGACTGTTTTATCTGTGCCCAGGAGCAGTGTGGGTCCTATCAGACAGGGGCAAGGCCGAATACAGACCCCTCTACCTGGGTGTGTCCGACCACACCCTCCAGGGCAGGTTCCACCATTCTACAAACTGGGCCACTCTAGCTGTGTCAGAGACATCCCGGTGTCGCAGCGCTAGAAACAAGGGCCCCTTCTTCTCCACAGAGTGAGTCACCTGCCACGGCTTTGTTTGAGGAAATGTAAACTTCAAAAGCCTAATTGGGTGAGACGCCCTTTCTATAGATCCTAAGTTTATGTGAGAAGCTGCTGACCTGAGTTTCCATAGCAACCAAGGTGTGAGGCCTTCCCAGTGACTTGTTTTCAAGTAATAACGCTATTGAAATAGCCAGGGTGGCTATTGGGAGCGACCTGGCTCTTGGGTGGACCCTTTATCAATTGAAGATGATGATTTTTGTTGTCACGAGTAACTAGCCCTGCCTCTTCTGTGGCCAGTCACAAGCCACCAGCCTGGAGTGTTCCTTACAGGCGTCTCCATAGCCGTTCAGATGCAGTCCAGGCCTCACAGATGTCCTAAATACACTCAGAAGAGTCAGGTCACCACTAAACCAGCCACGGTCAAGTGTGGGCAGTCAGCTGAAGTTGCTGTACCAAACAGTGCAGCCACACAATGTCCCCAGCATCACAGAAAGTTCTAGAGGGCTCTCTGGCCACTGCCCAGATCACCTCACTGACACAACTCCGTGACTTGCATTGAATTTTGTTATGTCTGAGATTTAAAAGCAAAACAAACAAAACCTCAGGGCTGGGAAGATGAGTCCAGAGGCGAAAGTGTTTATAAGCCCAGCAGCAGGCAGACATGTATATAAGCCTAGCACCGTGTGGGTAGATAGAGTATGCAATGGGAAACAACCAAGACACCCTGTCTCAAACTACACACACACACACACACACACACACACACACACCCCAATCTAGGAAACAATTATCAGGGTTGCCAAGCTGGCTCATGGGGATGGGTAGCTTGGTGCTAACCCACATGACCTTGAATGCCAGAGGCCCACATGTTTGAAAGATGGAGCTGACAACCACGGATTGTAGAATGAATACAAATTGTAAAGATAGATTCTCCTCCAAGCTCGGTGCTTAAATAGAATGAGTAGAAAGCTAGACAGTGATGCTTCACCAGTGTGCGTGGAAAAGGGGAGCCGCTGACCTGCAGGACCATGCTTGGCTTGGTGACAGAAATACTGCCCATCCTCTCCCGCTCCTGCTCACACACCCACCACACACCCAGGGGGTCTCAGGATGGAGCGCTGATCTCCGCCTGGCCTAAGAGGAGAGCCATTTGCTGACTCATGTGCCTTCCCCCACCCCCCTCACCTCCCACCTTCTCCTAATCAGCCTAGAAGCCTCTGTCACAAGCCCCCATGTAAGCTGCTTGGCAAATCCAGCTGGATTCCGGAATCGCATTCTCTGGGCCACCAAGTCAGTCTCGCTCTTGTTTGAAAAGAATTGAGGTTTTCAAGTAAAATCTCTTTTTGTAAATTTCCTGGCTTTCTCTGGGTCCATTGAATACATTTCATTCTTTATGAAAACGGCCTCGCTTAAGGAAGAACTCTCGTGCTGCCTGGAAGCCAAGGAGGTGGTCCTTGGAGGAAGACCAGCTCCCCGAGAGCGCCTACTGAAAGTACAGTAAGAGCCAACAGTGCAGTAGGATCTTAAGACAGTCCCAGCCAGGTGTGGCGACTCATGCCTGCGACCCTGGCACTCGGGAGCCTGAGTCTGAAGGATTGCACTCAGCTGAGCTGGAGCTGGAGAGACAGCTTGGTAGTTAGGAGAATGGAGAGGACCCAAGTTCTATTCCAACATCCTGTAGCTCACGACCCTGTAACTCATTCCAGGGACCCTAATGCCCTCTTCTGAACTCAGTAAACACACAGGTGCATGTGTGCATGCACACACACACACACAATTTTTTTATTTTTTATTTTTTGAGACGGGGTTCCTCAGTATAGTAGCCCTGGCTGTCCTGGAGCTCACTTTGTAGACCAGGCTGGCTTCGAACTCAGAAATCCGCCTGCCTCTGCCTCCCAAGTGCTGAGATTAAAGGCGTGCACCACCACACCTGGCTAAATAAAATCTTTTTAAGTTTGGGGAGGGGGGATCAGGAGCTAGTGTGGTGGTTTACACCTTTAATTCCACTACCTGGAAAACTAACGCAGGAGTTCACCATGAGTTTGAGACTGTAGCCCGGAAGTACAATGCTTGTCTAGTACACGTAGGCCTCAGGTTCAACCCTGCAGAAAAGGGGTCAGGGCGTGTTACCACTCGCTCTGACAGTAACGGGAGGTTGGTTCTGTACACTGTGGGAAGTAATTCTGGGGTCTCAGAGTCAGTGAGGGACAAGTCACACCTGAAGGGGGTGATTTTTTTTTTTTTTTTTAAGATTTATTTATTATTATATGTAAGTACACTGTAGCTGTCTTCAGACATTCCAGAAGAGGGAGTCAGATCTCATTACGGATGGTTGTGAGCCACCATGTGGTTGCTGGGATTTGAACTCAGGACCTTTGGAAGAGCAGTCAGTGCTCTTAACCGCCGAGCCATCTCACCAGCCCGGGTGATGGTTTTTTTAATCCTACTTTTTGCTCACATCCACAACGGAAAGTGATAGCCTGTCTGTCATTTCACAGGGGCGGGAACTCTGAATGCCTCAGCATTGAGAGCATTGATGGTTAGGAACACTTCAACTAAGGGGAGAGCAGAGACTTAGACACAATACTGACAGGGATTGGATTACATTAGAGAAGCGTCACTTCCTGTCTTGGGTGGGAATAGTCAGAGTATGCAAAGTCTAAATGTGTTTTCTGGTCTCCTGGATCAGACCTATTCCCTGCATCTCTCCTCCTGCGGTGTGGTTGGCCCTGGCCTTCCCTGCCTTGCTCTGGCCCTTGCAGATGCCCCGGTGATTTGTGGGACTTCCCAGGTCTGCATGTGTTTTGGTTTTTGCATCTCAGCTGGTGCAGCAGGGAAGCATAGCTGGCTCAGCAGGTCTGCAGGCTTGGTCTGCCCCCTCCTGCCCAGGGGCACCGCAGGCCTTTCTGGTGTCTCATTTATGTTTGTGTCTGCAGGGTGTCACACCAGAAGACTTCAGCAACTTCCCACCGGAGCAGAGAAGGAAAAAACTACAACAGAAAGTTGATGATCTCAATAAAGAGATACAGAAGGAGACAGATCAGAGGTAAGGCAGATGTGCCCTGTCAAAGAACCCAAACTCAGTCTGGAAAGAAGAAATCCGATGTGTGTGTGTGTGTGTGTGTGTGTGTGTGTGTGTGTGCATGCGTGAGTCTGTGTGTGTGTGCATATACATGCATGCATGCAGTACCCACAAAGGCCAGAAGGGGGAAATCAGAACTCCTGGAGCTGGAATTATAGGCAAGTTGGGAACCAAACTTTATTCCTTGTGATGAAGCAGTACACACTCTTACCTGCTGAGCCTTCTCTTCAGCCTCTAAAACATGAAAGGCATGGTCTTGGCAGGTGTTTTGTTTGTTTCTAGCCAAGTGCAAGGTTTCTCTGCAGAGGTTGTATTTTGAGTCCGGGAAACAAAACGCAGGTGGCTAGCTTTCATAGCTCTCTTGTTCTAAGTGAATATATGGGGTATTGTTTGCTTTCCCAGTCAATGGAAGGAAGATATTGGGGTCCCTGGGTTATGAGCTGGAGAGGCCACCAGCGTGTCCCTCAGCCCCAAGGTGCAGAGGTTGGCATGGCTGTACTTCTGATGTAGGCATCAAGGCACGGGGTGCAGGTGTCCATGACTCTCCAAGCGGAGCATCACGGTGTCTCTGTTGTATTTCTGGGCACACTGGCGACAGGACAGTGCAGGGTAGACACTTTCTCGAGGTCGTAGTCACACAGTAAACAGCCGTTTCCCCGCTGCTTGCCTTCCAGTATTAGCTGCTGCTGGTCAGGCAGGATGTCTTCTGTGTCTTGGGTCTCAGTGATGGACTCCACCTCAAGGGTGAGGGTCTCCCCTGGCAGGGCCCTTGTGAAGTTCTTGTTGGCATCAGTCACATCACCTCAATATGAGTAGTCGTAGGGGTTTTCTCTTGGAGGTCAAAGGGGTTTTTGTTTTTTGTTTTTGTACAAAGGATGGCTAAGATTCTCTCCTCTCTCCCCCATATCCTGCCTTTGAATCTAAAATCTGTTTTTCTTTTTAGTTGAGGATAATTAAATATTAG
Source organism: Mus pahari (assembly GCF_900095145.1). Lineage (NCBI taxonomy): Eukaryota > Metazoa > Chordata > Mammalia > Rodentia > Muridae > Mus > Mus pahari. The sequence goes on along the minus strand of NC_034592.1, from coordinate 18,324,406 downwards.
TCTTCTGGCAGATTCTCATCTCCTTCCTCTCCTCCCTCCCCTCCCATTGTCGTAGTCGTTGTCGTCGTCTTCTTCTTCTTCTTCTTCTTCTTCTTCTTCTTCTTCTTCTTCTTCTTCTTCTTCTTCTTCTTCTTCTTCTTCTTCTTCTTCTTCTGATTCTCATCTCCTTCCTCTCCTCCCTCCCCTCCCATTGTCGTAGTCGTTGTCGTCGTCGTCTTCTTCTTCTTCTTCTTCTTCTTCT
>NC_034592.1:18280945-18324140 GCF_900095145.1 Mus pahari | reverse complement strand
TCCTCCTCCTCCTCCTCCTCCTCCTCCTCCTTTCTTCTTCTCTTCCTCTCCTCCTTCTTCTGGTCTGTCTGTCTGTCTGTCTGTCTGTTTATTTGCAGACCAGGTTAACCGGAAACTCAGATTCCTGCCTCTCTGCCTCCTGCTGTCTGAGACTATAGGCGTAAGCACCCCAATACACCTTTGTTGTTTTGATGGTTGCTTGTTTGTTTGTTTTTTGAAAGAATCTTGCCCTGGAAGTCATTATGTCACCCATGCTGGCCTCAACTCAGAGTAGCAATCCTCTTGCTGCAGCTTCCCAAATGCTGGGATTACAGGAGTGAACCCCGCATGTCTCTTCTCTGAGTGGTTTAGTGGTCTGAAAACAAACTGCAACTGGTCTGCTCTGGCCACTAACAGACTAGCATCCTGTGTGCAGCTCTGCCTTGGGTACAGGGAGTCTTAGGAGGTTTTTCTCAGAGGATAAAAAGGGTGTTTTAGCCACACAGTGATGGTGCACACCTTTAATCCCAGCACTTGGGAGGCAGAGGCAGGCAAATTTCTGAGTTCGAAGCCAGCCTGTTCTACAGAGTGAGTTCCAGGACAGCTAGGGCCACACAGAGAAAGCCTTTCTTGGAAAAAAAAAATGTGAGTATTCCTCTGGCAAAGGGTCTGAGTTCTGTTCCCAGCACCGACACCAGCCGACTCACAACTCGATAACTCCAGTCCAAGGGGGCCTGATGCCCCCACCTCAATGGGCACTTGCCTTCATGTGCATAGACACCCTCCACGCGTAACTAAAAATTATAACAATGATTTTAAAAAGAATAAAGAGAGAAAAGCAAAGGTGGCATCCTTTCTAATTTTAAGAGTGAGTGTGTGTGTGTGTGTGTGTGTGTGTGTGTGTGTGTGTGAGTGTGTGTCTCTCTGTGTACATGCATGCACACGCGAATGACATCCAGAAGCCTGAGAAGGTCAGAGATGTTGGATTCCCTGGTGCTGGAGTTACAGTTATGAGCTACCTACTGTGCGTTCTGGGAATTGAACTCAGGTCCTCTGAGAGAACAGCCTGTGCTCTGAACCTCTGAGCCATCTCTCCAGCTCTGAAGGCAGCATCTTAATCATATTGAAAAGGCATCATAAAGGCATGGCGGCGCACGCCTTTAATCCCAGCACTCGGGAGGCAGAGGCAGGCGGATTTCTGAGTTCGAGGCCAGCCTGGTCTACAGAGTGAGTTCCAGGACAGCTAGGGCTACACAGAGAAACCATGTCTAAAAAAGTATAAAATAAAATAAAATCATACAATTCAACAGAGGCTCTGTAGACACAAAACTCTGCTTCTTTAAAGACTTCAGTAAAATTCCAGCTGGGGAGACAGATCTGTGGGGGAAGAGCTTCCTGCTTAAGCATGAAGGACCAGGTTCTGACCCCCAGTGCCCACGTAAAAAGCCAGTGAGAGTCTGTAACCCCATCTCTGGTAAGAAGTCCTGACTCACAAAAACAAGTGAAGTGGCTGGAGAGATGGCTCTGCAATTATGAGTCCATGCTGTGTAATCATAGGCTCCAAGTTCAGACTCCAGCACTCAGAACAAGCCCAACATCCCTCAGACACTTCTAACCCAAGCTCTGGGGTGGGCAGAGTCGGCATCTCTAGGCCTTGCCTCAAAGGAAAGGGGAAAGAGTGACACAGGCACAGGACCGCCTCCAGTGGCCTCTGTGTATTCACACAGGCGTCTCACTGGCATGCGTGTGTGCACTCACACACACACACATACACACACACAGAGTTGTTGTTGAAGAAAAAGAAAAGGTAGACAACAGATAAAGACTCCCAACGTGACCTCCATGTGCACACATACCTACACACACACACACACACGCTAAAATCAGTGAACTTATGAAGAGATTCATCTGAAGCGAAGGGATGGTCTCACTGTCTAGTCCAGGCTAGCCTCCTGCCTTGACCACCTGAGTGCTGAGATCACCAGTGTGTGTCACCAAGCAAGCAGGGTGATGGGTTTGAACAGCTCCTTTCCTTTTCTTCTCTTTTATTTTCTTCTCTTCTCTTTTCTTCTCTTCTCTTTTCTTTTTTTTTAGATGTATTTATTTGTTTTATGTATATGAGTGCACTATAACTGTACAGATGGTTGCGAGGCTTCATGTGGTTATTGGGAATTGAATTTTAGGACCTCTGCTCAATGGGGTCAACTCTGCTTGCTCCGGTCAACCTGCTTGCTACGGTGTACTTATACCTAAGTACACTGTAGCTGTCTTCAGACATGCCAGAAGAGAGCGTCAGATCTTGTTATGGATGGTTGTGAGCCACCATGTGGTTTCTGGGAATTGAACTCAGGACCTTCGGAAGAGCAGTCAGCGCTCTTAACCTCTGAGTCATCTCTCCAGCCCAACAGCTCCTTTTCATTTTACAAGAAGAATTGAGGAAGAGGTGGTGTGGAGCCTGTGATGTCAGGGATGGGGTTTTCTGGAAAGCACAGTAGGCTTTTCATGCAGTGACAGAAAACCCGACTGGCTCCAGCCTCAGCCCCCGTGTTCTTGTTATCCCTTTCTCAGAGATGCCATCACCAAAATGAAAGATGTGTATCTGAAGAACCCTCAGATGGGAGACCCAGCCAGCTTGGACCAGAAACTCACCGAAGTCACCCAGAACATAGAAAAACTGCGGCTGGAGGCTCAGAAGTTCGAGGTGTGGAGAACAGAGAGAAGCGGGAAGGGGAAGGGTGTCTCTGGGCAGGCCCCCGGGGGAACCCCCACCCCCATCCCCACACCCCACCTTCTCGGTGGTAGGTGTTACGGGAGTGCTAGGCTGTGTCCCAGGAGAGGAAAACCACCCGACTGACATGTGGAGTGTGGGGTTTCCCGGGGTGACCTCACGGTCACGGGACTGAGTCAGGAGGAAGTATAGAATAATTTTATCCGTGATTACATGGCTGCCCAAGAGTTTGGCCCAGTGGTGCCTGCTGTCTGCCCTGTGAGGTGATTGGTAAATTTGGTCAGTGGGGGCTTTCCTACCCCTCCCCCAGCTTTCAGAAGAAGGAAGCCGTTGGCTGTGAGCCTACCTATATCGTGCACGGTCTGAGACATCAGGCTTTAAGTGACTGTCCAGCTCTGAGTTAAGGCCCGACAGCGCATGATCTAGCCTAGGCTAGCCCGATCTAAGTCTTCTTGTGGCTTTTGCTTCCAGGCCTGGCTGGCTGAGGTGGAAGGCAGACTCCCAGCTCGGAGTGAGCAGGCACGCCGGCAGAGTGGACTGTATGATGGCCAGACACACCAGACAGTCACTAACTGTGCCCAAGACCGGGAGAGGTACAGTACCTGTGAGACCCTGCCTCTGGCAGAGAGACGGTCTGGCTTTGTACTTACATTTAAATTCTAGAATAATCTCTCCCGGACAGAAGGCAAGAGTGTCTATTGCGTTGCCTCTGATTTGTCCGACGTGAGAATATCTCAGTTTACAGTCCAGTCCGGGCTGGTGATCCGCTTGAGCACCGTGTGGGGCAGACCAAGCCTCCACGTTGGTCGCTATAGTTGTCCTGTGTCTTCCTCTCTTGAGCAGCCCAGATGGTAGTTACACAGAGGAGCAAAGCCAGGAGAGCGAGCACAAGGTCCTGGCCCCAGATTTCGACGATGAATTTGATGATGAGGAACCGCTTCCGGCCATAGGGACCTGCAAAGCCCTCTACACATTTGAAGGTACCACTGCCCATGGCAGGCCCTTCCCAGACTGACTGGGCTGCTGCCCTCCCATACCTACGATAAAATTACAGAAAAAATGTATTTCTTTATTTTATGCATAGGGGTGTTTTTGCCTGCATGTGAGTCTGTGGACTGTGTTAGAGCCTGGTGCTTGTGGAAACCAGAAGAGGGCATCAGGTCCTCTGCAACTGAAGTGACAGATGGTTGTGAGCAGCCATGTAGGTGGTGGGAACTGAATCCCAGTCCTTCGGAAGAGCAGCCAGCGCTCTTAACCTCTGAGCCATAACTCCACTTCCAGAAAAATAAATTTAAATTAATAAATAAGATAGAAAATCAATAAGGAAGACATCTGACATCAACCTCTCTGGCTATTGCATACTACACACTCACACATTATACACTTATACACACTACACACCCTTACACACTACACACACTACATACTTTTTTTTTTTTTTTTAAAATTTTATTTATTTATTTATTGTATGTAAGTACACTGTAGCTGTCTTCAGACACTCCAGAAGAAGGTGTCAGATCTCGTTACGGATGGTTGTGAGCCACCATGTGGTTGCTGCGATTTGAACTCAGGACCTTCAGAAGAGCAGTCGGGTGCTCTTACCAGCTGAGCCATCTCACCAGCCCATACTACATACTCTTAATTACACACACACACTACACACTCACACATTTCACATTCATATACATACTACACATTCTTACACACACTACATACTCTTACACTACATACTCACACACTACACACACCTACACTCTTATACACACCACACACACATTACACACTCACACACTACACTCTTTTTTTGTTTGTTTGTTTTGAGTCAGGATTTCTCTGTGTAGCCCTGGCTGCCCTGGAACTCACTCTGTAGACCAGGCTGGCCTCAAACTCAGAAATCCGCCTGCCTCTGCCTCCCAAATACTGGAATTAAAGGCATGCGACACCATGCCCAGCACACACTACACTCTTACACACTATACACTCACGCAACATACTCTTACACTGCACACTCACACACTACACACACATACACTCTTATACACACCACACACATACATTACACACATACGTTACATACTCACAGTACCTGGGTGCTTTTACTTGGCTGGCACTAAGGAGCTGCCGACAGGCATACCATTGTCCCCTCTGTTGGATCAGCCAGGTAACAGGTGGAGCATCAGCACATGCCTCCATCTGGACATGATGCAGTCCAGAGAGGTACAGAGGATGCTGCGAGAGAAGGGGTGAGGACTCAGGGAAGCACAGAGCCCTGGGATGAGTGAGCTGACCGATCCTCCAGGATGCTCAGGGCCTCTGAGGACCAAGGGTGTTCACTGTGATAAAGGCTGTGCCAGGGCGCCATCAGTAAAGGCTGTGCCAGGGCGCCATCAGTGTCACCCCCAACACATGCACATCAGAGACCCTGCTGACAGGTCCTAAAATCACTTGACCTTGCCCTCTCTCATTTCTACTGCTGGGATGAAATATCCTGAGAGTCGGGGGAGAAAGGGTTAATCTTAGCTCACAGGCCAGGTCCCAGTCCATCAGAGGAGGGCAGCCAAGGCAGAAATGGCTGCTCATGCCTGTGCTAAGCCAGCTTCTACTCTTACACAGCCCAGGACCTAACCAGGGATTTAATCATCAATTACAGTGGTTATGACAGCTTCCCACCAGCCAGGTGGTGGTGGCACCAATGCCAGCCTTCAGTCCTGGCACTCAGCAGACAGAGGCAGAGGCAGGCCTAGTATACAGAGAGAGCGGAGCTCCAGGACAGCCAGGGCTACACAGAGGGAGGAGAAAATACAGCCTCACACAGACACAGACACACACACACACACACACACACACACACACACACACACACACACACACACACACTGACTTCCCGGTGGTTTTCCACAGCTGACAGACCTAATCACATGGGCCCCAAACCAGCCTACAGGTGTGGCTGGCTTTTAAATGATTGTAGAGAACCGACTGGGGGCCTTGGCTAAAAAGAGGACACAGCCATATTGTGGTTGAGAGACCTGAGCAAAAGGTAGAGGAGAGCCAAGGCTAGCCCGATGGCTCATCCTTAGGTCCTCGAGATGTCCTGGGGAAGGACCAGTAGGAAGAGTGTCCCAGTGAACCCAGGTCTCCTAGGCTACTAGGCAACATTAAAGGAGAACCAGGAAAGTAGAACCTTGACTTTAGAAAATGCCAGAAAAGGAAAGAGATGAGGGTACTGTGGAAGCTGAGGGTGGACCCTTGCCCCTGCCCCTGGCCTAGGAAACCCCTGAGGGGAGTGGCTTAGAGGAGCAGGTTCTGCAAGGCTTGTGAGAAGTCGGGAGTGGCGGGCAGGAGGAAGAGGGGTGTGTCCTCAGAGGACCTGTGGAAGGGTCCACAGACGATAAGAGAAACCTAGAGATGCGAATGTGGAAGGAACGCACTTAGGGCGGAGGAGAACCCAGCGAGGGGACGGTCTGTGCACAGATCTCACCTCGACTCTAACACGCCATTGGCAGGGCCCTCCCAGTGCCACCTGAGACCTCACACCTCTCTGTACCCCTCCAGGTCAGAACGAAGGCACCATTTCTGTAGTTGAAGGAGAGACGCTGAGCGTGATTGAGGAGGACAAAGGCGATGGGTGGACTCGCATCCGCAGAAACGAAGACGAGGAGGGTTACGTCCCCACTTCCTACGTCGAAGTCTATTTAGACAAAAACGCCAAAGGTGCTAAGACCTATATTTAATCCACTTAAAACAAAAAGCACTGGAGTTGTCTCTCCCCACCACTGTGGCTGTTACAGGCCTTCAAGAGGTCAGCAGAGAGCAAGCGACTCAGACACCCAGTGAACTGGGGGCATCTTGTGCCTGGGTTCGCTTGTCCAACTTGGCTGTGTGCAGAACTGCCACCTGCTAGCTTATAACTGTGTCATTTGAAATCTGATCGGCGTTTCCATTTCATGCAACAAAATGTGTAGATTTTAAAAAGGATGCATGGTGGTGGCTCGTGCCTGTAATCCCAGCTCTCAGGAGGCCGAGTCAGGAGTAGCCAAGTGAGTTTCAGGCTAGCCTGGGCTTCAGAGAATCCAAGTGAGTTTCAGGCTAGCCTGGGCTTCAGAGCAAGACCCAGGGGAAATAAGTCATAAATAAAAGTGACTTCATCGGTGGAAGTAGCATCTCCCTGTCCTTGAGTAAAGCCTGGAACATTTTCCTGGTGCCCACACTGAGTAACCTGAAGTTGCACTTCAGGTTCCCTGTGTTACCCGTTTATTGTCTGAGTGTCCCAAACAATCAAAAGAGGCCCAGGAAGGTGCGCTCCTTGAGCGATTCATTTTGACTTGACATTCATCTCCTGGCTCCATCTGTGGTAGAGTATCTTCAAGCTGTTGACGCAAGCTTGTGTAGCAGCCGAGCGCCCCAACGCCCCTGTGGGCCTGATTTTGCTCAGACTTGGTTCAACTCCTCTTTGTGGCCGGAGGGGCAGCTTTGCTGCGAACAGATCCCGGTGCCTCAGCCGTTGCAAGCAATGGACTCAACATGTCCCCTTTTAAGTGGAAGGCTGTTTTTCTTTTTAACCTTTGGCATCTATAAGACTCAAAGTTAGAATTTACCAGAGGCTTTGGGACTGCTGGCACATTTGACCTGCCTAATTACAGCCCGAATAAAGTAAAAGCTCTTAGTGTTTTAAAGGAATCTGGGCCATGTGGGAATTTGCATTTTTAAGTCAGTACTGATGCTGGGATGGGGGTTAATACTGGGCATGTGCAGAGACTGGACTGAATGGTGCCCATCATGACAGCCCACCTCAAGGCCATCAAGAGCCGGCTGTAAATGGATGGAAATGAGAAAACATCCACTCATATCCAGCCTTTTCTTTTCTTTTCTTTTCTTTTCTTTTCTTTTCTTTTCTTTTCTTTTCTTTTCTTTTCTTTTCTTTTCTTTTCTTTTCTTTCTTTCTTTCTTTCTTTCTTTCTTTCTTTCTTTTTTTTTTTCTTTTTCTTGTTTTGTTTTTTGAGACAGGGTTTCTCTGTGTAGCCCTGGCTATCCTGGAATCCTCTCTGTAGACCAGGCTGGCCTTGAATTCAGAGATCCACCTGCTTTTGCCTCCTCTGTGCTGGGATTAAAGGTGTATGTCGCCACTGCCCAGCTTTTGGTTTTTTTGCCTTTTATTTTTTTTTAAATTTGAGGCAGTGTAACCCAAGATAGCCTTGAACTCACGATTCCCCTGCCTCAGCTTCGTGATGGCTGAGATAAAGATAATATTTCGTAATAGTGACTGGCTCTTGGCAGTTACATAAGTGGCACAAAGAGGTCCCCATGGCCTTCCTGAAGCCCCAGCAGCCACACCTCAGACTAGTGGGCTCTCTGGAGTATCGAGCTGACCCAGCCCACCGGACCTGTTTAATACACATCAGCTTTGTAGATCACATTTCCTCTGAGTAAGTCTTGCTGTCACCGTGGTTTTAAGGTCAGCCATTGTGGGGCTCCTTCAGGAGCAAAGTTTCAGTTCCCCCTGCAGGAACCCTGAGCCCCTGAAGAGCCTTCTGATTGGGTAGGAGGAGGGGCATGTGCCCAGGTGGCTAGAAAGACTGGAGAAGCCCTTTGTCCAGAACTCACTTCTCGGCTGTGACCTCCTCCTCCTCCTTTTCCTGCTCTTCCTCCTCTTCTCTCCTCTACTTCTCCTCTTCTTCCTCCTCCTCCTTCTTTTTGGTTTTTCTAGACAGAGTCTCACTATGTAACCCTGGCTATCCTGGACAGCCTGAACTCACTATGTAGACCAGGCTGGACGCAAACTCACAAGAGTTCCACCTGCCTCTGCCTCTCGAGTGCTGGGATTAAAGAAGTTCATTACTCCGTCAGTAGGCAGAGGCCAGTAGAGTTTTGTGTGTTCAAGATCAGTCTAGTCTACACAGTGAGTTCCTGGACAACTAGGACTACATAAGATAGACCCTATCTTAAAAACAAAACCCAAAACATCTCAAAAAGAGGTCCAGCAGTGAGCTGGTGAATGGCCTGCTGGGTGAACCGGAGGGGTGTCCCTCCAGTTTGTGCAGGTCCTGGTTTTAGTGTGTGTTATTAAGTTGACTACCTTAGGAGCCGAACAGATGAATGAGTTCAACATTGACTAAACTGAATGATACTCTGTAGTCTCTATCTCCTCAGTAGTGAACACAAATTTCTCCCAATAGTTTGATGTTTAAAAAGGGAGACTGGAGATGTGGTCAGGGAAGGTATATAAAGACATTTGTCCCCAAGCCTGACGAATTCGAGTGCTGTCTCCGGGACTCACGTGGTTGAAGGAAAAGACCAACTCCCCTAAGTTGACTTGTGTCCCAGAAGTTGACCTCTGACCTTCGTGCATCATGGCACACGTGCACACCCACACAAAGCACACACAAATCAATGTGAAAAAGAAAAACTAGACAGTTGGGTGCAGTGGTCTGTGCTTGGAATCCCAGCACTTGGGACCCAGACGAAGGTGGATCTCTGTCGGTTCAAGGCCAGCCTGGTCTACATAGTGAATTCTAGGCCAGTCAGGGCTACAGAGTGAGATCTTGACTCAAAACAATAAAAAATAAGTAAGTGAGGAGGGAGCCGAGCTGCCTGCAGCCTTCTCCTTTTAGCTGAGGGGTGTATCTGAGGTTAGCAGCCATGCAGGAGCCGCCCCCACCTAGCCTCTTCCACACCCTGCCCTCCTGCCTCCAACAGCAGTGGGCCCAGCTGCTGTTCCCTGAGTCCCAGAAACTCAAAGCACTTCTCAGAGTTTTAAAAAAAGCGCAAGGGCACTTTCTCTCTCTCTCTGGTATCAGTGATGTACTTACTTAACCATTGCCAAACTCCTTAGACTCCTCCAACCCTTTGCCTTACGGTGCCTTTTGACATCACTTCCTGTTTGACCATGTCTGTGATCCTGCACCGCGGGGTATATTTGTATATATTGCAGTTTGAAACCTAGACGGATGCCTTGCATAGTGTTGTTTTATTTGTTATTCTTCTGCCTAACCTCCTTTTTGTTTTTATAACTGCTGGGGAGGCCCCTGGACCCTTGCACTGTAGCTAGGTCCCCGGCTGGCTGCTGCGCACTTGACTTTATTGTAAACCCCTGGGCTCTGAGTAAGTCATTTGAATATAGTCATCATGACTGCGTCTCTCTGTTCTTATCCTAAGAGAAAAGAATCTCTCTGTCACCTTCCAGTTGTGCCCTCGTATCTGCCTCTCTAATAAATATTATTATTTTTCTCAGTGCTGTGTATTTTAAGTGATTTTTCTCTTTTTGAGAACATTATTCTCTGTAATAAGTATAACGCTTTCATCTCTAGTACTGAGGACTTTTCAAGCCAAATGCTTTCCCCCTCCCAAATAATTCTTCCTCCCTTTCTTACCCCTCCTGTCCTGAGGGCTTGGAGCATCTGCTTTTCTTGTATCTTGTCTCCCTCTGGCGATGGAGAGCTTTCGCATTTAGTGAGGCTCCAGCAGCCTTAGGTTCCCCTCTCACCAAAGGTTCCCCTACTACAGAGACCTGTGGTCACAACGGGAGAGAGAATTTGCCCTTTAACTTCCTCACACCATCCATCCTGGACCAAAAAAAAAAAAAAAAAAAAAAAAAAAGAAAAAGATTCAGTTTGTGAAGAAGATGAGCAAGTGGGAAAACTTATTAATCTTTTCTGGTCCAGAAATGGGGCCAGCTAAACATGGGAAATAAAAGGCCAGGCCTGTTTTGCCAGAGAATGGAGGCAGAGACAGGCGGGTCCTGGGTTAAGTGCATCTTCAGTTAATTTGAGGTCGTCCTAGACTACCTAAGAGCCTGTCTCCAAACAGAAGATGTAGCCTCGAAAGCTCCCCATGGCAGAGCCACTGTGGTAACCAGTTACTCAAGCCCCTCCCTTCTCCACAGGCAAGCAGTTTGCCCGCAGCAAACCGCCTGCCTCTCTCTCACCTGCCGCTTTCCCTAACTCAGGGTTTTCTCTTCTTTCTTTTTGTGCCATAGGTTCCTAAAGGAGTGGCGTACATGGCCAGAGTCCCCCGAGAGCCTCCCGGGAGGGAGCCACCATCGTCCAGCCCGCTTGTCCCCACAGGCCTCCAGCAGCACTCAGCTGGCTGGGCAGCCTCCAGCCCACCTGCAGGCTGGGTTCCCATATCCCGCCTCCCCTTCCCCTTCACAGCATGCTCCTGTGGCTCCGCCAGTCCCTCTGCCTGGGTACAGCACGGGTGTTTCTCTCTCGCAGCCCCCCCCCCCATGGGGGTTGTCCACTTCACTCCGCTCCCTTCCCACCCAGGCTACCAAGACAGCTGGACATGTACCCTGTATCCCTGCTCCTTCCGGGCTCCCAGTCCACCTGCTCATCGCCTGGCCACTCCTTGCACATCTCACACTGTGCCTTTGTCAACCGTCACCGCTGGTTTCCTGGTGACTAACAGAATCCTGACAAGGAGGGCCAGTTGTGCATCAGGTGGACTGAGCACCCACCTGTCTGTCATCCATGTGTCTCTTGGGACTCAATGTCAGATGTGTCCTTCCGTCCAGAGGCTGCTGCCTCAGGCCCTCCCTGTCATCCAGCACTGTTACCTTCCATACTCCATCCCAGGGGATCTAGGGTAGGACTGGGGCACCTAGCCCCCATCCACCCCCACTCTGGTTCTAAACCATCTACATGGCCCTAAAGTATTGGATGTATTGGAGTCCCAAATCCAGCCTGTGGGCCAGCCCCGCTGTCTTGTCTGTATCTACCTTCTATGAGTGCTGCCTGCCTGTTTGTGGTACCCTGTGATGGAGGGCCTCACAGCCACACTAGTCACTGTAAGGCGGGCCTGCGGAGTCCCATAAGTAGCATTTGAGGACTCTCCTCTGTTCCCACCGAAGACCTTGTGCCTCTTGTGGTCCCTCCAATGGCTCTGGCCACTGCTTCTGCATCGAATCCTGTTCTCTAGAAGCCCCAGAGAATGGATGGAGCCTTTTGAAGCTGTTGCCTTCCTAGAGTGGTAGAGCTTTGGGGGAGAACCGAGGTGGTCCTTCACACCTTTGAGCCACTCTTTCTCTCCTTTCCCGGGACAGAAGTCCTCAAGACTTAGGACTTGGCCACAAGCCCCTGTGAAGGGTACCCTGCAAGCATGAGCTGGAGGAGGCTGGCTGGCGTCTTCCTCTGGGCAGTTGGTAGCTTAGCATCAAGTCAGAGGATGAAAGACAGGGAAGTCTTATAAAACCAGAGACAGGGACAGAGAGGGCAGGTCCTCAGGGTTGGGCCTGTGCTTTGTCCATGGTTTGTGGAAGTGCTGACATCCATGCATTGGGGCCAGTATTACAGACATTTTGTGAGGAACTACCTCACAGCAGAGGGGAGGGTACCAAGGTGGGGAGCAGCTCACAAGGTGGGCCTGGCTTTGGGTTTCAAGAGCAAGCCAGGAGCCGGGTGTGGTGGCGCCCGCCTTTAATCCCAGCACTTGGGAGGCAGAGGCAGGTGGATTTCTGAGTTTGAGGCCAGCCTGGTCTACAGAGTGAGGGATTAGAGGCAGGCTTTCTTGGCCCCGCCTCCTCCCAAGTAAGGCCAAGCCAGACACACTGCCCTCTGGGGCCCCTGTGAGGCTGTTCAGGACTAGGGGACAGTATGGAAGCCTAGTACCTAAGAGTGAAGATTGTCAGGGCCTCAGCTCTGACACAGTCAGTCTGACCTGTGGCCCAGGCAGCTCCGCTCCAGCACGTTACCAGGCATCTAACTCCAGAACCTCTGATTTTCACCAAGTTGGGCTGACCACTGTCCCCTCCATGAGGAGCCAGAGTGGTTTTTATGGGTCTTGTTCACAGATCTCATTAATGCATGAAGGACGAAGAAAGGCTCTTGCCACAAAGGTAAAATGGAGGAGGCTGCCGGTCTTCAGATGACCGTTAAAGCCTGCACCTGTCCCTGTGTCCCCTCACTTCTTTTTTTTTTAATTTCCTGAACTAACTTTACATCCAGAAAGACTGGCGGGTGAACGTCTTCAGGCCGATCTCTGAGAGACGATCTGCCGTGGACATCCTGTGGAATTGTACCGGAATTGTACCGGCTGTGGGGGGAAGGGAATGCAGGAATCCCCAGAAGCTCTACACTCCCGTCCCCAGGACCCACTGCCTGTCACCCCTAGCTGCTAGTGTGCTGAGACAAGAATGACTCACTGTAAAAGAACCTGCCCTGCAAATGACTTAGAGATGGAAATAAAAGGAACATGACATTTACCACTTTTTTTTTTCTATGCAGGATGTGAAGCTGCAGTGGCCCCTCCCTCTAGGCTGAGCATGCTTATCCGGGGCACCAGCCCAAATAACACACAGGGAGGCCACTAATGCCTTCTGGTGACATCTGTAGTGAACGTAGAATGTCCACATGAAGTTTAAAAAAAAAAAAAAAAAGTTCCGTTCCTGCCAGTATTTTTCCCAGAAATTGCCCTTTTGTGATTACTTTTGACTCTGTGTCTGTACGTATAACATCCAAAATGTCTCTAATGCTAGCCCCAACTTCTCTTTTAGCCTGACATCAAGCACCTTTTAAATCATGCGTGTGTGTGTGTGTGTGTGTGTGTGTTCGTGCGTGCGTGCCTGTGTGTGTGTGTGTGCGCGTGTGCTAATTCTAAGCCTTGAGGGCAGGGCACTGTTGGGAAGGCCCTCAGAGTGTCAGGTCTTGGTCTTGCCTGCGACTCTGGAGGTGGAATTAAAACCAAACAAAGTGCTTTCAGGAGAGAGCACTCTTACCCGTGTAATTAAATGTTAGTCCTTTCAATGTTAAATAAAGTATAACTTCTAGTGTACCTGGTTCTCTGTTGTATGAAGAAATGATGCTGGGCCTGGGGAGGTGGCTTAGCAGGTAAAAAGCTGAGCACAGCAGGTGCCCGCCTGAGCCCTCAACACTAGGGGGTGCAGGTGGGGGGCGCAAAAGCAAGGAAATCCCAGCTCCCAGGAGGCAGAAGCAGGTGGAGTTCTGTGAGTTCAAGGACAGCCAGGACACCCAAGGTTACACAGTATGGCCTGCCTCAAACAACTTAAGATAGTAACAGATGGTAATGCCCAATGATAGTGATCTGGCCTCCTAGACGTGTAAGTTGATGAAACACATCCATAAGAAAGTGTGTGCACACACACACACACACACACACACACAGAGGTGGGGGGGGGATTCTAGTGACAGACACTCCCAGGGCTGAGGGCTGGTCTCTGGTCTTCTCTATCATTATGTAAACTCAGGAGGAGTCATTGTACTCAGGGAAAGGCTAGGGACCTCCTTATCTATAAATGTCACTTCCATGTTGTATCACAGTGACGACACATTGTGTCCCAATGGCAGGCATGTGGGAGAAGGAGTTCTGATTGGGGGTGACTCCTTGGCAAGTGAGCATTTCCTTTCTTGCCCCTCCTCCTTCAGCTGGTTGGCCTCTGCCCTCAGGGATGCCGATGTGTGTGTGGGAGGGAGTCTAAGCAGGGGGACATGGTCACAGTCCACTTAGGCTCCTCTTCCCGATGACTAGGCTAGATCTGTAAGCCAGGTCAGCACCCTTTGGCTCTAAAGGACCACATGCAGGCCTGGAGTGTTGGCACACACCATCAATTTCAGCACTCAGAAGGCAGAGACAGGAGGATCTCTGTGAGTCCCCGGCCAGCGTGACTACATGGTGAGTTTCAAGCCAGCTAGGACTACACAGTCAGACCCTGTCTTAAAGCGGGTGGGTGGCACATGCCTGGTACCCACTGGCTTGCCTGTTGGAGAGCGAGGTCCCACAGCTGGCTTTGAAGGCCTGTAATACTCAGGAGGTGGACACAGGAGGGCCAGGGCCAGTTCAAGGCTGGTCTGGGCTAATAAATAAATGACCATTCTCCATAGGGCCAGTGTGTTGGAGGGTACCAGGTGACTGTTGCTAGCAAAGGATTAATTTTGGAAAGCCATTCCCAGAATGTTCTTTGAAGACTTGGTTGTTCCTTCAGAAAAGACTTTGGATCTGAACCAGGTGTCTCCTTGGCTCTGACACTCTAACAAAGCAGGCGACATGGCTCCAAACCAGGGAGTGTGCTGTAGTTACTCTCCTGGTACTGCGGTTGCAGAGCAGCTCTTAATTCACAAGATCTGAACAGCCACATGCTCTTGGGCTAGGTATCTCCAGTATTCTGGAAATACCAGCTGGCCCAGGCATCCTCATGCCCCTTGCCCTGGCCACACCCAGGCCCCAGGCGCCTTGGTGGGAGAATGTCGACCCCTAGTGGAAGAAAGCAGAACTGAAGTAGCCTCCCTAAGTGACTATGGAGGAGGAAGCCTAAGAGGCTGGCAAATCCCTCATCTCCACTCATCCCCTCCAACATCAGGTTTGTGAGACCCCAAGTCACACTTTGCTGCTGCTGGGCAGTAGAATGGCTCAGGGGATGGAGGCAGCAGAGTCTTTGTGGCTCCCAAATCAGAGAATCAGAAGAAAGGACCCTCAGATTGCTGCTATCAACCGTGAGCACTGTCCTGGAGGCTGGGCAGTGAATATGGCAGCTGAGCATGGTGGGGTGTAGCCGCAACCGGGCTTCAGGAGTTCCAGGCCAGCCTGAGCTACATAGCAGAACCGTTTCAGCAGACAATTAAAAGGTAGACTAAGCTTGGAGGGACAGATGTCTTCTGACTGCCCATCACTCAAAAAGAATCCTCACTTCCCTCGTCCCTGCAGTCCTTCCCTCTGGTGTCCAAACAGGGGAAGGCAACCAACCAGATACAGTAGCCCCTCGGTGTCACATAAGGTACCCATTAGACCCCGACTGGAACACTCCTGTCTCTGACCAGTTGGTTTTTAGCGACATCAACTAGGGACAAACTGTCTTTGTCCTTAGAACCAGGCAGGCAGGAAGGATATTTCCAGTCCTGCAGTGTCCTGCAGTGTCCTGCTGAGTGCTTCAGAACCTACAGAAAGGGACAGCACCAAACAGTCTGTGCAGCCTCTGATGGTCCAGGTGAGTCCTGCTGAGTGCTTCAGAACCTACACACACACACACACACACACACACACAGCTCTCCACATGAGGACCACAGTGGTCCTGGCACGCTCACTCCACAGGTTAGCTGCTCTATTTTCAGGCTCCCTGCAGGTCAGTACTGGTGCATCTATACCAATTCCCCCTGCCCCATAAGCAAGGTCCTGGAGAGAGAGGAAGCCTGATGCTGAAATTCTACTGATTCCTGGCTCAGAATTAGGTAGTGCAAGATGCAGGATAGTTGTCTCCGCCTTGGATCTAAAGCAGAACATGGACAGAAAGTACACACTTGCTGATGCAGTTCATGCAACTTTGTGGACAGAACCGTAGACAATTAGGACCTGCATGGGTCCCCAAGTGCCAGTCACTTGCTCTGCAGGGATGGATGGTCACCTGCTTCCACAGAGAGGCACTGTCCTTCCCAGGCTTCTCCTCAAAGAACCTGCCCTAGGGCTGGAAACTGGTCCCACCTCCCCAGGCCCCAGGAACTTCCTCTGTGACTCAGCTTGGATAAATACCTACCAACTAGTTGAGTTGCTAGACAGGTTCACCAGAGCATCTTAAGAGCTGAGTATTTATTTCAAGAAAAACTACAGATATATGTTGAGGCAAATCGGGGTCATTTCTAGCTTGCTCATCTTTCCACAGTTGCCATGCCCCTGAAATAACTCCAGACAGAATTTCACCTTGGGAAGCCGCCCACAGGTAGTTGTAACGTGTAAACAGAGGCAGAGCACAGGGGCTCATGAAGTCCAGAGTGGCCTTGCTTCATCAGGTGGCCAAGGATGACCCTTCTGCCTTGTCCTGCAGTTTCTATCTTAAGCCAGTTCCACCAGTCCTGGATTAAGTGGTGGGGTTGAACCCAGGGTTCCATGCATATCAGATAGATAGATTCTCTATCAACAGAGGCACATTCCCAGTTCTACAGGTGGTTTTTTGTTTAGTGGACTTTTTGTTTGTTTTGAGATGAAGTCTATAGCCCAGGCTAGCCTCCAACCCACTATGTAGCTGAGGATGATCTTGAATTTTTTTTTTAAAGATTTATTTATTTATACGAGTACACTGTAGCTGTCTTCAGACACACCAGAAGAGAGCATCAGATCCTATGACAGATGGTTGTGAGCCACCATGTGGTTGCTGGGAATTGAACTCAGGACCTCTGGAAGAGCAGTCGGTGCTCTAACCTCTGAGCCATCTCTCCAGCCCCGATCTTGAACTCTTGAACCTCCTCCCTCTGCCTTGCAAATGCTGAGCTAGAGGAGTGCATCGTTACTTCTGGCTTTGGGAAGGCTTTAACCTTGGTTTCCATTCTGTGTTCCTAAGCCCTTCAGTATGATGGGACATCAATGGCCTCAGTCAACTCTCCCACACAGGACTGATTAAACCTGGGACCCATAACAGGCTTGACCACTGAGCTACACCCCAAGTCTCTACCTCAATGCTTTTAAAGTAATAAAACTCTAATTCTTCTTCCCCAGAAAGCAAATATAGATGGGACTAGAGTTGGGAAGCCAACATGTGGGATGTGCTGGCCACTCGCACATCCCTGCTGGACCCCTGTGTGGTTGGTGGGTTCCAGTAAAGACACAGCTGGGGTTTCAAGTGTTCCATCAGCTCTTCCCAGAAGCTTCCACGGGGTCCCAGGCTGTGCTCATCACCACTGAAGGCAGACGCCACAGTGTCACAGTACAAGCTAGGGGCAGGAGAGGAACAAGTATTTATTGTGACATTCTGAACACAAACCAGACTGCGTCACAGTAGTGCAATGAGCTAAGGGCTCTACAACAGAGACTTCAAAAGATGGCAGCCAACAGGGCACATCCCAGCAGCAGCCAGCCATGGACCCACATGCCACCCACTGCAGTGGGACACTAAACACCCAGGCCTTTGGGGAGGAGCTGCTGGTACCCACCTCTAAAGAGACAGGTGGCCACTGGAGCCCTCTTGGTCCCAGGATCCCCCTCGCCACTCCAGACTTCGCTTTGAACGCCCTGCCCTGGAAGTTCTGTTAGGTTTCCCCAGGACCTCAGACACAGGAGTCTCTCTAGGCTCAGCAGGTCCCAGGACCTCTGCAGCAGCCTAGCAGGACACTCTAGACACATGCCTGTATGAGTGGCCACAGATCATATCGCAGAGTTGGCTCTAGACACCAAGGCTAGGGGGTTGGGTCAGGGACCAGGCTCACTCTAGACCGCACAGAGGGATGAAGAAGCATCAAACTGTGGGCCAGTGCATGAGGTATCTGTTTTCCCTCCCCCTAGGGTCTTAGGAGCCTCTTCACAGAGTAAATGACAGTTGATCTGCCAGTGGTCTCAGCAGGACAATGTGGCAGGTCCTCTACCCTCTAAAGCAAAGCTTGCCCTTTCTCTGTCCCGCAACAGTCAACAGGACAAACATGAGCAGCGGGGCCTCCATTGTGATATAGGGGCTGCTGGCCTACACAAAGAGCCCCACATCCATTCTGCCCCTGTGCATGGACATCTACTTCTCTGTGTCCCCAAGGGGTTGGGCCAAGTATACAGCAGATAATACCCAAAAGGTTGCAGCTGCTCCTGGCCCCCATCCCAGGGGTCAGCATTATCTAAGGGCAGCATGGGGCTCCTGGGACAAAAGCTGGGCCCAAGTTAGCAAGAGGGCAAATTTGGGGACACAGCGATGACAGTCAGAGTCCTCAGAAGTCCGAGCGGATATATTTCCCAGCATAGCATCTCTCAGGGCGGACCAGCCGCTCTCAGCCTCTGTAGCAGGCACACGGCAGCTCAGCTGCAGGGCAGACACACCCTCTGGGGAATGTCGAATACCAGCCTTCAGGGACAGTGGGAACTCAGCAGGACGCGGCCTTCAGAGGGATGCAGGGTTGTCTGGAGAGGGAGTAGGGCCAGCCACAGCAACTCAGCATGGCCCAAGTCACAGAGCCCGGGTCTCAGCCTCAATCTTCTGCTCTCCGTGCAAGCTTTCTGGGTCTGGGAGCTGGGCCACACTCTGCCGGATGGCGATCTCAGGGCCGCCCCCATACAGACTGCTCAGATAGGTCCAGGTCTCCTCAGAAATCTGCCCACAGTCAGCCCCTGTGGAATAGGAGAGGCACCCTTACACAGAGACCACACTGTGTACCAGGCCAGGGGAACACCTGCCAGGTAGGGAACCTACCCTGGGGATGGGGATGGGGATGGGGATGGTGTCCCAGGGGACAGAGAGTAAACACTGGCCCTCCCACAAGCTACTGTACAGAGATAGGCCAGGACAGGACAGGACTCTGGCTGTTGTCTCTTGTTTCCCGGGGCAGGGGACAAAGGGTCAACTAGGCTAGCAGGAGGTAGAAGAGGGGGCATGTGGTATAGCGCCTGGAGGACCCGCACAGGGGCCAAGTGTCTGAAATCCCTCTACATGGCCTCTGGGCCTAGACTTGGATAGAAGACTCTGAGAGAGATGGCAAAGCTTCCTGGAAGGACGGGAACTCTCGTGGTGACCTGGTGGTCTGAAGGGGAGAAGGGTGGCAGGGCTAGTGGGTCCTGGGAGCCTCACCCTGCTTTAGCTGGATATGGCCACTGCCTTTGACCTGGGCAATCCTGCTGTTGTCGATGGGTCCGGGAGGTTCTGGAATAGACAGCTTAGTGTTACAGGCAGGACTATCCTTCATCAAGGCGCTCACAGGGGCCAGCCTGGCCTCAGGTCACAGCCATGGCTAACAAAGGACACTTAGTGCACCGAAGCCTTCCTCTTGATTCTAACCCAACCTCTCAGCACTCTGGACCCAGAAAAGGGGACACCTAGAAAACCTGAGTTCGTTTTAGCCCAGTGTTTTGGCGATGGCCATCAGTGGTGGCTGCCGTGCACTGAGTGCACTTTCCTGATCCACCACCTCATCTAGCCCTCAGCGGCTATGGGAATGAGAATGTTTACAGAGGACAGAGGTTTGAGCCGCTGGAGAGCACTGCCCAGCTCAGCGCTGATGGAAGGCAAGGCCAGCAGCCAGGCCACGGTCAGAAGCCCAGTGCTATGTTCCCCACCACAGCCGCACTGACTGCTTCAGCCAGCAGGGCACAGTGTGCTGGGGAGCAGTGGTCCAACACTCTCCAGTCCTGGCTGTTCATCCTCTAAAGAGGCAAATGCCTCTCACATGGAACTTCTGGGCTCTGCCAACCTGCCAGGCCCCCAAGATCCTGGCTATGAGGGTGGCCCAATTCCAGGACTGCTACTCTTTTCTGGTGACTTTGAGGAATCCTGATAGCCCACTTATTACAAGGCCATCTTCATTTCTGCAATTCCAAGGGGTCAAACAAGTCCTCCAGCCATCCTAAAGGTCTAGAACTATCCACCCCAAGGAGGCAATCAAACCCCAAGATCACGGCCTTGCAGGAGGGAGGGGCAGCTGCCCAGGGGTCAGCAGGAGTAGACAGGGGATGCAGGGTAGGAGCAGTGGAGCTAGCCTGGAGGGACCCATGCTCTCTGCATCCTTGGATAGAGCACTAACGACTTGCTAGCAGGCCCTACCCCAGAAGGCCTGGGCGGCTACTCACCGCTGTCCTTCCCCTTGACGAAGGCCTCCCACTCTCGGAACCAGTGCATGCTGATACAGTAGATGACCGCGGGAGACTCCTCAGCTTGGAACGCCTTGTTCAGCTGTGTGGTAAGGCAGGCAGGAGGCAGTCAATCTGTCCCCTGTTCCTCATGACTTCCCAAAGTCCCACCCCAGGCCCTGAGCCTCTCATAAACACTGGATACCCCAGACAGAAAATCAAGGACTCATTGACACATTCAAGAAAAGAGAAAATTCATAAGGCTGCAGCCACGGCTCAGTGGTTCAGAGCACTTGCTGCTCTTGCAGAGGACCTGGGTTCAATTCCCAGCACCCACATGGTAGCTCACAACCATTTATAACTCCAATTACGACACTCTCCTCTGGCCTCTGAGGGCACCAGGAAACACATGGTACACATACATATATATATATATAGGCAAAACATTCAAATACATGAAATAAATCTTACAGAAAGAGGGCAATTCCCCCACTGACCCACCAGGTCATGGCAGATAAGGCCTTTAGCATCTCCTAAGCCGACTAGCTCACAGAGCAGATGCTACTCTCTCACTGACTGGACGGACATCTGCTCACCAGGTTCGCCATTCCAACAGCCCCAGTGCTTGAGCTGGGCACGGGGCCAGGGAAGCACAGGTGCTAAGCCACACCTATGGGCTGACACTAGCGCCTCTCCAAGGACAAAAGGAGACTTCTACTATTTTAAATGCTTGCAGACCCATCCTATGTCCTGTTGTAACCAGTATGAGGATGGGCGCGGCCCCACGCACAGCAATCCCTTTCCCAGCAGCCTCTTTCCCGACAGGCCACTGCTCCACTCCCCAGATAGCAAGTGAGCGAGCTCCTCACGCTTTCCATGAGTCTCAGGCACCTTCCACATGAGAGCCTAGCGATCCTCAGCTAGGAGTGCTCCCCAGGGACAGCAGTGCTCCTATGTCACTCAGCTCGAAACACTGAGCCAAGGCACAAGCAGAGCACTTTGCACTTCACTACAGCCAATGCCTCTGCTAGCCTGACTGCCCGCGGCCCCCAGGTCCCCGTTGCCATGCGCACCTTGATGAAAGTGTCAATCTCCACCCGCCTGCGCTTGGCCAGGGCCTCGATCTCCACCTGGCAGACGGAGCACACATACAGATGGCTCACAGCAGGGCCGCCCCCAAACCTGCTCGGGAAGGGAGAGAGCAAGCCAGCATCAGCAGGGAGGTCCCCTCTGTGCCCTCAGCCACCAGCTCTATCATACTCTTGAGCACAGAGGCTGGCAAAGGTCCCCGGTGTCTGCTTCTCTTCAAGGTGCCTAGAGCTCTGCTTCATCCCAAGTGGCCCCGGGGCCCCGGGGCCCAAATGCAGGGCAGTGAGGCTGCAGGTAGAAGGTGAGGTCGCCAGCCTTGAGGCCTTACAGGTCAAGGGACTGTTTCTCACCACCCACCGGAGCTGGCAGGAGTTCCTTCCTAAGTGCAGATCCCACAAACCCAGCTCCACAGAAACCTGGGTCTGGACTGGGCTACAGGGAGAGCTGCCTACTCTTGGTATCACTGCACTTGACCCTGGAAGTCCCCAGGCTAGAACAATTGTCTCTAAGTGGCCAGTCCTGGCCCCACACTAGGGAGCCTGTGCTGGGTGAGGTCAGATGCTCTGGGTAGGAGCTTACCACCAACCTCAGCCTTGAAGGCAATATTCAATGGGCTTTCCTCAGCACAGCACTCTCTCCTTCACTGGGACTCAGAGAAGGCGGGGCTGCTGCTGTGCTGCCAAGCTGACGCCCAGACCGCTCCCAGCACTTGCCTGCTATACAGGTGCTCCCAGACACTCTGCGGCAGAATGACCACCAGGTCATCAATGTAGTGGTATTTGTTGGGTGGGATACCTGTGAGGAGAAGCACAGGGGGAGCTGGGGCTTGGCCCGCCCCACCCCACCCTCAGACCTCTCCCAGGCGCAGACTGCTCACCTCCATGGGAGCACAGGAAGGTGTGGTTGGTGATGGGCCCCGGCTCTGCAAAGGTGTTGAACTTGTTGAGCCATTCTCGGGACACGTAGAAGCGGAGCAGGCTGGGTTCCTGCATGGCAGCCAGGGACACCACCTGCTGCCGCTCACGCATGGCCTCCTCGCTGCTCTTCCTGGGATGGAGGGTGTGGTATGAGCCACCAGCTGGGGCCAGGTTGTGCATGGACACAAGCCATGCCATGGCCAGGGTGTGTGCAGAGCCACCCTTTAGCATGCTGGGATACCACAGGAAAGCTCAGACTGCAGCCGCAGGGAGCCATGCAATAGGGCCCCAGTCTCACCTGTAGAACAGCACATAGGCCTCCACATTCTGTACCGCTGTCTCATGGACCTCGGTGACGTACTGGTCATCGAATTCGTACCACTGCCCATTGATCACGTTCTGACAGTAAGCAATGTAGTGCCCACCTGAGAGACAAGCAAGAGGCTATGGAGACCACAGGGACTAGGCACTGCAAGTGGGGCCTGGCAGGCCATACTCACTGCCTGCTGTGCCATGATGACAGATGACAGAGAGGAGGTCATAGGTAGTGACCTGGGACGTGCACTCCTTGGCCAGAAAAGGGCGTAGGTCCAGTCCCTCGAGAGGGAAAGAGACATGGCTGCTGACTTTGAAGGAGTACATCACCTCATGCCGGAAGCGCTTCAGGTGGACACATAGAATCTGAGGGGAGAGGGTAGGTGCCAGTCATGCTGGGCATCTGAGGGAGATGGCAGGGAAGCTCACAGATAAGCTCTGCCCCAGGCCCAGGCCGTTGGACCTGCATGGAATCTATCACACATGGCAGAGACCTACACATGGGAGCCAACAGCCCCATCTTCTCTTCTAAGGACTGGCAGCCTATGGTGTGGCTGCCAGAGGGACTAGTCCCTGTAGGAAGCCCACGCTGCCCCAGCCTGCCACGCTTATTTCCCAGGAATTCTGGCACTGGCTTGGGGACTCTGAGGAGACTCTCCAGCACACCATCCAGCCATAGCCTGGGCCTTGTCTCTGTTCCAATTACAGGAGACTGTCTGTACCAGCCACAGCTACAATGCTCACTTGGGGAGCTCAGCAAGCCCCAAGAGAAGAATGAATTCAAGTTCAGGGACACCTGTCACGACAGATCCCTCTGTCAACCATCCCTAGGGTATCTCAGGCAGGTTTCACAGTCTTCTGTGCTTGTGCAGGACAGGGTGAGTCATTACCCTGCCCCACAGGCCACTCACACACCCTATCCACACGGACCCCAGTCCGACAAGGCCAGGGTGGCTCACTCACCTCAGGCAGACATAGGACTTTACAGTACTTCACGCCGTTCCGAAGCCTATGGAGGAGGACATGAGAGCCCCGGTCAGCCCCTTCCAAACCCTACTCACCTGGGAAGCCAGAGCGGCTGGCCGAGGGAACACCGGCAAGGGCAAGCAAGAGGACTCTGGGAACGGGAAGCTGGGGATAGGCCCCGAGGACAACTTACTTCTTACACCGCTCACAGCTGTACATGTTGTCACCTGCACAGGGGAGCAGAGGGCCAGAGGTCAGCAGGGACAGGAGACGGGGACAAAAAGGGCAAAAGTGAATTACATTCAGGGGGGAGTGACAGGACTGCAGAGACAGTACCAGAAAGAGAAAACCAACCAAGCAAACAAACCAAACGAACTATTTGACCCTAGAAGCACCGAATCCCCTACGGGCGGGGCTACAACAAATGAAAAAGTGGAGGCAAAACAGGAGGGGACCCAACACTGAGGGCAGGCAGGTGATGGGCTCACACTGCTTACAAAATAAATCAACTCTCTCAAGTTGTCCCCTGGCCTCCAACTGCACAATGTGGCTTGTGAACACACACACAACAATAAAAATATTTTTAAAAATAGATCAAAAATCTAAGGAAAGGGCTGGAGCAATGGCTCAGCAGTTAAGAGCACTGACTGCTTTTCCAAAGGTCCTGAGTTCAATTCCTGGGATTTAACACCCTCTTCTGATGCATCTGAAGTCAGCTACAGTGTACTTATGTATAATAATAAATAAATCTTTGGGCCAGAGCGAGCAGGGACTGAGCAAGCAGAGTTGACTGGAACAAGCAGGGCTGACCAGAGGGAGCAGAGGCCCTAAAAATTCAATTCCCAACAACCACATGAAGGCTCACAACCATCTGTATAGCTACAGTGTACTCACACAAATAAATAGATAGATAGATAGATAGATAGATAGATAGATAGATAGATAGATAGATAGATAGATAGATAGATAAATCTTTTTTAAAAATCTAAGTAAAAGTAAGGGACTAATCCTATAACATTCCAGGTATAGTGGCACGCACCCATATTCTCATCATTGAAGAAGAGGTGGAAGGAAATCAAGAGTTCAAAATAATCCTCAGCTACACAGCAAGTCTGAGCTTAGCCTGGGTTACACTATGAGGCCCTGTCTCAATACAAATTTTAAGCTTCTGTGAATCAACAATATAACTAATAGAATGAAAACCAACTGCTAGGGTTGGTGAGATGGCTCTGTGGTTAAGAGTACTGGCTGCTCTTCCAGAGGACCCAGGTTCAATTCCCAGCAGCCACATGGCAGCTCATAGCTGTCTGTAATTCCAGCCCCATGGGATCTTATGCCTTTCTCTAAACTCTGCAGCACTGCATACACGTGGTGCACACATTCAGGTAAAACATTCAACATAAAATACCTCCCGAAGCCTGGTGTGGTGGCGCATGCCTTTAATCTCAGCACTCGGGAGGCAGAGGCAGGCAGATTTCTGAGTTCGAGGCCAGCCTGGTCTACAGAGTGAGCTCCAGGACAGCCAGGGCTATACAGAGAAACCCTGTCTCAAAAAAACAAAAAACAAACAAAAACCTCCCAAGATCTCTGGCCTTAGCACATGAGCATATTCATGTACACACACACACACACACACACACACACACACACACACAATTAGAATAGTAAAGCTAATATAAAACAATGTAAAACAAAACCTCCCGAGATCTGTGGCCTTAAGCACATGAGCATATTCATGTACAAACACACACACAAATAGAATAGTAAAGCTAATATAAAACAACGCACGGTAGGGAAGAACACTCACAAACCCCATCTTTGTGCCCCGCTCCCGAAACAGGGTTGGACGTCCCTCCCCCACACAGCTGAGGACAAGCTTGAGCCCCTGGTCCCCCTCTCCCTCTAGGGTGCTGGACGACATATGCCGACTGCCTTGTTTGGTTTGTGCAATGCCAGTACAACCAGGCAATTTCTACCAACCGAGACTACCTCTAACCCCTGACAGGTTAATACAAAGACCTCCTAAAACTCAACAGCACAATGGCCTGATATCAAAACAGACAAAAGACTAGAAGAGATGTCTCCAAAGAGTGACATTTGTGTGTGCACACTCGAGTTGTCAGTGCACATTTGAGCAGGCACCTGTGTGTGCACGTACAGAGGCCAGAGGTCAACGTTAGCTCATCTTCCTCTGTTAAGCTCCACCTTAACCTTTGAGACAGGGTCTCTCACCAAAACCCTGGAGTTCATCTAGACTGGCTGGCCAGGAAGGCCCTGGACCCCTCCCCCGTCTGTCTGCCCACCTGAGCCCTGGAGTTATAGTCACACACCACCATAGTTGGCTCTCACCTGGCTGCTGGGGATTTGAACTCAGCAAACACACTGCCCACTGGGTGAGCGCCCATCCTCACTGACAAACAGGCTCTTTTTTAGATTACTTATTTTACTTTCTGTGTACGGGTATTCTGCCACGTATATTTGTGCACCACATATACAGTGCTTGGGCAGATCAGAAGAGGGCACTGGACCCCCTGGAACTGGAGTCACGGTTAGCTGTGAGCTGCCGAGTGGGTGTTAGAAGCTGAACAACTGCTCCTAACTGCTGGGCCATCTCACCAGCTCCCCACCCCACCCCGCTCCATCCAAACATTTTTAAGATGCAGAGCATCACTGATCATTGGGGGATGCAGATGGAAACCAAAGTGGTAACGCCTCATGCTCAGTAAGCTCGCAACTATTCAGAAAAAGCAGCAATGACCTGGCAAGACATGGGGAAGGAAACCTGAGTCGTGTGGAACTAGCTCTTCAGGGTCGGGGGATAGGCGGCACGGCACCAAAAGAAAAAAGAAAAAAAAAAAAGAAAAGAAATCTGTGGCGTCCACAGATCTAGCCAGACTACTGCTGACAGAGGACACATCAGTGTTCACAGACGTCCACGGCAGCGGCACTCACAGCAGCCACGCAGAGGCAGACCAAGTCCACACTGAGTCACAGAGGGTGTGGTTTGTCCACAGGACAGATAAAAATGGAAATTCTTATCCATCTCTTATCCATAAGACAGATAAAAAAGGAAGAAAGCTCTGAGTCACGTTTCCACGGTGAACTCTGAGGGCACCATGCTCTAAGGAAACGGGAGGAGTCAGAACAGTCAGTCTCACACTCAGACCCGGGCCGTGGCTCTGTGCTAGAACACACGCCCAGCAAACACAAGGCCCTGAATTCAACCCCTGCACCACAAAAAAAAATGGTTATGTGTGCGGGACGGGGGGCACACATCAAAGTAGACGCTGGCTATCAGGTACTGGAGAAGGGGAACAGGGGCTGTTTGATGGATACAGTTTTATATTTGCAAGTTGAAAATATTGTAAGAATGGAGGTGGTAGTGGCTGCATAGTGATGCTAATATACACAACACTTGTAAACTAATACAATGTGGTGCATTTTTACAACCGGAAAAGAAAGAGTGAGGAGGCTGCTGATTCCTGGCTCAGCAGGTACAGGTGCTGTCACTAAGCCTGACAACCTGGGTGTCACCAGAGCCAGAGTCACTAGCCTGACAACCTGGGTGCAATCCCCAGAGCCACACACTGCAAGGACAGATCAACTCCATACTAGGATAGTGGTCTGCACACACACTAAGTAAATAGGTAAATAGTTTTAAACTACATTTGGGCATCCAAGCTGGTCACGGTGGTACACACTGACAACCTCAGCTAGAGGAAGCGGAGGCTAAAGGATCGGTAGTTTATGGCCAGTCTGGGCTACACACTGAATTTGAGGCCAGCTTGGGCTGCAAGAGACTCTCAAAACAAAACCAAAAGAACAAATACTCAAGGAAGCACAGAGCTAAAGTGAAACGTCCCTTCTGCCCCCTGAACTGGTGGAAAATAACAACAGATCAACAGCCAAGAGTCACAGGCAACAGTTTGGGAGGCCGGGTGTCCAAGCATGCCCTGGTAGATAGCAGGTGAACATTTACCCATCTCCTTTGTTTTTTTGTTTCTCATGTAGCCCAGGCCTCAGGTAGTGAGGTCTTGAGCTCACTATATAGCCTAGAATAACCCCAAAGCCCAATCATTTGCCTCTACCTCTGCAGCACTGGGCTGTAAGTATGCACCCCTTGTAAGCTATCAGTGGACTCTAAGAGGGTCAGTTCCGTAAAGCAAGTGGCCTGGGTCCATTAGGCCTGGGCTGCAGGCTAGCTGAGGCACAGCCCCCAGTGGGCTCTACCTACACAATCCCCTCTCCCTATAGCCAGGCCACTCACCCTTCAGCTCATCAGCAGCAAAGAAAGCAGCGAGGCAGTCTTCCAGTGTGACAACAGGTCCCCAAAACCAGCTGGGGGTACAGGATACCACAAACCTAGATAGACAGGAAAGAAATGGCAGGTGCTGCAGGGCCCGGGCATGGGGTGTGGCAGTGGGTTTAGGACCTGTCTGGCAGCTTGACTCAGCCTGGAGCTGGACATTTTGTTTAGAGGCTGGTGGGGAGGGTTTGCTGCCCTCGCCCTAAGCCAGCTGCCTCGGGGATTAAGGAAGTTGCCTGTGACCCTTCAGATCAGGCCTTGGTGGGTGAGATGCTGCCTCATTTTTTTCATGCCGCTTGGTCACTCTCTGGGTTGTTACTTGTTTTCCACCTTCAAGGAGTGTCTAGTCTAGGCTATCCCAAAGTGACAAAGACCCCGAACCCAGCAAACTCCTCTGTATCTCCTGGCCCCCAGCTCCCTTGATCCATGGGCTCTCCATGGCCCCGTGAATACTTGTCCCTGCCTTGCTGGTAGACCCAGGAAAGCCAGGCCAGACTGGACGCCCCAGCTAGCAGGAGGATGGGCATACCGTCTGATGTACTCCACGATGAAGGCCAGCCAGCCTTGGGAGGAATAGCTGTCCCCACAGGCTCCAGGCTTGGCTGGTACATTCTGGTAGATGGCAGAGTGGAGTTTGGCTAGGTCTTCCTTGCCAGGGATGGGCAATGACAGGTCCTGGAACGTCTCCACTGTGGTAGACACCTAAATGGTGAAGATCACCCTGCTGCCCACTCCTGCCAGGGTCTGCAGCTCACACAGGTGAAGCAGACAGCCTGCTCCTGGGAGAATCCACCCTGCCCAGGCGGTAAGCGATGCCAGCTTCCCCTAGGTACCTACCCGGTCACAGGTAAGACACTGCACCAGGCTGAGGACAGAGCCATTGAAGACATCTGAGATGACACTGCGGTAGCTCTGCTCCTTCCGCCTCCGGCCACCAGTGCTTGGCACCTGGGCTGGGAACACAGCACAGGACTAGGCCAGCCTCCCCTGCCTGGCAGGCACAGGCACAGACAGTGCCTTCCTCAGCCACACCGTGGCACAACTCACTGTTTACACCCTTCACCCCTTCGCACCTGAGCACTACTGTTTATAAAATGGGGCTCCCTCTCATACCCCAAGGCTGTTTCAAGGGTTCAAGGGCTCAAGTGAGCAGCACACAGCCTAGACAAAGGTTAAAGGGCCCAAACTGGTCACTATGTCACCCCCAGCTGAGTTCATCACTGCCCCGAACCTTTCTTGAGCACGTACGATGGCCCCATCCTCACGGGGCTTGCACGAGGAGGGCTGCTGGACAGCTTGGAATGGCCCTCATGGTGGTGGTGGATAGGGCTGCAGGGACGAGAGGAGCTGCGTATGTGGGCTTCATTGTCTGGCTCTGGGGACAGGAAGGGGAAGTTCTGGGCCAAGACAGCCAAGCTGGTGCCCTCCATGCCAGTTCTGAGGCCAGAGCAAGAGAGCCTGGCAGCATTTCCTCCCAGGCATAACGCCCGACTCCCCACATCTTCCTTCATGTCCATCCCAACCCCATCCAACACACCCGGATGTCATCCAGTCCATTTCCAACTGAGGCTCAAGACTAGGCAGGGCTTGGCTGCTCCCAGCCTGTGAGGAAGCTCGGGGGCTGAGTCTAACCCTGCCCTTCACCCTCTAGCATGTTAGTGCTAGGCAGGCAATGGACTCAAGGCTTACAGGCTGTGACTTCCCAGTGGCCCAAACAGTGACATGGCTGACTGATACCTGGGGTCTGGCAGGGGCTGGCAGATCTTGGTGATGGTGGCTGGGTCTCTCTGGATTGCTCATCAAGGGAGGCCATGGCCGTGTCCACATCTGCATCCTCATCTACTTGCTCTGAGTTGGTGCGCTGCTGGCCCCAGGAGAACTTGCGGTCCTTCATCCGCTCCTTCTCAGAGATGGCTCGGCCTGCCTCATCTGAGATCAGCAGCTCCATCTCGGCCTTAGAGCTGCCTCCACCACGCCCCTGCCCATCACCCTCACCCCTGTCACTGCTCGAGTCACAGGACAGAAACTCGTCCTCTGATGGGCTCCGGTCGCCATCACGCCTCTCATCTGTGTCACTGGAATCGGAGTCCCGAGCATCGGTGAGTGCTGCCACAGCAGCGACCATGGGCTCCTTGAGCTCCTCATGAAGCTGGTCCATTAGGCAGCGTAGGAACTCCTGGGTGTCCTGCAACCAGGATTATGTCATGGGGGCTTGTCAGAGAGAGAATAGCCACCGTGGGCACTGCTGCTTCTACCCACAAGGCCCTTGCAGGCAACGGGCAGACAGGCAGCTTAGTCCCCTGCAGCAGTCTCTACCACAGCTCTGTTCCAGTCCCCTCCCAGCCAAGGTTCAGAGACACTACAGGACTCCTCCCAGGTCACAGCCAGGGGGCCTGGGTATAAACCACCGAACCAGCTCCAACTGTTGGAAGAGGGATGAGCCACTGAGGTCTCCTTGCTCCTAAAGGAGGTCAGCAGGGCGGCAGGGACCCCGGAAGGATGAAAGTGCAGGACTCTGAAAGCCAGACATGTCAAGAGTACCTCACTGAACAATGCCACCCAGCACAGGCAGCTGATACCCTCTCTACTGTTGCATCTTCCTGCTTGCTCACATGCCACACCCTGTGTGTGACACAGTGGCAGGAGAGGCCCTGCAGACAGAGTCCCACTCTCCTGACTCACATGGGTAGGACATGGGCTAAGTTGCTTCCCCTACAAATATGGTGTCATTTTGAGGTCCCGGTACCTAATTCAGCCCTGCAGGAAGCTAGGAGGCGGCCTGACAGCAGAGCCACCTTACTGAGGTGGTGGTGGCAGCTGACCTCAAGGGCTGAGGGCATTGGAGGACATGGGCTCCAAGCCTCGCTGCAGCCTGACGACCCCCAAGCTACTCCTGGAGCACACAAGAGAAGCGGGTTCCTAGGCAGCCGCCCTGAGGTCCCACCCTGGACAGAAGTCCCTGGGAGAGGTTAGGACTGAGTGGAGACAAGCCCTGGGCTAGCTCCCACTGCTCCTTCCTTTCACAAGCGTTCTCAAGCCACATGAAAGCCCATGGAAGCCCATGGCCACCAAAAGAGGCCTAGAGCTGTGCCTGGCTTTAGCCTCGGAAATGTCTAACGTCCATAGGGATGTCTAAGAACCAAGAAAAGCAGTTTCTGCTGGGACCCAGATGGATGCCTCCAACAGCCAAGAAGCACCATTGGATGGTGTCCATCCTGCCTGAAGATAGCACAGCTCTGTCTGGAATAAGGGCTACATTGTGGTAAGGGCTAAGCTCAACTTACCCCACCCCACCACTGTGTGCTGTGTGACCTGGATGAATAGAGTCTCTGAGCCTTGCTCACCTGTGACACTGTCCCTTGTGGTAGACAAGTGGTCACTGGGGTCACCACTTCACAGAACAGGAAGTACAGAGGCAGCTTGAACTTTCTCAGGGGCCCCCAGACTGGATTGGGTGGCAAACGAGAGGGAAGGCACCCTAGTGTCTACCCCTTCGTCTGAGGGACCAACATATAAGCAGTGGAAGAGGTGACCAGAACAGGTCCAGCTCTGACTGCCGTGAGTCCCTGCCCCACAGCAGGTCCCGTGGGCTCTGCGTGTGTTGAGAAACTCATAGCACACCCTGAGTTTCATCATTTTCTTCCTTTCTTGGCTTCCCGGGAACTCACTGTTCCAGGGACCGCAGTGGCTAGCCCCAGAATCCAGAGCCCCGCCTGACTCTGCCTCCAGAGTCTGGGACCAAAGGGGTGCGCCACATGCCTAGCACAGGATTTTCTAAACGGGACCAGCCTGCTCTCTCTATATAGTGAGTTCCAAAGAAACCAGATTTACATAGTAAGGCCCTGTTTTTAAACAAGCTCCCAGTAGTGGTAGCACACGCCTTTAATCCCAGCACTCAGGAGACAGAGGCAGGAGGAGCTCTGAGTTCGAGGCCAGCCTGGCCTACAGAGTGAGTTTTAGGATGGCCTTACACAGAGAAAGTCTGTCTCGAAAAACCAAACCAACAAACAAACATCATGCAGCAACAAAACAAACAAACCTCCCCTCCCCACCAAAAAAAGAAAAAGGATGGTTCTGTATGTAAAATGTCTGCAGTGCAAACCTCAGGGCCCACCTCTAACCCCATGCCCACAAGAGAGCGGGGCATAGTGCTGCATGCCTACAACCCCAGAGCTAGGGAGGCAGAGGCAAGAGGGTCCTGCTTAGTACAGCTAGCCTAATTGCTAAGTGATCTTCTCCCAGAAAAATAAGGTAGGCACACACACACACACACACACACACACACACACACACACACACACAGTAACTATTAGTAAGATAAACCTCCAGGGAAGCTGCCCAGAGCTAAGGGGCAGGAATGCTCTCTCCCCCGCTCACTGGCTGTGTGGCTGGCATTGTTGATGTGGTCCCTTAAGCCTCAGTTTCCTTGTCTATAAAGTGGTGCTAAAGGCCAGTAGGTTACTGGAAGACCTTGCATCCTTGTGAGTAAAAAGGGCCCTGACAACAGATGCCAGGCCTCTCTGCCTGCTGTAAGGTCTGCTCTGGCTGAGCCCGTGTCTCAAGCAGCTAGACAGCTTACCTGCTGGGCATAGCCTCGGAACATCGGGTTGACCAACTTGATCCCATGGGACAGACTGGTGGGGACCACATAGCTTGGCCTGTGGGGAGACCAAACCTGTCAGCCTTAAGTGACACCATTTGGAAAGGCAAGAGGGCAAGGCAGATCAGACCCCACAGGGGCTGTCCCCACCACCTCCACTGGGCCCACTAACCAGGCGATAAGTCCATAGTATCCACACCCAGAAGCAAGACACCAATGCTGCCTGAGCTAGCAGAGGTCCCAGGGGGGTAGTGTGTCTACTTAATTTCATGGTAAAATGTATACATCGCTTTCCTCATTATGAACAATATATGCCCATTGCTGAAAAACTTTAAACTTCACAAAAGTAAAATGAAATACTATCTATCACCAAGATGTCCCCGCCCATGAGTGCTGCACAGTAGAACCATAGCAGTGTTCCTAGAAGAGCAGGCTAGGGTGCACACAGGGACCCCACAGGAACTTGGACCTCTGACCTATGGAACAGCACACTATCAGCTTCTTAGTCCACTTCCAATCTAGTGCGTGCCTGTGGCTCATGTTCAAGTGCTCCCAATTCTGCTCTTTTTCATTTTTACATCTGCTGTTTGTCTGCTTGCTCACGGAAGCCTGGGGCCCATTTTGTTACAGCTCGGGAGCAAAAGGACAAGGCAGGAATACTGTAGAGCTTTGCAGCTGCTGGGAGGAGGGACGGGAGAAAGAGGTAGGGTTGGTCCTGAGTCAGGGACTAAGAAAGCAGGCAGGCTCAGCAACAGAGGTCCAAAAGTGACTAACAGGAGCCTTCAGGGAAAGGCCAGGAAAGCCAGAGGATCAGGACAAGCAAGGTGAGGGTTTGGGCCAGGACATGAAGCAGGAACAGAGAGAGGGAAGAAATGAGGGTGTGTAAGCAACTGCTTCACCTTCCACTTCCAGAGGAGACCCAGCATGATCTTCATCTTTAATTCACTTCACTCTGCCACAACCCTGACTCGGCAGGTACCCAACACCCTTCCCCACCCCCGCCACAGCCTCAGCTGAGACCTGACACATGCAAGATGGCCTCCAGGCCTCAGGAGAGACGTCTGTCACAGCAGCTGCCCCCAGGCTTGCTGTCAGCTCAGACCCTGGCTCCACTGTCACAAGCTCTGCAGCTGGGAACACGATGGACGCCTCATGCTCCTCATCTCTGTCTCCCCACTCACCAAGGGAACTAGACAAAACTAGACACATCTGCAGGCTCAGGGCAGGCTCGCTGTGAGTGCACATGTGCCAGGGAGGAACCCAGAGGAAGCGCTCCCCTGAGAGGACAGGCAGTCCTATCACATCTAACCGAGGTCGGACTCACCGCTTCTTGTGCCACACCTCAGAGATCAACTTCTGGTAACTTTTGCACAAGGCTGGCTTCTTGTCTGTGCGCACCAGACCACCACACTCCAGGAAGAACTGGGTGAGCGGGGGGCTGGGTAGGAGGTGGAGAGCCAGGACAGAAAAGAAATGGGAGGAACATGGTGTTATTAAGGAGGAGGCAGAAACGGTTTAAATGGTAGAAGGAAACAACCAGCTCTTAAGGCTACCCCGACTCCACCCAGGCCCACACAAACACAATCACACAAAAGAAACAGAATATCTTCTTTTTAAGGAGCAAAGTTAACAACAGAAGGTGGAAACGGCAATGAAAGATGGGGCCAGCACACCCAGAACTCCCTGCAGATGACTAGAAGGTCGCCCACCCCAAGATCCCCCAAATTCATAGCAAAGTCCGGAGAGACAGGACCCTTAAGTAGGTATCAGATTAGATTACTATGGGATGCCGGGACAGCACCCAGGCCAGCCTCACTGGTATCCTTACAGAGGAATTCTGGACGCCAGCCATGTGCACAGAGGACAAGACCTCATGAACGCATGGCTGCCTACTGAGGGAGAAGGGCCTGGGAAGAAACTGCTACAGAGTGGGTTTCCAGAGCTGAGAGGCAGGAAGGCCTTGCCAGCTGTAGGAAACAAATACCCCTCTCTCCTGAGGCGGATGGAAGCTTCTGCCACAGGTCCTGAGGCTGGGACCCTGTGAATGAACAGGGCGGAGCTGCCCTGCTCCCTACAGTGGCCTGGCACTCTGCAGGACTGGCCGGCAGGAGGGCGCCTCCTTGACTCCCCTTTCTGATTATTTTTAGAAGTTATCACATTGTAAGAAACCACATATTCATAGTCTCTCTCTCTCTCTCTGTCTCTCTCTCTTGTCTCTCTCTGTCTCTCTCTCTGTCTCTCTCTGTCTCTCTGTCTCTCTGTCTCTCTCTCTCTCTCTCTCTCACACACACACACACACACACACACACACACACACACACACGTGCGCACCAAACCATATCAACTGACTATATTACTATGAGATGAGACAGTCACTGGGAACCTCTGGGGGCTATCCTTCCTTCCAGATGTTTCTAGGTATTCATATCCGTTCCCTTTTTCCTTCCTCCCTGTGTGTCCTATGTGTTAACATACAGCTATACATAGGAAAGGGGGAGGGCTGCTGGGTTTGCTGTGTCAGTTGTTTTGTGTGTGTGTGTACACAAAACAATGATCACACACACCCTCAATCACAACTGTGAACAGGCCTGCAGCCCACCTGACACGCCCTTTCTACCAGCCTGGCTCTGCACCGCTCACTGCAGTACCTGTCAGCCTACCCCCCCCACGGGACTGGGCCACAGTGAATTTACCTTCTTGCAGATAGGTCACATGCACACGGTGTTGGGGGTGAACCCCAGGCCTTGCACATGCTGCAGAAACCCTCCACCAGTGAGTACACCTGCCTATCACGCCTTCTCCTCTCTCTGAGGGCTCACAAGAGACTTAAAGGGACGGCAGTCACCAGGCATGCTGGTTTTAGGGGCTTTGAGGTGTATCTTATGGAATGTCTATGGCCAATACGCGTGGCACTGGGTGGAGGCTGCTGCTCTTTCTAGGTTTTGCGGGGACAGCTCCTGCCTTTCCCTCAGATGACAACCTACCAATTGGACAAGGCCTGCAGGGCAGCATTCATGTAACAGGAGTTCCCCAGGTTCTTCATGCCTGTGAGGCCTACAAACAACATGGAGGAGAAGGGCTGAGAAGCCTGTCCGGGAGAGGGGCCCTCACCAGTCTCCCCCACTGAGCTCTCTATGCCCCAGTCCTACTAGCTCACAACAGGAGTAGTCCACCCAGAGACCTCCCAGAAGCCAGCAGGGCTACTGCGCAGGACACCTAAGCAGGGCTGTGTGCATCCAATAAATGGCCCCTTAGCTACTCTGCCCAGCTTAGGCTCCGAACAACACAGACAAGGAGGTCACAACACGGGGCCTCTGACCAGCGCATCACACGGCTGAGAGAGGAATGACCACGTCTCCAGGGACGGCACATTCTGCGTGCCTGCCACCCTGTCCGCTGTGCCATAGGAGCTGGAGCCAGCAGAGACAAGGCCCTGGTGAGCTCCATGCCCAGCCTGACCCAACAGCTCCTTGTGTTGCTGGCCGTTACCTCGCGGCTTCAGGTCGTCATCCTCAGACTCAGACTCTCCTTCATCAGCCACAGCAATAGGGACAGCTTTCAGAGGGTGGGAAGGTGGTGGGGAGTCCTGTGTTAAAGGCCCAGAAAGAGGAAAGTGGGATGAAGAGGGGGGACATGGATGCACTCACCTCCTCCAGAGGAAGAGTGTGCAGCCCCTCAGCATCTAGGCTAGCCAGAATGAGCCCAACAGAGTGAAGAACATCAAGCAAGAGGGGAGACCGGGGACCTTGCTCTGCGAACTCCCAGACTGCCTTTCATTCGCAAGAACTGCTGCTTCCTTTAAAAGGTTTATGTGGCAGGAGAGGAACAAAGAAAAACCACACAATCCCAGTTTCCTGAGCAGGCCACTACCAACTACTGCACACATCTGAACATTCTCACCACCTGACACACACGACAAAGATGGACATTGTACAGTGTTACAGCCTGAAAAGCTTCCAGGCTGGAGAGCCGTCTCAGCCCTTAGCAAAATGCACTGCTCCTGCAGAGGGCTCCCAACTGCCTATCCCAGCTCCAGGGGATCTGATAACTCTCTTGTCTCCTCCGGCTCCTGAATGAGTATGCACATATAAGCATATGCACATAATAGAAAAAAATTACAATCTTTTCTCTCCTCCTTTTAAAAATCAGAAATAAAAACCTTTACAAATATCTCACAGTCACACTTATACAATAAATGCTTTCACTAAAGATCTATGACAAGTTGTCTCAGCCAGCAGACATCAGAGCAATATGCACACCCCCACTTGTACATCCAAACCTCCTCCACCTATACATATGTCTATACACCCCATGTATCTGTCCACACCTCACACACAACAGCCTGGTCCTCCAGGGTCATTTGTCCAGCCTGACAGAACGGCTCTCTGGCCCCTACCGAGGGCCACGCCTCCCATGCTGAGGAGTGCCTAGCTCTCCAGCTGCAGGGACTGTGCTCTTCCAGTGGTTTCCACAGAGGAGCACGCTGCAGTGACTCTTCTCAGATTCCAGGATATACTTAGATGGGGGACTGCCAGGGACTGCCTGTGACCTAACTGAGCCCTCCTCATAGCCATGAATGGTCCGGTGCACTACCCACTCCTCCCTGCTCATAGCCATGAATGGCGCCGTGCACTACCCACTCCTCCCTGCTCATAGCCATGAATGGCCCCGTGCACTACCCACTCCTCCCTGCTCCAGCTCAGCTGTAGCCCACAGCCTTCCATGGGCCCTGACACAGCTGGGCTGGGTGAACACTTGCTGACAAGCGCTCCTTGCCCGCAATTCCTCTGACTCACACTGTCCCATCTGGACACAAGACCCTGAGCTCTGGGCTGTACCTGCTCTGAGAGCCTGGCTGAGGAGCTGGGCAGGTGGACTGCCAGACGCTGCTCCAGAAAGACTTCGCGCTCACAGGCATAGCACCAGACCCGGAACGTGGTCAGGTTCACAGTCAGGTTGTGCTTTTTCACCTGGAGAGTAAGATCCAAAACAAGGACAAAGACAACTTGGTCAAACAGGTGTCCTGACCCAGCAAGCCCTACCTCCCACCCCTAGCCAGGGTTAGTTCACCCGCTGCCAGGGCGGCCAGCTGACCACCAGCCAGGGCTGGTGTGGGGTTTGTGCCTGCTTTCCTCTTAGTGACTCTGCAGCGACTATGCTGTGACTGTGACTGTTCTTCTAGGCCCAGTCACCAAGGCCTAGGGCAGGTATGGAACTAGGGGCTGCTGGCAAGGGCTATCTATGCCCTGGGTTTCCCAGCCACCACACCCACCTGCGCATGAATGCTGCTATGGTCAGCAAAGGACTCTCCACAGCCAACGTAGGGGCAGGTGACCTGGGAAGAGAGGCGGTGAGAAGGAACTGGGACCCACAGAAGA
The DNA here is from genome assembly GCF_900095145.1 of Mus pahari. Classification (NCBI taxonomy): domain Eukaryota; kingdom Metazoa; phylum Chordata; class Mammalia; order Rodentia; family Muridae; genus Mus; species Mus pahari. The sequence goes on along the minus strand of NC_034592.1, from coordinate 18,286,390 downwards.
GGCAGTTTCAGTACAGTGAATACTAATTCTAGCCCAAGGCAGCGTGACTTGCCAATATCCAACATATGACTGAAGATTTCCCCCGCCACCCCCAAATAACACAGGACTATGCAACCCAAGAGGAGTGTGGCCACCAAAAAAATGTGGCCCTGCACCAAGTGAAGTAGACACCATGCCCAGATGCTGGGGCCAGAACCTGTCCCTTTTCTCTATGAGCCAGGAACCAGGGTCCAGGACTGTACAAGAGACACTGAATGGGCAGCAGGTGTTCAAAACACAGGGTGGCAGTAGCTGGAGCCCAACACAACCCAATGCCCCACAATAGGGTCTGCTCACCTCTGACCCTGCCTTCGGCCTCACATTTGTCTCTCCTAGACCTACCCTCCGCTCAACCCAGGCTCAGAGTGTCCATCATGGACCTTTACCCCAGTTTGGAAGACAATGGCCACCACACTCCCCCCCACCCCTCTTCAGGAGTGCCTAGTGTCATGAAGACAGCCCAGGAGGATAACCTTTGACTGTGACCATGGTCACAGCATAGCATTGCTGTATCAGGCTCCCAGGTCTGTGCTCTGGAGGACCAAGAGTTCCCATGAAGTAGTGGCATGCTCCTGTGAGCCCTTCTGGCTGTCTCCCAGGTACCTGGAATACTGTGACAAGTCAGGGCACAACTGGCCCCGTAACTTGTGCAAAGACTGACTTGGTGCTGTCACCTCCTACCATCATCTTTCTGGCTCTGCTGTTGAGTTTCTGTCTGATTTTTTTTTTTTTTTTTTTGCTTTTTTTTATTTATTTTATTTTATTTTTTAGAATCTCCCATCATAACCCTCTGGACCAGGACATGAGTTTTTTTTTTTTTTTTTTGGTTTCTTTTTGAGACAAGGTTTCTCTGTATAGCCCTGGCTGTCCTGGAACTCACTCTGTAGACCAGGCTGGCCTCAAACTCAAAATCTGCCTGCCTCTGCATCATCAAGTGCTGGGATTAAAGGCGTGCGACACTACCCTGATTTACTTTTTAAGACAAGGTATGCCAGGTAGCCCAGTGTGGCTGTGTAGACCAGGCGGACTGCAAACCTGTGCCAGTGTGGCTATGTAGATTAGGCGGACTGCAAACCTGTGCCAACCCTCCTGCTTCTGCCCCTCATAGAGTAGGATCACAGGTGTGCGCCATCTCACCCAGCTTCCTGGAGTTTTTTTATTTTGAAGATTTTTTCCCGCTGAGGTGGTGGCCTTTGCCTTTAATCCTAACACTCAGGAGGCAGATTGATTTCTGTGAGTTCAAGGGCAACCTGATTTACACAGTGAGTTCCAGGACTTCAGGGCTATGTAGAGAGATCCTGACTCTAAATAAAATAAATAAATAAATAAATAAATAAATAAAATTTTTTGCTGAGGTGTGGTAGCACACGTCTTTAATTCTAGCTAGCACTTAGGAGGCAGAGGCAGGTAGGTAGATGCCAGCTTAGTCTACAAAATAAGTTCCAGGACAGTTAAGAATACACAGAGAAACCCTATCTCAAGTAACAATAATAAAAATAATAATAACAATAATTTTGATTTTATTTATTTATAATTTGTTGGGTTTTTATTTTTGTTTTTGTTTTTTTTTTTTAAAGGAAGCAGGGCCTCTCTGTGCAGCCCTGGCTATTCTAGAGCTCTATGTAGACCAAGCTGACCTTGAACTCTCAGAAAAACCCCTGCCTCTACCTCCTGAGTAATTAAAGGTATGTACACGAACTTTTAAAAAGAAAATTTTAATAACATTTTTGAGAGTGATTATAAAATATACTACAAGCCGGGCTTGGTGGTGCACGCCTTTAATCCCAGCACTCGGGAGGCAGAGGCAGGCAGATTTCTGAGTTCGAGGCCAGCCTGGTCTACAGAGTGAGTTCCAGGACAGCCAGGGCTATACAGAGAAACCCTGTCTCTATAAACCAAAAAAAAAAATAAAAAGCAAAATATACTACATATTTATAGGAAAATGCAATACTACTTATAATACAGAGAAAAGTAAAAGTTACTTGTAAGTCTACACTCCAGAGAAAAGCAGCACATCTTGATAGAGCAACCTTGACTCTCTTTTTTCTTCCTTTCTTTTTTAAGATAGACTCTAGGTAGCCCTGGCAATCCTAGAACTTGCTATGTAGACCAGGCTTGTCTCAAAATGTAAAGCCACATGCCAGCACACCTGCGTGTGTCCTCCACTCTGATGAGCGACAACCACTGCACGAAGGGATTCCCTGGCTTGTGAGAAGGGTCTGCATGAGCCTCACACAGACATCTATCTGCTCATCCTACCCAGTTCCCACTGGAGGGTCGGCCGGTGGAGAGTGTGACTACTTCCAGTTCACACACAGGGAAGTGTGGCCTGGGAGCCATTGGTGCTGTGAGAAAGGCCAGGCCCCAGCCAGGACTCCACACAGGTGTAGTGGGCAGACATGAGCAAGAGTTCATGATGACAGGACCACCTGGCTCAGAGTCAGGTCCGGTTTGATGTTTTCTTTGTCTCTCTTCATGGCCGCCAGAGTAACCATTCTAGGGACTATCTCTGGGGCCTGAACTTGAAGTAGCAGCCACTGGGTTAGGAATTCCCAGGCCACAGTTCAGGTTAGGCTCACCCGGAATGTGAGGATTCTTTACCTGGAGGCAAGCCCATAGGTTAGGTCCAGCAACCCCACATGACTGGCAGGTTCCCTGTGGGAGAGTGGTAGGAGAGAAAGGTGTAAGTGGCCAAGGGAGGGAAGCACAGGGCAGCATCCTCTCCTGTCACCAGTGTACCTGTGGACACTTTCATCTGAGTGGGTTTTTAAGCAACACGTCTGTAAAGGTATTTTAAAGCACCCCAGCTAAACCTTAAATGGACTAGCAAGCAGACCACTCACACTGGTCCCCGGCCCTCCCCAAGTGACAGGGGTCCTCTCCTCTTGTGACTTAGCTCTGAGTACAGGGGCTGCCGCCCTGCCCGAGAGGTAGCCTCCCAGTTCTCTTCAGCAACACCCTGGACAAGTCCAGCGACACAGCCCCTGGGTGGCTGCACTGTCAGCCCTGCTCTTGTCCTTGTCCCAGTGAGGCTTTTCAGACACACCTGGCCTTATTCTGGAAGTCTCTGGATACCCAGAGAGATGCTGAAGACAGACCCAGCTGATCTTCACACTCAGATTCCCCACCTCCTGCTCCTTTGAAGAAAAACCTTTTGGTCTGTTCATTTTGTTTGTTTGATTTTGAGACAGGGTCTCACTATGTAGCTGGGGCTGGCCTGAAACTTGATCTGTAGACCGGGCTGACCTGGAACTCCTCGAAATCCACCTGCCTCTGCCTCCCAAGTGCTGACAGCCCAGGGCTTTGCTTGCCCTCCAGCACAGAGTCACACTCACAGTCCATGGGCTTTTTACAGAATTTCACTCAACAAGCAGAAGGCAAGAGGGGCTGTGTGTGATTTAGGGAGGAAGTTCATCTTCCCTGCGGATACCCCAAAGTAATGCAGATCTGTAAGAAGACATGGACAGCTAGGGTGTGGCTGGGTAGTACTGCACTTCCCCAGACTGCCAGAAGAAAAACAAGAACCACCTCTGTACGTTCATCCCTGCCTTATGAAGGCTGTGTACCTAGCCAGTGGAAATGGATGGAGCCATTAGTGACCCTCAGGGGGTTTCATCTAAACTGATTAATGGTAGCAGGATCCAACGCCTGGAAGAAAGCTCTGAAGCAGATGCCAGCAGGGCCATTACATTCAGGGCTCTGCAGAGCTGGGGGCAGGGCGATACTGCCCTGCCTCACAAAGGTCCCCCCAAGCAAATGACAGCCCTACCTAGGCTGGGCCCTAGTTCCTCAGGACTGTTCCTCTACCTTAGATTTAAGCAGCAAATCCTCTTTGGTCACCTCCCCTATGCAGTCCAGGTGAGGGCAGAGGTCTCTGGCGTCCCCCATTCTGGCCAGCCTCCCTGTAAGGAGACACAGCAATGCCAAGTTAACAGCAGCCCCTGTTGATGAGATCACAGGGGACGAGAGGTCCTGGCATGGCTGGTTACCAGCTGTAACAAGTAAGGTGCTTGCCTCCCTGGGCCTCCCAAGCTAGGCTGAGAAGAGAGCAGCTGTCCTGTTGGCTTGGTATGAGCGCCCACAGAGATAAAGGGTATCAGAGCTGGACTCGGTTCAGCAAACAGCATACTAGACAATGCTAGGTGCGAGGCTTAGACTCACTGGTGGGGAGACACTGGAGTCCTGCCCATCCCTCAGGAACTCCAAGCCACCTTATCCAGACCTGGGGGGTGGGGGAGGTGGTACAGGTGTTTTAGAAAAGTCAACTCCCCCCCCCCCAAAAAAAAAATCAGGCCGGATGTTGGTGGCACACGCCTTTAATCCCAGCACTTGGGAGGCAGAGACAGGCAGATTTCTGAGTTCGAGGCCAGCCTGGTCTACAAAGTGGGTTCCAGGAGAGCCAGGGCTACACAGAGAAACCCTGTCTCGAAAAACCAAAAAAAAAAAAAAAAGAAAGGTCAACTCCAGCAAGTGGACAGGCAGAGGCATGGCTGGTTTTCCACGCTGCCTTCTCTGATCAGGCAGGGCCTCCTCCTAGGGAACCTGAGAGCCCCGAAGCCACAGTCTCAGGGAGAAGCTTAACCATAGGTCCCATGCCAAAGGCAGTACAAAGTGCACTGCCTTCAGGAACCCCTGAGGACAGTGACTGAAATGGCTGAGCACTGACTACAGGAGGCAGGGTGGAAGAGGTCACCTCCAGCAGTGGGTCTGGGTGACAGATGTCAGGGGATAGGAAACCTTACTGCTTCAGTTTAAGCGACACTCATAAGAAAAGCAAACTGGGCTACTCTAAAGTAATAGTGCAGAGTAGCCAAGTTCCTCCACTGTGACAGACGCGCCTCCCAATGCTCTTCTGTTTCTTCTTTTTCCTAAATTATTTATATCCCAAACACTGCCCATCTCTCAGTCCCCCTTCCTTTGTTTCTTTCTCTTTCTTTAAATCAGAAAAAAGAAAGAAAGAAAGAAAGAAAGAAAGAAAGAAAGAAAGAAAGAAAGAAAGAAAGAAAGAAAGAAAGAAAAGAAAGGAGGGGGAGGGAGGGAGGGAGGGAAGGAAGGAAGGAAGGAAGGAAGGAAGGAAGGAAGGAAGGAAGGAAGGAAGGAAGGAAAAGGAAAATGTGTCTGGAAAAACCAATGCTTTCCTGAAGGAGGGGCCGCACTGTGACCATCCAGACTATAATCTGTTCACATGGCAGATGTGCTATGCTAGGTAGCCCGGGAAGGGAACACAGGACATTCTGGCATGTGTTTGCAAAATTCTGGGAATCTGATCATTTTAAAAAGAAGCCGGGGGGTGGGGGGGCTGGTGAGATGGCTCAGCAGGTAAGAGTACCCGACTGCTCTTCCAAAGGTGCAGAGTTCAAATCCCAGCAACCACATGGTGGCTCACAACCATCCTTAACGAGATCT